>NC_037090.1:48787713-49099856 GCF_002994745.2 Rosa chinensis | reverse complement strand
TGCACGAAAAGGCATACACTATAAATCAACACACGACAAAAATTAAGCCAATTCCTAGCAGAATGGTTAAATTTTTGAAGTGCCTATAATGCCCACGGTTTATTAAAACTCCACATATAAAAAAATGCTATACGAGGGATATGATGGTAATTTTCAAAATAAAAGGCAAAACAAAAACAAGTCAGCGGCAGAGATGAAAAGAAAAAAAAATACAAGAAAAGAAGAAGAAAAACGGTCGCCGTCGCCCACGATCTCAATGGAGGCAGAGACTCAGGACAACGTGGGAATTCAAATGTATACATCAACACTCATCCGTCTTCCAATTCCCAGTTCACACGAAAATAGGAAACAAATAAAGAAAGAAGAGCAGCGCAGAATCAAACCAAAAAGGAGGAGAAAATTCTTATCAAATCGGCTTAGGTCAGACTTGATAATTATCATTGGGTAAGTTTCAAATTTTGTTTTCCATTGAATTTCAGATTCAGTTGGTTTTCGCTTTTCTTTGGTGTTTGAATTTTTCAGTGGTATGCTAAGAAGTCCGGTGTGATCCTTCGGTCTTTTATTTTATATCAAACCGTTAAGTGCATTGATTTTATCCTTGGGTGATTGATTTTATATCAAAAGCGTTGAATTGTTCAGAATTTTAGTTATTTCGGTTTCATTCGCTTTTTCAAATGAATTAATTGTTTTGTGGAACATTAGCACTCCGTGTTGTTAATCTTTCGGTTTTGTTTTGCTCAAGTAGTGCTTCAGTTTCTGTTATCTAATGTCCAGTGCTATACATGTCAGTATGTGTTATGTAATCAGGCAAAAGAAATTCGTCAGTTTTACTCCAACAAAATGGTCTTTATTGTTTCTTTCCTGTCATACTATATACGATGGTTATATGTGGTTTAGGAACTCATTGACTGATTATATCAAGAGATATTGGTGTTTTGGCTTAATTAATAAAGATTTACTGAGTAAATTGCTTCAAGAGGAGGTGGGCCTGCCAAGCAATAGAGATATTATACAGAAATATATATAAACACACCCGGGTTTTCTAATCCAATCCATGGGGTTCAGTTATAATATCAAAGTCTGTATATCATAGTATGTATGTTGGCATGGGTGAAGCCTGACATTGGACGTTTAATACTTGAAGGGTTAGTTTAGTTCATCTTTATTCAATGGTAATCATTGTCGATCACTTGGTTTTTTTTCTTTCCGTTTTTTTTTTCAAGACTATGCAGCTATGCTAAGAAGTTTGCTGTGATCCTTGGGTAATGGAGAAGTTTTTTGTGATCCTTAGGTATATATACAATTTTGGTTCTTTTGTTTATAGCCAATTTAAATGAACTAATTCTTTTATCTTTGGGTTTTGTTTTGCAGAAGTATTAGGCGAAGCCACTTTTGCACTCTTTTACGGAATATTTATGTTTGAATTCTGAATTGTGCTTTAGTTATGTTATCCCCAAAGCTTGGATCCACTCTTTTGTTTCAGTATTAGCCCAGTACGTACTTGAAGCATCCATAGTCTGGGTTGCCCCTGATTCGTCTCTGTGGACCTGAATCGGTCTAGTATGTGAATCTGACTCAGACATAGTGGTATGTGAACCCAACCGGACTTGAGTTGACCGTCGAGTTGCCCAGTCTTTTGGTGTACTATCAAAGTATCAATATAATCCGGTCGATGCAAAAGGATTTTCTGCTGCACGAAAAGGCATACACTATAAATCAACACACGACAAAAATTGAAAAATCAACACGCGACAAAAATTGAGCAAGGGATCTTAATAATATCAGGATTCTGAAAATGAAATGGGGCACAATTAAACAATTGAGAGACCTCGAGTATAGATCAACAGGTCCCTATGCTTCAGCTATCACTTTTGCTTGCCATTCATATATACATGTTGCAAGTGAAGTGAATGCTGAAGCATCAGAGAAAGAGAGAAACACAAACATATAAATGGATCTGCAAACCCCAAAAAGATCAAAAGCATACCTTGAATATAGACCAACAGGTCCTTATCAATTTGCTTTCAGTTTTGCTTGTTGATCATAATTTTATATCTAGTGTCCAATCTGCCATTCATATATACATGCTGCAAGTAACTCATGATTATTGAAGCATCAGAAAAAGAAAAGAAAAGGAAAAAAAAAACACACACACAAACATATATACAGATCCACAAACCCCAAAACAAAAGCATACCTTGAATATGGATCAACAGGTCCTTATCGATCTGCTTTCAGTTCTACCTCTATGAGTTCTCTTTCTACACAAACCAAAACTAAATATAATCAAAAGAAGAATTTTAATACACAGAAGTATAGGTACCATAACCCCAAAGAGAGATGGGTCTGAAAGTACTGATAATATCTTCTCAAAGCCAAAAAAAAAAAAAAAAATTGAGTTAAGATTGAAAACCAATTGTTCTAATATTCACGGATCATTAATTACAACACAAACACCTAACTTCACAAATTAAAACACTATGCATAAAAGTTTTATAGTAGAAAGGTCATTACTTGAAACAAAGACGCCGCTCTCTTCTTTGTCGTAAAAAATTGCAGCTTTGAACCCAAGCTTTTGAGCTCTTCTAACTTTATCCTCAAAAGTCAAAACTGCACCCTCCTCTTATAATCAACACAAAAGGGGAGCTATAATTCTTGCCATGTCTGGCTTCATTAGTCAATGTCGAGCATGCATCAATAGGCTCAGCCAAATACTATAGTCCACACTTTCCACAACCTCTAACTACCGCAGCTGAAAAAATCAAGAAATGTATAAACATCAAACCAAAAGAAATGGGCACACACCCTTCAAGCACTTAACTCAGTTATAGCATCATCGAAGAATTTATCCATCTACAGAAACTAAAGTATGGAAAGCAACTCATGATTCATAGTCAATGTAAAAAGACACACAATTTCCTACACTAAAGCTTTCGAGGCGATTTGCAGCAGTAAAATTGGACAGGATTTATATGTATATAAACACAATCAATACTGAAATGCGACACAGAACCTTCTTAAACCCCCAATGCAGTAATCCACTAACCCAAAAGAGTGGATCCAAGCTTTGGGGATAACATAACTAAAGCACAATTCAGAATTCAAACATAAATATTCCGTAAAAGAGTGCAAAAGTGGCTTCGCCTAATACTTCTGCAAAACAAAACCCAAAGATAAAAGAATTAGTTCATTTAAATTGACTATAAACAAAAGAACCAAAATTGTAAATATACCTAAGGATCACAAAAAACTTCTCCATTACCCAAGGATGACAGCAAACTTCTTAGCATAGTCTTTAAAAAAAAACGGAAAGAAAAAAAACCAAGTGATCGACAATGATTACCATTGAATAAAGATGAACTAAACTAACCCTTCAAGTATTAAACGTCCAATGTCAGGCTTCACCCATGCCAACATACATACTTTGATATACAGACTTTGATATTATAACTGAACCCCATGGATTGGATTAGAAAACCCGGGTGTGTTTATATATATTTCTGTATAATATCTCTATTGCTTGGCAGGCCCACCTCCTCTTGAAGCAATTTACTCAGTAAATCTTTATTAATTAAGCCAAAACACCAATATCTCTTGATATAATCAGTCAATGAGTTCCTAAACCACATATAACCATCGTACATTAGTATGACAGGAAAGAAACAATAAAGAGCATTTTGTTGGAGTAAAACTGACGAATTTCTTTTGCCTGATTACATAACACATACTGACATGTATAGCACTGGACATTAGATAACAGAAACTGAAGCACTACTTGAGCAAAACAAAACCGAAAGATTAACAACACGGAGTGCTAATGTTCCATAAAACAATTAATTCATTTGAAAAAGCGAATGAAACCGAAATAACTAAAATTCTGAACAATTCAACACTTTTGATATAAAATCAATCACCCAAGGATAAAATCAATGCACTTAACGGTTTGATATAAAATAAAAGACCGAAGGATCACACCGGACTTCTTAGCATACCACTGAAAAATTCAAACACCAAAGAAAAGCTTAAACCAACTGAATCTGAAATTCAATGGAAAACAAAATTTGAAACTTACCCAATGATAATTATCAAGTCTGACCTAAGCCGATTTGATAAGAATTTTCTCCTCCTTTTTGGTTTGATTCTGCGCTGCTCTTCTTTCTTTATTTGTTTCCTATTTTTGTGTGAACTGGGAATTGGAAGACGATGAGTGTTGATGTATACATTTGAATTCCCACGTCGTCCTGAGTCTCTGCCTCCATGAGATCGTGGGCGACGGCGACCGTTTTTCTTCTTCTTTTCTTGTATTTTTTCTTTTCTTTTCATCTCTGCCGCGGACTTGTTTTTGTTTTGCCTTTTATTTTGAAAATTACCATCATATTCCTCGTATAGCATTTTTTTATATGTGGAGTTTTAATAAACCGTGGGCATTATAGACACTTCAAAAATTTAACCATTCTATCAGGAATTGGCTTAATTAATAAAGATATAAATTACAGGTGGCTACATCTGGACCGTTCATTTCAAACCAGATCTAGCGGTGACCCTTGATTCCAAGTATATACAGATCGGACCAGCTTGAGAAGCATCAGATCGAGACCCAGACTGACCCGGATTCTCGACCCGTTTGCAGCGACGGTGACCCGATCTCATTTCCACTTTTCGGCCACCTCCAGACGTCGGACCGGCTTTTTTCGACTCCTCTAGGCGGCGCGAAGCTGAGCCCAGTCGTCCCTTCTCCAAACGACCGGTAACGGGGGCAGGAGGAATCCTGAAAGCTTCTCGGGTTTCCGATTCCAGCCAAATTGTGGCGGCTCACCGGTGTCAGAAGCTTCCTCTCGACCTGGCCGACCTATCCATGGTGTTGGTTTGTCCAGATGATGAGCCAAGTGAGAGAATCGAAAAGGAGAAGCTTTTAGGTTTTTACGGCAAGTTTCCATTTTTTTTTTTTTTTTGGCAATTCTGGCAGGTTTTGAGGACAAACAGAATTGTTCCTGCGCTCGAGCTCTACATACTGGTACTCTTAGTTTTCACTTTCAGTTGGAATTTTGGGGTTTACTGCTATTTTGGGTTCACTGTGCTTTGATGTAGACTGCAGTTCTCTCTAACTCTTTCTTTGCAAGTTTAATTTGGTTTTGATTCTTGAATACATAGGGAGAATTAGTACTTCTGTTGTAGTCCATATCCTGTTGATTACGTTTATCTTGACTGTTGGCTGCTGTTTGGATATTGGTTAGAATAGGATTTGATTCATGGTTCTGTGGAAAGGAGACTGATTAATAAAGATTGCAGAATTGTTGTGAGAACCACAGAATTGGATTGTGGGACTTTGAGTTAGTCCGGGAGCATTGTAGTGACTGGTGATTTATTGCCAAGATAAATCACTTCCTACCAAGACAAGGAAGGAAAGTTTCCTTTAATTATGGGTTATCATATTGCTAAGGTGAATGATACATGATTTTGTATCGAGTTACAAGTGAATAAAACAAGTACTATGATTGAGGAAATGTGTTCATATTCAATGCAAGGAACATTTGTTTCAAGTATGTAACCGAAACTTCGTATTATTAATTTATGTCGTTGGGTGTTCAGAGTAATTGGAATGAGAGAACTGGGTGTCCTTGGTAATTTTGAGAACTTGCACCTGATGCGGAAAACATTGTAGTTCCGAGCTATTAAGCGATCGTCATATACTTGAAGGGCTTCAGTGACTAATATTGGATGCATATTCGATTTGAAATAATTCAACCATTTGCCAATATTGATACGACAAGAGGATTGAATAATTATCGACAATCCCAAAAGTAGAAGGATACGGATTTTAGAATGCGAGTTGCATTGTTAATAAATCTGAGCAGCATTGCAGTTAAAGCTTGGATTTCCAGGTAGGGTCTCTTGGAAAAATTTTTCTGTTAAATTGATAAATAATATTACAATTGTAATCGGTGAATTGTTTGATGTTGTTTGACTTAACTCTCGGATATTATTGTTTTGTATAAAATTATGTGTAGTCGATGAGTTACTTGTTAAAATGTTATCGCTTTTTTAAAAAACATGTGCTGGATGTCATATTACGAGTTTTGATATTTAAATTGGCATACATAACGCATGGAGAGGCATTGAGAGTATGCATTTGAAAGTGGTGTATGTGGACAGATACGAGTAACATTGGTATCCAGATGAAATGAGAAAAGAAATGAATTCTTTTGTGTAGTCGAGATTGATGCCATGAGGCTTTTAGGATCTATGATCAGCCCAGAAGTGCACGTTGAGGGAAAGTATGCCCTTTCAACAAAAAAGTGTTGATAAAATGATCTTATCGGGTTTCGGGTATGAGGATCATGAGCAAACAAGATGACTAACAAAAGGGTTAGGTGGATTGAATCCTTATGGGTTGTTAGATCATATATTTGAAACATCTAGGGCCACCCCCAGTTGGTAAAATACACGGTATGGGATGTGTAGGCTCTCTTGTTTTGATATATGGACTAACAGGTAATTAAGTGAAGTTCATTTGTCATACATGCATCAATTGTTATCATTTATAAAATATTGATTGTTTAACGTAACTAGGAATAACCTGAAGGTTTGGCTCTACTGAACGAAAGTTCACCCCTAAAGATTCTTGTTCAGGTACATTATGAGGTACGACACGTTTGTCGAGAAGACTAAGCGAGACATTGCTTATGTTTACGAGACTCTAAAAGGATTAAAGAAGACGAGAACGAGATGTAATTTCTCTTTATTTGAGTTTTTTTTGTTATTTCAAATGTTTTATTTTCAAGCATTTTTGAAAATGTCTTTGGCATTGTTTTAAATTTCGATTTACAATTCTATCACTAGGACCTCGGATTTGGCGTTAGGTACCTAATCTCACTTACACCAGGTTCGGGGCGTCACATCTTCCCTCAGTTCTCATGTTCATTTTGCAGTCTTCATGAGATTAGGGCTTTTTTGGTCGGGCTCAATGGCTTGAAAAGATGGATTTACTTAGTTAATAACTTTTTATTACAATCTCTTTGAGGTGAGTCGTTATGTTTACACTTGCTGAACTATAAATAAATTGAAAATTCTCCTTCAAAAAAAAAAAACAATTGTAGCAAATCTTCGTTGATATTTTGAGAGATTGGGAGAGATTGAGAGTGATGCAGACTATGAATGTCGTGATCTAGAGGTTGAGAGTAGTGATGGAGGCGTCTCCAATCCGTAGTAGAGCTTCGTTAAATAGTCTTAGTTTAAATTTGATTGGGAGAGAGCGTGAGTGATGGAGATTGAGAGAGAGTGAGATTGATGACGCTTTTGGGAGATGTGGTGGAGTTGAGTTGATTAACCGTTGCGGAAAGAATAGAATGGTAAATTGTAATTTGTTAATTGAGTAGAGGATAAAATGGTCATTTTGCTCTATTTTTGGTAATATACTAGACTTATTGTTAATGTTTGGTCTACTTACGAACTTATGGATCAAGGACCTTTATTATTTGGGTCCTTGACTCAAAACACCCAAATCAGCTAAAATTGTCTCTCTTACCATAAATTCTCACTAACCGAATTTAAACATAAAATGACAATTTTGCCTTAACCTAATTGATAAACTACATTTTATGCCACTCTCATCTTTCTCTCTACACTATGCCAATAATACATTCATCTGTCGTCTGATATGTAAATTATATGTTGTGTATCCATCTACCGTCTCTTACAGCATCAGACGACAGATATCCTCCGTCGTCTCTTCTCATTTAGACAACAGAAGTTTCGCAAGGCTCTGTCATCTGAACAACCCAACATTGAAGGATTTGGGACTTTCTATGGTTACTAATCATATACAACGACAGATTAATGTTGTTGAAATGAAGTACCAACGACAGTTTTAATAAAACTTTTGTCGACTGAAATTAAATAAGAACACATCTATATGTTGTCTGAAGTTACTAAAATAAAGGCTTGTTTGACAATCTATTGTTTGAATACATTTTTAAAGACATTTAATTGTTGTTTGAAAATCACTTATAACTGGGTAAATTATGCTCAACTGTCGTCTAAATAGTTTTAAGACTTTATTCTTATGTCTTTTATCTTGTATTCCAACCACAGTTTTAAGTATTTATGCTGTCTGATAGACAATATAACTATATGTAATCATGTAGTTCTGTAGTTTGATTGAGGTCGAAAACTCGCTCTTCTGTTGTGTGATAATTAAATGAACGTCGCATTTCTATTGTCTATTTGAAGAACTTCTGTTGTTTGATAATGAATTGAACTTTAGTTTTATGTTATCTGTTAAAGGCATTTCTGTTGTTTGATAGTGAAATAAACTTCTGTTTTTTGTTGTTATAAGTATGAAGGAACAACGTAGAGATATTCTTTTATGTTGTTACTGTATTTGTGATACAACATATCATAAACCTGCATTTGTTGGATTTGAACCATAGCAAACCTCATTCTATACACTAGTCATCAAAAAGGCATATTATAAGATCTAAAATCAGCAAATTCCTCAATGCATCAATTAACCCACCAAAATACATTCCTATCAGTAGCATAATACTAAACTAGCTAGCATGCTAGCCTTTATATTAACCGATTTTAATTACTGTCATTGTTGCATGGATCCTAATCTAATGAAGACAAAAACCTAGTAGCATCCATAGAGTAGTTACAGCAACTGCATGCATTATATTATTCAACACTTTCCATCAGTTCAGTCAAAATGCACAAAAGCAGTTCCTAGACACTACTACTGCTCATAACCTACCATAAACAAAAGCAAATATATAGGCTGATATTTAATTTTCTGGGAACTTCAAAACATGCTTAGCCCATTCCTCTCGGATCTCATCAATATCCTTTTCTGTGTAAACCAAATTTGACCTCGTTCCCCACTGCAATAAGGAAATGCAACAAATTAAATATGAAAGTAATATGCACAAAGCATGCACTATATCATTAAACAATAAACTCCATAGGTAAGCAGAAGGTTCTCCATGCCATTTCCAATTCTTATAACTGGTAACAATGCCATTAAAGTAAACATGGTCCTTAATAACTCCAATGGAAAATCCATTATTGTTACAACACTTCAAACAAGGACAACAGATATTTGATTTGTCGGTAGCATTAGCCGAAGCAAACTTAAGAAAATCCTCAAACCCTATTTGAAACCTCAATGATCTCCTATCAGCATGCATCCATCCTTTTTCCATCTTATACATACACAAAAACAACAATTAGGAACTAAACTATGACATAGGATCATACATCTATATATAATGTATATGTATATAGGTACATAGAAGCAACTTCATTCTAAACATACCAATTCATTAAACTATCACCTAGGATCAACAAAATTCAATTCTATATCATCCATCATTTTTCCACATATCTACACATATACAACAGCTAGGAGATAAATTTAGCATTATCATAGCATCATCAAACTAGGTCACCACATGCATATAAACAGAAACAAATTGATCCAAAACTTCTAGGCGATAGAACTTTTAGTAGGAATTAAGAGTCGTTACTTCTCTTTGGAAGTTGACTTCTTAATATGAGAGGAAATTATAAAAGACTGGAGAAAGCAAAAGACTGAAACAATGAAACTGCTTTCAATTGCTTCTCCTCTTCATTCATCTTCTCTGGTCTATATACAAACATAATCTCCTAAAATAGAAATTAAAAATATAGTAATCAGTTTTAAACCATTAACAATCAATGGTTTATAAAATCTCTTCACTAATTATAGTTAAGTTTAATTATAACTACATCTGTAGTTATAACTTAATTGATTATGGTTAATCTGCTGTTTAACCATAATGGTATAATTGTTAAGCTTAATTATAAACTTAAACAAATACAAGTATACAAAATCCTCCTGGATCATGGCTCCCCCATTTAGGAACCTTGAGCTCCTGTTCAAGGTATCTTGAGATGAGGAAACTCTATAGTTGCCTTGGCTCGAATGTACCACTTAGATTTGCTGGGAAGTTGACCTTTTCTGCCTATGCGGAAATACTCATACTTTCCATGTCGGGTTTCACAAACCTTTTGCTCCAATATACAGTCCTCCTCTAAAGGATCTTCTTGCTCCATTTTCAAGTCATCGACTGATGGAAGACGAGTGTCTTCGTCAGGATCATCATCCAATGGAGATGGTTCAAAGAGCTTCAAATTCTCGACATTAATGACCGAGTACATATGCATGTATGGTGGTAGATCGAGCTGAAAGGCATTATCACCAATTTGTTTGATGATCTTGAACGGTTCATATCGGATAGGCTTGAGCTTCTTGCCTTCTCTAGTTAATCGTTCTTTCCCAAGGTGTAACCATACTAAGTCACCTTTTGTAAAGTTACATGGCACACGGTGCTTGTCATGACGAGCTTTATATTTCTGCTGAGACCGTTGTAGTTGTGCTTCCACTTCTAAATGAATCTTTGAAACTCGTTCGAGAAACTTTTGTGCTCGAACATGTTCTTCTTCTTCCTTTCCACTTAATGGCTTGTCACTTGTAGTGAATGCCATATCAAAAGGACTTGGCGTAAATAACCCAAACAAACTTCGAATGGAGACTTCAATGTGGAGCCATGAATTGCTCGATTAAACGCAAATTGCAAGTATGGGAGACTTTCATCCCAAGTTTTTGGATGCTTGGAATTGTAACCCCTTAATAAATGCACCATAGTTTGGTTAACGACCTCTGTTTGTCCATCAGTCTGTGGATGAAAAGCAGTGCTTCTTTTTAACCTGGTATCCATCATTTCCCATAAAGACCTCCAAAAGTGCCCTAAAAATCGACTATCTCTATCAGATATAATCGATGTTGGAAGGCCAAAGTATTTCCAAACATGTTGGAGAAACAACTTAGCTGCTCCTTCCCCTGTAATAGTCTTCTTGCATGGAATAAGGATCACCATTTTGCTGAAACGATCCACGACTACGAACAAGTAATCATTCCTGGACTTGGTTTTAGGCAATCCCCCAAGAAAGTCCATAGAAATGCTCTCCCAAGGCTGGCTAGGTACTGGTAAGGGAAGATACAGTCCTAACTTCCTATTGGAAGGCTTCGAGGTGTTACACAGAACACAACCTCGTATGTACCATGAGACATCTAGGTGCATCTTTGGCCAAAAGACATAGCGACGAAGATTCAGTAGAGTTTTCTCCACTCCAAAATGTCCTGCTACTTTGGAAGTATGAGCTTCACGAATCCACTGCAATCTATCGCCATCTTCTGGTATGCACAATTGTGTTCCTTTGTACAGCAGTCCATCCTTCAGTTGAAACTCACTAGTCATTCCTTGTTGCAGCTTTGCGTGAGCTGAACTAAAATCAGTGTCTGTGTCATATCTTTTGCGTATTCAGAAGGAACTATAGGTTGGATCTGCATAGCCACCAATAGTGCGGAACTTATTGGTGAAGGGGGTCGAGATAACATATCTGCCAACTTATTAGTCATTCCCTTCTTGTACTTAATTACAATATTGAATTGTTGTAGGTACGACATCCACTTCATATGTCGAGCTTGCTGTAACTTAGATTGAGTAGTCAGATACTGAAGAGGCTTATGATCGGAGTGAACCACGACTTCCTTCCCCAACAAGTAAGCTCTCCAATGTTTTACTGCTTAATGCAGTGCATACAGCTCATTGTCGTAAGTTGGATAGTTCAGAACTGGTCCACTAAACATCTCAGAATGGTATGCAACTGGTTTACCATCCTGAAATAATACGGCTCCCATTGCGTAGTTAGATGCGTCTGCTTCAACTTTAAATGCTTTCTGCAGATTTGGCAATGCTAACACTAGGGCCTCGGTGATCTTCCGTTTCAACAACTGAAAAGATTCTTCATGTTTCTTTGACCATTCAAACTTTTGATTGGCCTTTGTAAGAGAATGTAATGGTGCCGCAAATTGAGAGAAATGTCGAATTAACTTTCTCAAATATTGGCATGCACATATGAAGCTTCGAACTTCGGTCACTGAACAGGGTGTGGACCATTGAGTGATAACTCGTACTTTCTCTGGATCCACTTTGAGCTCTCCGGCACCAACAATGAACCTACAAGCTGTTGCTTCCCAAATTCACACTTCTTTCTATTCAACTGTAACTTGTTTGTTCGTAGAACGTCCAAAACTTGAGCAATATGTTGAAGATGGTCCTCCCATGTGACACTGAATATCAATATGTCATCTAAATAGACAATGACAAAATTGTCAATGAAAGGGCGGAGCACTTCATTCATCAATCGCATGAAAGTAGCTGGAGCGTTGCATAATCTGAATGGCATAACCAACCACTCAAAGAGTCCCTGCTTTGTCTTGAATGCAGTCTTCCAAGTGTCTTCTTCATGGATAAGTACTTGGTGATAACCAGATTTGAGATCTAGTTTGGTGAAGTAACGAGCACCATGCAATTGATCTAAAAGATCATCAATCCTCGGTAGCGGATACCGATTCTTAATAGTAATCTTATTAAGTGCTCTATAATCAATGCACATACGCCACCCTCCATCTTTCTTGGGCACAAGTAACACTGGTGAACCACATGGTGAGCAACTGGGCTTTATAACTCCTTGTTCAATAAGCTCTTGTATTTGCTTTTTGATCTCTTCACTCTTCGTCAAAGGTGTACGATACAAACCCAAGTTTGGCAGAGGTGAATCTCCAACCAAATGGATTTCATGCTCTACAGCTCTTCGCGGTGGCAACCCCTGCACATCATGAAAAAGATCCTTGAATTCCTTATGCAATTTTCCAATATCGGAACATTGTGAAGGTGTTAGAGTCATTGCTGACAAAGTGACAACATCAGTGCATTGATCTTGTGGTCGAATCATCAATAAAACGAATCGTGCACAAGAGTTAACCAATCGCTTGGCTTGGTTAGCTGTCAATAGATTGTCCGTAGATTAAAGCTTACAAGCGTTGATGTGGAACTCCTTCCCATCCTTCACCAAACGGTACTTTCGAAGCCTCCTGTAGTGAATGGCATCACGATCCCATGGATATGGACTACCCAATATAACTTGGCATACGTCCAATGGAACCACCTCGCATGTCACTTCATCGATATAACGATTAGTGATTGCAAATTTGAAGGTACATTGCTTCGTTATCTGCATGTCAATGTCCTTCTGAATCCAGCCTAATGGGTAAGGCTTAGGGTGAGGCATTGTTTCTATGCCTACTTTCTTTACTAAAGCCTCTGAAATCAGATTCTTCTAACTTCCAGGATCGACAATTGCTTGTACAACAGTCTGCTTCACTTGAATGTTCAAATGAAACAATTCTTCTCGGTTGTAAGCATCTGCAACGTTTGTTGGTGTTGTCATTAAGGCAAGTGTAGTGTCAGGTTGCTTCAACTCTGGAAGCTCTTCCACCTGTTGCACCGTCAAAGTGGCCTTTCTATCATTTCTTCCCAGGTTGTTCCTCTGGTTCTTGGGTTTCAACTCAGGATGAAGTATCCAGCACTTGTCTTTAACATGTCCGCTGGTACGACAGTGATCACAATAATTCTTCTGTTTTGGGTCATCCCTTATCTGCATGCCTTTACTCCTCCAATCAGATTTACTTGCAGTTGTTCGTTTGCCATCCGTCTTGTCAAGTCTTTTATATTTGGCCTCGATGGAGATGGCTTTGACAGTGGCTTCTTCAATTGATTCCACAGTGAACAATTTCATTTCTTTCCGTATGTAATCGGCAAGACCTCCAATGTATTTCATGAAGACATCGTAATCGTCTACATCTATATCCAATACCAAAGCTTGGTTGTGGAATTCAGATGTATAATCTTGTACTGATTGACCGAGTCTTTGATTGAAATGCTGCCATCTATACCATCGTTCTTCCTCATAACCAACAGGATAGAATTGTTTTCTTAACAATTTCTTGAATTTACTCCAAGTCAATTCCGAAATAGTGTACCTTTTTCGGTATGACTTCCACCATGTAACAACATGGCTTGAGAGTTTCAAGCTTGCAAATTGGATCTTTTCGGCATTAGAATACTTATGTATAGTGAAATAAGTTTCTAATGTGTCTATCCAATTATCTAATTTGTCAGCATCTATAACACCGTTATAAGTAGGAATTTCAACCTTAAAATCAATTTTTAAGGTACTTACGGGATTTTTATGTTTACTCGCTTCCTCGGTGGTCTCTCCTGTGATGGTTTCTTCCTCGTCTTCACTGTCATCATCAACCTTCCTCTTTGAAGGGGATGCATGTGAAAGTTTCGAGGCTTTTATACTTTCCACCAATTCAGAAATAGATGCTGATAATAATTGGACCTCTTGTTCTAGCTTGGTGATACGTTCACCGTCACTATTTGGTTGTGGAGCTTCTCTTGTCATTGTTCCTCTCTTTATCCTTGGCTTTTGATGAACGAGCAAAGGACCTACAAGTTCTTCTTTAGAAGTTTTGCATCGGCCGCGAGTTAGGACCATAAACCACCTTTACCCTTTTCGGATCTGGTGCTCTGATACCACTTGATCCAAAACTTCTAGGAGATAGAACTTTTAGTAGGAATAAAGAGTCATTACTTCTCTTTGGAAGTTGACTTCTTAATATGAGAGGAAATTATAAAAGTCTGGAGAAAGAAAAAGACTGAAACAATGAAACTGCTTTCAATTGCTTCCCCTCTTCATTCATCTTCTCTGGTTTATATACAAACATAATCTCCTAAAATAGAAACTAAAAATATAGTAATCATTTTTAAACCATTAACAATCAATGGTTTATAAAATCTCTTCACTAATTATAGTTAAGTTTAATTATAACTACATCCGTAGTTATAACTTAATTGATTATGGTTAATCTGCTGTTTAACCATAATGGTATAATTGTTAAGCTTAATCATAAACTTAAACAAATACAAGTATACAAAATCCTCCTGGATCATAACCAACTAAATTCATCAACATACCAATCAGCTAATTTAACAAACTAACTATGCTATTCACATGAAGTACACCAGAAGATTACTGCTTACCTTAATTTGCTTAAGTTACAGCCTAGCTAATCACCACTTGATGCAGTATAATCACTGCCTAGACACCAAGATCAACAAACTCTAAGGTATAGGGCTTTAACACATAGGTTTTGTAGGGTAGAAAGTGAAAACTAATAACTAGGATTCCCTCCCAGGTTTCGCACTCACACACAAGGTTTCACACCAACACTCCAATCTCTGGAAAACTCAGAAACACTCCGAAATTTTTATTCCTCATGACATGACTGGCCACTTGGCACTTATTTATATTTGAGCAGATAGCTCATATTAACTAGCATTAAAGACTCTTTCATAGCTAGGGCTGTTACACTTCACAAAACTGAAGCATAAAAGACCTAATAAAGGAATTTAAACTCCTAACTGAAACTGAAATAATAAAGAAACCTTAAAATTCCACACTAAAACTGACCCAAACTGAAACTGAAAGACACCTGCCTAGAGACTTCTAGAATGCAAGCAATTAATCAAACCATATGGAAAGGGAATGACTAGCTGCTCTCTTTTTCCATTTCTTTCGCTCATAAACCTTAAAAGGTTTGGCTATGATGTCCTCATCAATTCTCCCCGGCTGGGAAGAACTCGCCTCCGGTGAGATAAAGCTGTAGTATCTTTCCATAATATCTGGATCGATGCGCTACAGCTCCTCCTTAGTTACCCAAGTGTTGTCAGAATCTGGTATGTCCTTCCATTTAATTAGGTACTTCTGGTAGCCACCTTGTCTTGTCGAAACAACCTGCTCATCCACAATGTTTTCCACTACATCTCTGTTAGGAACTTTAGAACGAGGCAAAGGTGGGGTGATTGGTCAAAATTCAGAAGAAAATGGCAACACAGGCACCATAGGTTCTCTATAGGGCAGTAAGTCCTCCACATTAAAAGTAGAATTGATTCCCATTTCTGGAGGGAGTTCTGACACATATGCATTGGTTCCAACCTTCTGCAATACTCCAAAAGGTCCAATGCTGCAAGCTTGTAACTTCTTTGCCTTCCCTTTAGAGAAACGTTCAGGTCTAACTCGAACCATGACAAAGTCTCCCACTAAAAATTCCTTGAATGCTCGATGTACATCAGCAGCCTTTTTATATTGCTCATTGCTCCTGTTAATCCGACGATTAATCTCAGCATGCAGCTCGTGAATATGACTTGCAAATTTATTAGCTGACTGTGATGGCCTATGTGAAACCGTCATGGGAATGAGAGCTATTGGAGCTCTGGGCTTGTGACCATAAACAACTTCAAAGGGACTCATGCCTATAGTTCGTTTAGCTGAATTATTATATGTAAACTTAGCAATAGATAAAATTGAATCCCAAGACCTGATATGCTCACCAACTAAACTTTGCAACAGATTTCCCAAACTTCTATTCACCACTTTAGTTTGCCCATCTGTTTGCGGATGGTAAGCAGATGAAAACTTGAGTTTGGTGCCCAACATGTGCCACAAAGTCTTCCAAAAATAACTCATGAATCGAACATCACGATCAGACACTATAGTTTTAGGCAAACCATGCAACCGAACAACCTCATCCATGAAAAGCTTGGCAACTTCAGAAGCATCAAATGTCTTAGAACAAGGAAGGAAATGAGCCATTTTAGAAAAATGATCCACAACCACAAAAATGGAATCATGTCGCTGTGTAGTCTTAGGCAACCCAAGCACAAAATCCATGCTAATATCTTGCCAAGGAGTATGTGGGACAGGCAGCGGGGTGTATAACCCTTTGTTTTGCCTTTTGTGTTTTGCCAACTGACAAGTACGGCATCGTTCAACAACTTTAGCAACATCACGTTTGAGACTAGGCCAATAGAAGCGATCCTCCATAAGAGCAATGGTTTTGTCTCTCCCAAAATGTCCAGCGATCCCACCAGCATTTAGCTCTAAAATTAGGAAGTCTCTCACCGATGTGCAAGGAATACAAAGTTTGGTTCCTTTGAAAAGAAACCCATCTTGTAGAACAAACTCAGTGCTTTTGGATTGCTTTTCCAAGAGAGCTGAATATATTCTTCCAAAGTCTGGACAACTCAGATACTCTTCTTTCAGATTATTGAATCCAGCCACTTCCACACTCATAATGTGTAAAAGTGAGTTCCTGTGGCTAAGAGCATCTGCTACTTTATTCTCCACTCCATATTTATGCTTCAGCACAAAAGTATACTCTTGAATAAATTCAGCCCATTTTGCATGTCGTGGGTTTAATATCTTCTGCGAATTGAGATATCGTAGAGCCTCATGATCAGAATACAAGACAAATTCTTGTGGCAGCAAGTAATGTCTCCAATACCGCAAGGATTGAACCACTGCATAAAATTCTTTGTCATAGGTAGAGTACTTTTGCTTGGCTTCATTCAACTTCTCGCTGAAATATGCAATAGGATGCCCCTCTTGACTTAGAACTCCACCAATTCCAACACCTGAAGCATCACATGTTACCTCAAAAGGCTTTGTAAAATCAGGAAGGCCCATAACAGGAGCATTAATCACTCTGGTTTTGATCTCCTGAAATGCCTTTGCAGCTGTAGTTGTCCACCGAAACTCCCCTTTCTTTATGCAATTAGTAATGGGAGCTATGATAGAATTGAACCTAGCAATAAATCGACGATAAAAGGTAGCCAATCCATGAAAACTACGCACCTCATGTATGTTTTTTGGTTCTGCCCAATCAGCAATAGCCTTGACTTTCTCTGGATCTGCTTGCATTCCCTTTGACGACAAAAAAAATCCCAAAAAGATAACTTCATTGGACATGAATGAGCACTTTTTATGGTTTGCAAACAACTTCTCTCTTCTAAGAGCTGTGCAGACTTGCTTCAAGTGATTAAGGTGCTGCTCTTTGGATATGCTATAAATTAAAATATCGTCAAAATAGACAACCAAAAACTTACCCATGAACGGCCTCAAAACTTGTGTCATAACTCTCATGAAAGTGCTGGGTGCGTTAGTTAGTCCAAATAGCATGACTAACCATTCATACAAACCATCCTTTGTCTTGAAGGCAGTTTCCATTCATCTTCAGGTCTGATGCGGATCTGGTGATAACCACTTTTCAAATCAATCTTAGAAAAGATAGTAGCTCCTGCCATCATGTTCAGCATGTCATCAAGTCTCGGTATTGAAAACCGATATTTGACTATGATTTTGTTGATGGCTTTGCTATCCACACACATTCTCCAAGAGCCATCCTTTTTTGGTGTGAGAAGGGCAGGAACAACACATGGGCTAAGGCTCTCCCGAATGAACCCTTTTGCAAGAAGCTCATCAACCTGCCTTTTCAATTCTGCATGCTCTGTTGGATTCATCCGATAATGTGGTAAATTCAGTAATGTTGCTCCAAGGACTAGATCAATCGCATGTTGAATATCCCGGAGAAGAGGAAGTTCATTTGGAAGGTCCTTGGCAAATACATCAGTAAACTGTTCAAGGATTGATTTCACATCCGAGGGCAACTCCAAACTAGTTAAAGGGTGAGATTCCTTTGCAATCAATGTAAAAATAACAGAATCACCTGTTGTCTCCCTTGCAAAGCGTCTTGGACTGATGATGTTAAGGGATTTTGGTTGCTATCCTCCCTTGCTAAGTGTTGGTTGAGGTACTGGTCTGGGCTAGATCGGGTTCAACTTGATGTGCTTTCCTTCATGAATAAAGGAGCATGAGTTGGCACGGCCCGAAATGGTTACATCCAGATCATACAACCATGGTCTGCCTAAAAGAATGTGTCCCACGTCCATCGGCACCACATCACACTAAACAATATCCTTGTAAGATGAAAACTGAATAGGAACTTGACATCGCTGTGTCACAGGAATGGAAGACTTGTCAATCCATGCCACACAATAAGGTTGAGGATCATCAGCAGCAGTCAAACCCAGTTTGGATATGGTTTGAGGGGAGACAACATTAATGCAGCTTCCATTGTCAATGATGACTTTACAACTTTTATCTCCACACTTAACATAAGTGTGAAAAATGTTTGTTCTCCGCCAATCTTCAGTACTCTTAGGTTGAGTCAAAGTGCATCTAACCACAGCCATTCTTGGTTGAACAATGTCTATAGGTTCACCCTCCAAATCATCATCAGTAGCTGGAATTTCAGGCTCATAAACTTCTTCCTCTAATTCTCCTTGAACATCAGCCTCTTCTTCTGTGCTTGCTGTAAACAAACTTCGAGTTTGCTCATTTGTAGGGCATTGACCAGCATAGTGACCATAACCTTGACATCTATAGCACCTTATAGAGCCCTCTCCTCGCATACCAGTTTGTAATCCCTTTCCTTTTTCAGCTTTCACTAGCGAATTGGAAGTATTGGAGCCCTTAGAGAATGGAGGCAGTTTTGTTCCAGAGGTGCTAGGACGAAACTCAGAGTTCCGCTGATCAAACCGCTTGTACACAGGGGTTGTGGGGGTCTTCAAGTAGCGCTCCAATTCCAGCACTAATTGATAAGCTCGCTCTAATGAATGTACATCATGAGGAATCAGCTCTCTTTGAAGTTCTCGACGAAGACCTGTTCTGAAACGAGCAAGAGTTATTGATGGGTCTTCGGTGATGTTACATCTCACCATAAATTCTTCAAACTTATCAATATAATCAGCAGTTGTCAGGCTTCCTTGACGAAGAGATTGCCATTGGTCAAGCAAGCATTCCTTGTAAGACAAAGGAACATACTTCTCCTTCAGCCTTTCTTTCATCTCATCCCAATGAGCAATAGGATCTTCACCATCTCTCGCAATTCGTCTTTCCACATTAGACCACCAATCTTGAGCCTTGCCCACCAACTTCATCTTTGCAAACCTTATCCTGTGATCTTCAGACAACTCATACCATTCAAAATAATGATCCATGTCTGATAGCCAATCTAAGAAAACCTTTGCATTCAGCTGGCCATCCAAACTAGGAGCTTCAATCTTCATAGACTTCATTGCCTTTTCTTCAGGATCATGTCCATTTTGCCCATTGTTATGTGGAACATTTTGTCTGCGAACATTCCTTCTAGGTTGCATCCTTGGTCCCCCACGTACACTCTCTTCTTCATTGTAGATGGAAGCTTCAATCTCTGCCAAACAACGGTCAGAAGCAACTGCCTGATCTTGTATTCTGGTCTCAAGATGACCAATTTGGGCGACTAAACCTTCTATCATTTTAGCCAAAGTTTCAAGGTCCATGGCTAAATGAAGTTTCTTTTAGCTGGAGCTAGGAGACACCAGAGCTTGTCCAGCTCTGATACCAAAACTGATGTAGTATAATCACTGCCTAGACACCAGGATCAACAAACACTAAGGTATAGGGCTTTAACACACAGGTTTTGTAGGGTAAAAAGTGACAACTAAGAACTAGGATTCCCTCCCAGGTTTCGCACTCACACACAAGACTTCACACCAACACTCCAATCTCTGGAAAACTCAGAAACACTTTGAAATTTTTATTCCTCATGACATGATTGGCCACTTGGCACTTACACTTATTTATAATTGAGCAGATAGCTCATATTAACTAGCATTAAAGACTCTTTCATAGCTAGGGCTGTTACACTTCACAAATCTGAAGCATAAAAGACCTAAAGGAATTTAAACTCCTAACTGAAACTGAAATAATAAAGAAACCTTAAAATTCCGCACTGAAACTGACCCAAACTAAAACTGAAAGACACCTGCCTAGAGACTTCTAGAATGAAAGCAATTAATCAAACCATATGGAAAGGGAATGACTAGCTGCTCTCTTTTTCCATTTCTTTTGCTCATAAACCTCGAAAGGTTTGGCTATGATGTCCTCATCACCACTCCCAGTACTCCAACCTTTCACTATAGTAACAATAATAGCAATGCAATATCGAAACAAGAGAGCTGTGCTGCAAGGCAGTTTCTACAGAATTGTAAAAGAAGTTAGCACCTATCCATGACTTCTTGGATCAGCAATTAATGGACTACAAGTTATTAGGATACTCATATCTTTTTCTTTTTTTTTTGGTGCGCGCGTGTGTGTCACTCATATGGAAGTTATATGCATATCGTAGATCATTAAATCATGTACAAAAGAAGTTTAACAATAACTATATATCAATTGATAAAAAAGAAAGTTAGATTATTGCAAGTTATCAAATCTTCATATAAAAAAAAGTTCCTGCCATCAGCAGATATTCTGACAAATCTACACCACTGCAATAAGCATATTGATAACAATAATCTGGTAGGAAAACATGTATAAGAGATTATAAGAGATTAATGACAATTCCTATTGCAGCTTTAGACTATGGAACTCATATATAAACAAGCCAATAACTAATGATGTTGCATTCAATAGTAACTTTGGGAACTGCATCCTCAACATTATAAAGGTACACACCACAAAGCATGATGGATAGCTATCAAGGCTTTACTATCATGACGAGACAACATGGGAACCATGAACTAAATTAGAAGTCTGCTTATGGAAATTACAACATGATATAACCTCCCTTGGAAAGAACAAACTAAAACAATAATCCCAAAGCAAACCTCATCACTAAAAAAATTAAAATGACTTATAAGAACAAACCTGATGAAAATAATGTTAAATTTTCAATGTCCTGTGACTTCTGCAAGTAGGAAGATAGGACCATTTGAACTACATGGTGAACAAAATTCTTGGAAGGAATTGTATCTATTCTGGAGATCAACGCAGGGTGGCAAGATTCATCAGACAAACTACAATAAACGATCATAAGTTTGACTAAAATAGGAAGGAAGCAAGAGATGTCCAGAAAGTCCAACTAAAATGCATATCTACACTTTAAACTTGAAATAGTTATCAATTCATATAATCCAAGTGTGCCATGAATATGGTAAATAAAGTAATTGCCAATATCAATTCTTTGAAGTGAAATCACAATTGAATAAACAAAAGCAAAAAAAATGGAGTAACAGCAAACGTGGCCCAAATTTTGGCAATAAATATATGAGCACATCTTCTTTATCCATCCAACAACAGAACAAAAGGATGGGCTATTACCATCAGTGTAAAGAGATAAATGGCATTAAAGGCAGTAATGGCATAAAAGCACAGCCCCCTAACTTTTGAGACCACATTTACTTCTGCAATTCAAAAACTAACAACGAATAAGTCAGTTAGATTTATAAGGCTAACAAGAAGGGTAAAAACAGAAAAGTCTCAATAGAGACACCTGGTAAGGCTTCATCAGGGTTCCAGTTTCAACAAGTCCACATTGTACAACTGTATGCCTGGACGATTTATGTTGGTTATGCAATCTAACATCATTATAAGGTCTGACAAACTTCTCTTCAGCATCAACTCACACCATGATATCCCAACTAGCTTCCTTGAAATCCATAAACGCTATGACGAGCAGCTGAGTAAAAAAAGAGAAAAAGAGGGGTGTCCGAATGTGATCTAAAACAAAAAAGAGAATATGAGCTAGTGAAACCGCAAAGGAGGAGGAAGGATCTCAATAGTCCATACAAACATTCTCAACCATGTGCCTTACCCATAGAACATCTTTACATATATAAGAAATTACTCATAGAGCATTTTAGCCATGCAACGTGGTTCCACAATCCTCACAGTACATCATACTAGTATCTCTTCCAATAGTTTTTTTAGATCATAATCCTGGCTAACATGCAAAAGTGGATACTACAAAGCCAAGAGATTGATATAAAGTCAAAAGTAAATGTTACACAAAAAATAGTAAAACTAAATCTATTGCAATACAATATTAGATGATGGAGCCAAAATGACATAAGATATCATGCTAAGAATGCAGTGACTTACAATTACTGAGCTTTTCCAAAATGGGACGTCTGCGCGGAAAGCGTCCAATAATTAGTCCCTTCTGAGTGAACATCTGCATTATAAAGAAACTGTCTCAGCAATTTCAACTCTAATACTTCAAAATTCCAAGCTTTATAAGGTCAATTTCTAATTACTTGAGCTCTGTTCTTGCCTTTGCCACTTGGGGACTTGCTGGATAAATCATGATGGTCTTTGCCTCCTCTATACCATTCTAAAGTGGGTTGGATAACCATCTCCAAGACAGTGAGGAAAGAGTAAATAATCCAATAAGCAAGCCACTGCTCATCATCTAGTTTTGATGTGCTATCTATGGCCATCACTTATGCATATCTATAATCAAATTCCCACAATAAACAAAATTCTGAGTTCATTAACCAATTGTGTTTCCATTAAATCAATTAAAGATGGAAGCTTTATTGGACAAAATAAGAAAATAAACAAACTTGTCTCAAGACTGATAGAGTGGGATTGCTTACAAGCGGTAAAGCAGCTGCAACACAGACCTGCAAGAATTGAAAACAAATTGGGGAATTAGCAGATAAACCCAGAAAAGAAAATCAAGAAATTACACAACAAAGACAACCAAAATTTGGGTTTTGATTAAGAACTTGATAAATACAATTTCCCTCTAAAAACGAAACTCACTAAAAACTTGATAAATACATACATGTTTACACATATAGAACAAATAACAATTAACCACTTCCAATACATAGTGAACATTCATTCAAATGCATATAATTTCTCCTGGAATCCCTGATTAAGCATTTACCAAAGGAAAGCACAAAAAATTGCAAAATTCTAAAAAAGAAAAACAAAAAATTACAAAGGGCAAGGGAAAGAGGAAGTACTCTGTTATGGTCAATGACGTCGACGATGACGACGAGCTCAGCGTAGTCCTCACAGTACCTCTTGAAAGGCTATGTAAACAAAAACAAAGATCAAAGAAGAACTAAGGAGTGTTACAGAGAGAAAAGGTAAATCTTGGCATTCGGAGAAGACGAAAGGAAAGCTCACCATCTGTGAGAGATCGAAGGCGGAACATATTAGAGAACGAAAGAAAGTGAAAGCTGAGATTTAGGGTTTTCTTACGGACTTAGCCACAGTGCTAGTAGGAAAGAGCCCAAGATACAAAAGCCGTAGAAATTACCCATTCTTGGGGAGGGAATTTGTAGTACTTAGAATGACCAAAGAATTCTAGTTACTTTGTTTCTGGTTTGCAGGTGGGGAAGAGATTAGAGGGATTTGGTCGACGGTCAAGGGGACTGAGAGTCCGAGAGAGAGATTTGGTTTCGTCGAAGTGAAAGAATTGATTACAGTGTTGACAGATTGATTTTTTTTTGACATAATCTTTTCAGCACCTAACGCCCAGTCCCCGTACCTAGACTGCCAAATGGATATCCAACAAAACCTTATTAGCAAAATCCCCAAATCGATATCTAACAAAACCCAAAACAAACCAAAGTCAAAACCCTAAGATTGACGAAGAAAGAGGTTTACCAATGAACAATAATGAATCGGACTCGCTCCTTCTTCAAATTGAAGAACTTGACCACTAGTGACCAGGGGCTCAAAATCGGAGAGAGGTTGAGAAGACTCTTCTCTATACCAAAACCGGGGAGTGCGTTTGTAGCTTCTATCTCTTTTGGGGGGGAGAAGAACCTCTTCTGGTTTTGAGACATGAATCAATCTAAGTTTCTGTGGAAGTTCACTCTAGGTCGAGAGAGGGGCTGAGTTTCTGTGGAAAGAGAGCTAAGTTTTTGAGTCTTGTGGAAAAAACACAGGGTCTAAGGGCAAAACAGATGGATAAGTAAGTTCTGTCAAAAAATATTTTTGGTCAGATTAAGAGAAATTATTTTCCGGTTTACTCAGACAACATTTGAATGTTGTCCTAATTTTCCACTTTTTCATGAGAATTTATCAGTTCTTTCAAATGACAGATATCTATTGTCCTAATTTTCTAACTTACGAAAAAGATGAAAAAACTGAAATAGTATGGATTCTCATGCTATTCAGACAACAGAATTAATTTATATGTCGTCTAAAGAAGTTTAAAAGATTCAGACAACAGAAAAAAAAAATTCTGTCGTCTGAAGTGTGTTGTCTGAAGGCATTATTGGCATAGTGTTAGCATGACTCTCTCTCTCTCTCTCTCTCTCTCTCTCTCTCTCTCCCCGATCTATTTCCTGCGAAACTCTTGCACTCTATGACGATGTACGGCACGATGCCGACCTCATCATCGCCACAGAGGTCCTCCTCTTCCTCTGTTGAGCAAATCTCTCGCTGCAAGGACCACATCAAGGCCAGCCTCGGCACCCGCTGATCGTAGATGGAGTTGGCTGCTGATGAATTTATGTTGTCAACCTAAAAATCAAAGAGGAAAACTTTATTCCAGTGGGCGAAACGCTAATTCTGGCTTCGTCATCGTGAATTGGGGAAAACCAAGAGAAGGGGGGATTTGGAGGAGAATGTCGGGAAATTGCTTTTATTTTTTTATTTTGTTTTGCCGGTAAAAGGTAGGGAAATTATTTTTAATAAATTTTTTTTATTGACTCAAGTTTTATTTTCTTTTATTGGTGCTTTGGGTTTAGGGTTCAGGCCTCATTTCCTCTTTTGTTTTTTTTGTTTTTTTTAATTATAAAATGGGGCAGAAGAAAAGAAAAAAGTTTTGCTGTCTCCTAATAAAACATTTATTGGAGGGCAATAAACGTTTATTTCCCCCCAATAAATGTTTTGAATTGATGTAATCTCCTGTTTTTTTTTTCCTTAATCAAAGTTTTATTTGTCTAATTTTAAGAAGATTAGTTCACATTCCCGCAACATAAAGGTTTATTGGGAGTAATAAAGGTTTATTTGGGGGCAATAAAGGTTAATTATGGGAGCATTCTGACGACCTCTTTGGGGACCTCTGGCGAGGTTTCATAAATTTTTATTGCCCCCAATAAATGTTTATTGGGAGCAATAAAGGTTTATTTGGGGGCAATAAAGGTTAATTATGGGGGCAATCCGACGACCTCTTTGGGTACCTCCGGCGAGGTTTCATAAACTTTTATTGCCCCCAATAAATGTTTATTGGGAGGCAATAAAGGTTTGTTGGGGGGATAAACCTCTCCGGCGACATATGAAATCTCCGACAACCTCTTTAGGGACCTTCGGCTAGGTTTTCATAGAAGTTTGGCGATCGGCCATCGGTTGACGGGACTCCAGCGAAGTCTCCTATGGCTTCTCTCTCTTCCACTCTCTCTCTCTCTCTCTCTCTATGTAACAAAAGGGTGAGGGTAAAATAGTCTAAAAAAAAACTTAATTAGGTATTAGAGTCTTTATGGGTAAGTGGGAAAAAAAAAATTAGTGGTTGGTATAAGGGGGAAAAAAGTCCCTAGAATTAGGATAAATAGTCAAAACCCCTTATTATTTTAATGATTTGGCAAACATGTCTTCAAGTTAAATGGTTTTAGTTAGAGGAAGATGTGGAGGGACGAAAGTGTAATACGAAGTTAAAGTTAAGTGACTAAAGTCATATTTTTCAAAGATGAATGACGAAAGTCCTGATCGGATAAAAGTTTTTTTATTTTTTGAGAAGGAAAATACATTAAAGATTAAAACCTCTTACATACAACACCATTACCACAAATAACAAGAGTAAAAGAAGGGGAAACCGCAATAGGGAGCTCGTTTCTCCAAATACAAATCTCTGGTGAAAGGCCTTGAGCAGTAAGAGCATTGGCTAGAAAGTTGACCTCGCACAGGATATGAGTGAAGGAAATTGACTTAAAGAAGCAGCAAGGCGCTGAATGTCTTTGACCAGCATCCTAATTCTCCAAAGAGGGTCGCAGATTTTGTTGATACAGTTAATGACTAGCTTGGAATCACCTTCCACCAACAACCAGTTACAAATGCATTGTAGTGCATGGATTAACCCATATTTTAGAGCACTACATTCTGCAACTATAATGGTAGTCTTCCCTAGTCTTTTAACGCCAGCAATAATAGGGTCTCCCAGATGATTTCTAATAACAAAGCCAGCAGCAGCCATGCTAGAATTATTGACGGATCCTTCTAAATTAAGCTTCAACCAATTCTCTAGAGGCGCAATCCACCTAATCAAACCATACTCCATTTTCGAAGAATGGTAGATAAGAGAGTTGTGGTTTTTATAGTTTCTCCAAGCTGCAATAGCAGAATAAAGTACAGAGCATTAAAAAGAAACAGTGTTTCTAAGGACTGTTATTTCTGACATCCCAAAGCTTCCAACAAATCAAAATAGTGATTTCCACCCACATAGTGTCTTTTTTTTTTTTTGGTCAAATAGCTAATTCATTAAAGGGAAACAAATTACAAATGTTGATGTGCATAAAGAAGCAAAAGTCCTAAGCTTGGAGGCCCAATAGACAAAAGCTTAATTAACCTACACCAAACAGAAAAGAGAAACAAACCGAGGCCCAAAAGCCCAACAACAACCAAAACAACCCTAGATCTAAGCCACACAAAAACTGCCACAGAGAGACCAGCCGCCATGGCTGACCACCAAGCTACAGAGAGAGAGGCATCGACCAAAGCTTCACTTTCGGAGGCCAGAGGTATGTTCACCATCATTCTCCATACCCGAGCAGTCTACATAAGAAGGACAGAGGTACCAAAGGACATGGAAACGGCAGTCGTCGTGGTGGAGATCAGCGAGCAACACAACGTCACTGGTCCGGTGACGTCCACACACATCGGTGGAGTACCGGTTCGGCAGCTATCCCAGGTGTAGAGTTAGGTGTCTATACCTTGGTGGAGAACGAGTGTGAGGGGACTGTGGAAAAAAAGGGAAAAAGATGGGATAGAACATGAGAGATGGAGCTGTATGAGGGTGAGAGAAGTGGAAGTAAAATTGGGCAATTGAAGAGGAAGTGGGCTGGGGTAAAGAAAAAGATAATGAAACTGAGACATAAAGCCTCAGATCTGAGACAAAACTCAGAGAAAAACACACCACAGAGGGTGGAGAAGCTGTTGACTGACTCTCAAAACTGCAGAGAGAGTTTTCTCGGTGAAAACTCCCACATAGTGTCTATAGCAGCATTAAATAAAAATTCCAACCAGTCTGTCACCCTAGAGAAAGAACTAGGGCAAAGACTCTGATCTATTCTACTAGTATTCCAAACTCCCACAGTGAAGGAGCAAGAACAAAATAAATGGTCTAAACTCTCTACATCCATTTGGCACAAACTACAGGTTCAATCAAAAGGGGCATTATAACGAGCTAGTCTTTCTTTACATCTTAATCTTTGTCTAGTCAGCAGGCAAGTAAAATTTTTTGCTTCAGGAGGGATGGTTAATTTCCAGATAGCATTCAAGATCTTAGTAAAATTATGAGGAATTGTTTCCTCCCGTTGCACCCAAGTAGCTGATCGGATAGAAAATTGTCCATTTGAGGTTAATCCCCAGACAAATTCATCATTGTCCAAAGATAAAGATATAGGTATGCTAATTATGGCCTCAACAATATCCTGAGATAAAACAGTAGAAAGCTTAGCAACATCCCATTGAACATTTAAAATGTAATCCGAAACTTTCTCATTTAGATTCAGTCTATTTCTAGCATGCATATCAATAATGTCAATAAGAGGGTCGTCAAAGACCCAGTTAAAAGTCCAAAATAAAATCTCATAACCATCTGTTTAGAATGTGTATAAATATAACTCCCACATTGGAAAAATATAACTTTGCTTATGGGTTTATAAGGGTTTGGGCCACTCCATCCATTACCAATTGGTTTTGGATGTAAACCCCAGATTACTTCATCATGGTATCAGAGCGGGTTACCCACGTGTTCTGTTTCAGCGATGGCCACACGTGCTCACCATCACCCAATATAACTTGTCCACATGTATGGCTTGAGAAATCGCTACACGTGAGGGGGCGTGTTGAGAATGTGTATAAATATAACTCCCACATTGGAAAAATATAACTTTGCTTATAGGTTTATAAGGGTTTGGGCCACTCCATCCATTGCCAATTGGTTTTGGATGTGAACCTCAGATTACTTTATCACCATCTCCTACAATCCATCTCATGCCCTTGATGATTAAATCTCTAGCTTCCAAAATTCCTCTCCAAGCTAAGGAGTGGTTGGCCCCGAATGAGTGCTTTCTCAAGTATTTCTGAGTAACAAGCCTAACCCACTAGTTGTTCTGTTTAGCATCCTAGTTTGGCTAACGCAGCTTGTTAATCTACATGATGCAATAACAGAACACATCAACCACAAGATCAAATCATCCAACACACATCAAGAACAAATAAACCAGCTGCACAATATCTACATAATCTGCGAAATAGCTTTCCTAGTAGCATTAGGACTCCACCTGGATCAATGACGCTCTAGATCCCTGCAGAAACAACTTGACCTAGGTTAGACATCTTTGAGCAACTGGAATGAGGATGAATAGCAGCAGAACTGGAGCAAGAAGCCTTCTGTATGTCAACACCAAAAAGCTTCAGAATGGGGCTAAACGATATGCAAAAACTGGTGATGAATACAGGGACTTTGCTACCTATTTATATTGGCCAAAACCATGAGTTGGACTCATCCCATAAGGAGTCCAACACTGCTTCATGTTTATCTAGATAGGAGACTTAGAATTTATCACAAATACTTGATGTAATATAGGTTGATTACTAATGAGTTTCCTACTTCTATTGAGAGATATACACCTCAATAGATAACCAGAATTAGAGTTGTATTCATGTTCTTCTTGTTATTTCCATAGGATTAAATCGATTGGCTTTATCTTAATGTAATGTCAGATGATGTTAAGTCCACATATTCTAACATTCTCCCACTTGGACTAACATTGTCTGCATACAACACAACCGGAACAATAACCCTATAAAGACAACAAACTGAAGTGTGCATTGAAGTACATAAAAACTCATAGCTCATTCAGCTTGGTCGATTTTCAGAAAATAATGCAGAACCTCAAATCAACTTTGATTAAATAACCAGGTTGATTACAGATCACTAATATTATGCACTGCAATCACATAAGCTTAAAGTGATAATAAGACTATAAGAGCACGATTTAGATAAGTATATCTACCTGTAATATATATTGCTCATAGTCCTACATAATGACTTAGATAACACAAAATCTTACAGCAAAAACTGAAACACTAGTGAACTGGTATTTGCTTTTCTGAAAACAGAAACTGCAATCATTCTACAATGCACGACAGCTCACTTGACAACACACACAAATATTTTAAAGTTCAAAACTATAATTAGCAAGACTGCAGAAATCAAAATAATGCTAAAACTAAAAGGAACACATATATGAAATACCTCATTTTATTCATAAACTGTAGTATCAAAAATTACAAGAAAAAATGAAAATGACAATGATTGAAACAAAAATCCTATTACAAAATAAAATTCTAAACAGTAAAATTGGCTCCCACTGAACTCAAGCCTCCAAATCAGATAGAATTCCCATGTTCTTGGTATGCTTCTGAAAACTTGTAATTGACAATGCTTTAGTAAAGGGATCTGCAAGTTGTGATTCAGTGTCAATATTCAAAACACTTATCTCACCATGCTTCACTCTTTCTCTAACACTATAGAATTTTAAGTCTATGTGTTTAGAGTTGTTGGACCTTTTACTGTTTTTACCAAAAAATACTGCAGCTTCATTATCACAAAATATTTTCAATGCATCTGAAACAATTGAATTTAACACTTTAGTATGCATTAAGAAATTTTTGATCCACAAGCCTTCACAGACTCCTTCATAAATGGCTATGAACTCAGCCTGCATAGTGGAGGTTGAAATCAATGACTGTTTCATGGTTTTCCATGCAACAGCCCCTCTTGCAAGCATGAAGACATAACAAGATGTGGACTTTTTAGAATCTGGATAATGACCTGCAAAATCTGAATCAGTATAGCCAACTAGTTCAAGCCTTTTAACTTGTCTGTAAACCAACATGTGAGATTTAGTTTTCTACAAATATCTAAGTACTTTCTTTCCTGCAACCTAGTGTTCATGACTAGGATTAGACTAAAACCTAGATAAAATCCCAACTGCAAATGATAAATCAGGTCTGGTGCAGACATGTGCATACATTAGGCTACCAATCAACCTAGCATAGGGCCATATCAGACATCTTCCCCCCATTTTTAGAATTTTTGTTTTTAGACAGTTTGTCACCTTTAGTCATAAGAGCATCACCTGATGCACAAGACTCCATTCCAAATGTCTTTAATACTTTTGTGATGTAATTTTGTTGAAATAAGCCTAATAAGCCTTGTGCTCTGTCTCTCTTAATCTCAATTCCTAAAACATAGGATGCCTCACCCAAATCTTTCATGTCGAAATTTTTAGACAGAAAATCTTTAGCATCTTTAAGCAATTTAATGTCAGTGCTAGCTAAAAGAATATCATCCACATACAGTATAAGAAAAATAAAATTATTCCCAACTGTCTTAATGTATACACATTCATCTACAATATTTTCTGAAAAGCCAAAAGATGATATCACTGAATCAAGCTTCTTATACCATTGTCTAGAAGCCTGCGTAAGTCCATAAATTGATCTTTTCAGTTTGCATACATGATCTTCTTTTCCTATTTCCACAAAACCTTCAGGTTGTTTCATATATATGACCTTATCTAATTCTCCATTCAAAATAGCTGTTTCACATCCATTTGATGCAGCTCCATGTTATAATGAGCTACTATAGTCATTATAATTCTAAATGAGTCTTTAGTTGAAACTGGAGAGAATGTTTCTGTATAGTCTATGCCTTCCTTTTGTGTGAAACCCTTAGCTACTAGCCTGGCTTTATGCCTTTCTATATTGCCATTTGCATCTCTCTTTGTCTTAAACACCCACTTGCAGCCTATTGGTTTTTGGTTTGCGTTTGGTCTAACTAGTTCCCATACTGAATTTTGCTTCATTGACTCGATCGCAGCCTTCATGGCCTTCTGCCATTCTTCAACTTCATGGCTCTCAACAGCTTGCTTGAAGCTTGAAAGATCATTATCTTCACCTAGGATATCAGTTTCTTGCAGGTATACTACAAAATCACTATCTTCTCCATACACTGGTCTTCTCTCTCTTTGAGATCTCCTAGGCTGAGGTGGAATTTGTTCTTCTGCAGGGTTATTTTCTAAATGGACATCATTCATAGGTTCATCTACATGAGGTTCTAAGGCTACTGGTTCTTCTAAAAATTGATTTTGGCTTTGAGTTCCTGTATCTGCATTATCTATATTATTTGACTGAATTAAAGGCAAGAAATTCTGTAAATTTTCGTTTTCAGTAATTTCTTCTAACTCTAAAGACAAGTCTTCAAAATTAGTATTACTGTAACCTTCATCCAAAAATTTTGCTTGATGAGTTTCAAAAGTTCTGGTAAAATTTTGAGCTGCATAGAACCTGTAGCCTTTAGATTTCTCACAGTAGCCAATAAAATGGCAACTGACTGTTTTGGATTCAAGCTTCTGTGTCAGTGCGCTTGGCAACTTTGCCTCAGCCTTGCATCCTCACATATGGCAGTGATGCAAGCTAGGTTGTCGTCCACACCACAACTCAAATGGTGTCTTGTCTATTGATTTACTAGGTGATCTATTGCAAATATAATTTGTAGTCTGTTAATGCTCAAGTCAGGCGGTAGCCGATTCCTTGCTTAACGCGGGTCCGGTGGGCGGACCGCTACTCTTAGGATTAGGTGATTCCTGTTTGCTGCAACACGATAGACAGGGCATCAGAGGGAGACCGCGTTGGGCGGTCTTCACTTCTCCGATGCCTAAGTCAGTCACTGTATATGCGCAGCATAACAATAAATGAGTAGTAATTGAGTAATTAATGAGGAGAGAGGAGATAACCTTTTATAGTTGAGGAAGAGGTTGATCTTCTTCTTGTTTCCGATGTGGGACTGATGTGCTTCGATTCCCAGCGTCTGGAGCTTCTGATGCTATCTTGACGCGGCGCGTGGCGGCGCGTCAGCGGTGATCTGGGGGCGGTCCAGGGCTTAAGCGGTAGCCTGCCTGGCCGTGCCTTTGCAGGTCATCCCTTTGGTGGGAGTCGGTACCTCTGGCGGTACAATGAGCGTGGCTCATTAAAGCTAATTATGCTCATTCTGGCACATGTAGGTACAAGTCCCCCAAGTCCCCAGTCAAGGAGGGCAATCTTGGTTTGGGAGTTGATCGGCGGTGTGAAGCGTTACTTCTGCTAGACTTGCAACAGCATAATTAGCGTCAGTGCGTTGTCAACCATGGATTTACTGAGCAAACGCTTTATACCCTTTCGGGTGGGCCCCTTCCAGGCCCGCCAGGGAGTCCCCCACTCCCTAGCCAAGACGGACCTCTGGATGGTCGGCAAATTGTTTGTTGAGGGGAAGCTGCGCGGAGCAGAGGGTGTTGGGTAGCGAGCCCAATCTTATACCCAGGTGACGGGAGTCAACGTACCTGATCAGGGTCGTCGTAGACTGTTGACAAGTCCCCGTGTCCCGTAGGGACGATCTGACAGTAACGCAGCGTGGCGGTCGTTGTCAGAGTGAGGCGTAGCCTCGGGATTCGCCGCTGGTGGATACCCCCCGCTGGATGTAGTAGGAAACAGCGTCGCATAGACGTGTTTGGCGGTAGTTAGTGAGCGGAGTTGCGCTCAGCAACGCACATGTTTTGCAAGATGGAAGGGGTGCTGCCGGCGGTGCCACGTATAGCTGAGGCTGCCCCTTGCGAATTGACAAGTGGAAGTTTTCTAGCGAGGATTCGCTCATAGGAGAATTCGACAGGTGTCAAGTGAGAAGTTCGACTGGCGGGGTTTCGCTCCGCGGGCTTCAACACGGAAGATGACAAGTGAGAAGTTCCGCTGGCGGGGTTTCGCTCAACGGGCTTCAACACGGAAGATGACGAGTGAGAAGTTCCGCTGGGGGGTTTCGCTCAGCGGGCTTCAACACGGAAGATGACCAGTGAGAAGTTCCGCTGGCGGGGTTTCACTCAGCGGCATCCGCATATCGGTGCCTTTCTCCCAAAAGTCGTGACTTCTACCAGACGCTTCGTCTGGTGGTGGTTGACACGTGGCAAACCCCTAAAGGGTTAGCGTACGGAGGCATGTCGCCTCCGCCTAGCCGCCTCCTCACCATTAATGTTAGTAATGATGGATTTTGTAACTGAGGCGACGCCTCGGTTAATCCGGAGAGTAACTGTAGTTGCGGGACACGTGTACGGCTGGCGTCTGATGTCGTTTTTCACTGGACGGCGTAGGGCCATTTGACTTTGACATAAAAGGGGGGGAAGTGAGCACTTTTGACATTGCTCCAAACTTTGAACTGTGCTTCGTCGTCTTCAAGCTTTCTGCGTCTGAGATAGGGGGAAGAAGGTTGAGGCGATACTGCCGAGTTTTCGTACGTGGAAAAGTCCGACGTCCTCCGGCTCCAAAGACAAGTGATCACACTGCCGTCAGAGACTCCATCGTTAAGGTTGGTACTCTGACATATCCCTGTTTTATTGGAATTCTGCCATGGTGATTTTCCGGGATTTGGGTGTTGCTGTGATATGTTGTTCGTTGACGTCCTGTGAGGGTGTGAGTGGGTTTTGGGAATGGGTTGCCGTGTTTGACAGATTTAGGGTTTTAGGGATTTTCTAGATGGTCGAATCTGGGTTTGGGTGCGATTGTTCTTGTTTTGGCATTTTCTGGGTTGAGTGTTGTTGATGTTCTTGGGCACTGACTGATATAGGGATAGGTTAGATCTTGTGTAAGCTAACTGATTTGGGTTTTAGGGTTTTGGGATGGCTGACGTCATAGAGATTTCAGGCAGTGAGGATTCCGGATCTGAAGTGTCGTTCAGTGCGGCGGATAGAAATTTTATTGACTCGTTGCGTCCGTCTGCCTGTGCAGGAACCTCACTGCCAGAACCGTTAGAGGTCGAGCCGCTACAGACCATTCCGTGGGACGTAGATATGGGTCGTGCATCGCGTCCGGAGAGTTATAGGGCGGGGGAGGCTCCCGCGGCACACACTTTGCACTAAGAGCAGCTAGAAAGCAATAGTGCCGCCAGCGGTTCCGCTGGCGGGGGAGGTGTAGCTGGATAGGATATCGAGTCGGCGTGGGTGTTCGAGGACGGCACCGCTGTTGACGAGGCAGGAGGTAGGATGACAGCTGTTGACGTCAACCGGCTGAAGCGGGTGTTCCGGTTGCCCGGCGTGGTGAAGCTGCGCCCGCCGACGGTAGAGGAGAAGGCTTCGATCCTGCCAGTGGGCCACGCCGCGGTGCACGGGGCTATATTCCTCGAGGGAGTGACCTTCCCGCTGGTGCCCAACCTACAGATCCTGGTGTGCGAGTTCGGCATCGCTTTTCGGCAAGTGTGCCCCAACATGTGGCGGTTACTGCTGGCGCTGAACTCGTTGTGGCGGTTGTCTGGTTGCAAAGGTCCGACCGTGGCGGAGGTATTACACTTCTACGAACTGGTGTACGTGAAGCGCCAGGGTTGTAGAGGGCAAGTAAATCTCAGTCGTCGCCAAGGAGCGCCCAAGCTGATCGAGAACTTGAGGGACTGAATGTCGTACTGGCGGGGTTCCTTCTGCATTGCCACGGCGGGGTGGGAGTACCAAGCGGGGTCTAACGAGGGGGAGCCGACGTTTAGGATTAAGTCGGAGTTTCAGCCCATCCGAGGTTGTTTGCCGTTTCCGCCGAACAATATTGGCGGGGGGTTTTTTTTTTTGTACCTGTACTGATAATGACCTTTCTTGCGCAGCGGGGTTGCGGTACAGCCTAACTCGTGAGGAAGAGTGCCGCGTAGCACGCATCAGGGGTTGCTGGCGGAATCGCAACTTACTGGACTTTCGTCTCCTGACCGGGTGGGAGTTGTTGGTAGCTCAACAACTGACGCGTGCCGTTGGTAAGTAATCTCCGCTGGATCGCACCCTTTGTGAGGTTGCCTCATGCTAACTGGCCTGCCACTATCTTTGCAGAGACTCCGCCGGGAAACAAGGCTAGCCGTAACGCTATTGCAAAAGCCATGGACCGCGCTGAAATCAATAACTTCCTGGAAGCCATGTATGCTTCAGGGATGGCGGCGCAGAAGGCGGTGGTGGACCCAGAGACGCTGGCGCTGAGCCATTCAGAGGTTCCGGTGGTGCTGCCAATGCCGCACCACTCTCATCTTGGTGGTGACGAGCTTCTTGCAGTTCAGGCGGGGATTGGCACGGTGAGTGAGGCGGCTCCGCGGAAAGAGAGAGCGCCGGCCCTGCGGCGCTGGGTGCTGAAGAAAGCAGTGCGTCCCATCGAGGGTGTTACTATAGTGGGGTTGGAGCCGCCGACGGGGAGTTCGAGGCCTGCCGTTGCTGGAAGCACGCGGGTGCTTCAACGAAAACTCCGTCAGCCGGACTCGGGCGGGGAAGAGGAGGAGGTGGAGGTAACCGGGGCCAGCGAGCAGCCGAAGAAGTCGAGGCAGGCTCCTCCCGAGGCTCTCGCTGACGTTGCGAAAACGGTGGGTACAAGTGGCTTGGACTCATTTGCCGCCTATGCCGAGTTCCTCAACGACGGTGAGCGGGACTTCCTGTATCACCTCTGCGAGCGGCTGGGGTTCGGCTGCTTGGAAGGGATTGTTCGGTCGACCGCCGTCAGCAAGTCGCCCTTCAGCACAGCCTTTGGGCACGTCACCGTTGGGCTCCATGAAATGTTCCAGGCTGCATCAAAACAGCCCCTGGTTGAGCCGGAGCTCAGGGAGGAGGTGGCGGGCCTATAGAGGGAATTGGGGAAGGCTTAGGAAAAGTTGGCTGACGTCGAGCAACGCTTGACAAAGGCCGACTGCGATGCGGCAGACGCCCGTGGCAAGCTGAACGTTGCCATTGAGCGGCACTTGGAGCGGAACGAACAGTTTGCCAAGTTGGAGCAAGACATGTCGCTGCTGCGGGATCGGGTGGCCGCTAAGGATAAGAAGGTTGAGATCCTTCAGTGGGAGTCCGCCGCCAAACAGACCGAGGTTAAGCGGCTAGAGGGTGAAGTCGCACACCTGGAAGCTGAGGGAAGCCGTGCTGTAGCCGCTGCTGTTGAGTCGTACAAGCAGTCAGCGGAGTACAAGAAGGCGCTGACCGAAGCAGCGAAGGCCAGTACACTGGCCAATGTGGAGATGCTGCAGCAGAAGGGCGCCATCGACTGGGCGAAAGCGTCAATGCCGGTTGTACCTACATACGCTAGAACGAGCATAATTAGCTATAATGAGCCACGCTCATTGTACCGCCGGAGGTACCGAATCTCACCAAGGGAATGACCTGCGAAGTCACGGCCAGGCGGGCTACCGGTCGAGCCCCGAACCGCCCCCAGATCACCGCTGGGAATCGAAGCACAGCAGTCCCACATCGGAAACAAGAAGAAGATCAACCTCTTCCTCAACTATAAAAGGTTATCTCCTCTCTCCTCATTAATTACGCAATTACTACTCATTTATTGTTATGCTGCGCATATACAGTGACTGACTTAGGCATCGGAGAAGTGAAGACCGCCCAACGCGGTCTCCCTCTGACGTCCTGTCTATCGTGTTGCAGTAACCGGAATCACCTGATCCTAGGAGTAGCGGTCCGCCCACCGGACCCGCGTTAAGCAAGGAATCGGCTACCGCCGGACTTGAGTATTAACATTGGCGCCGTCTGTGGGAACCCTTGAACAAAAGGTCATCCCGCCACAATCACCATGACTAACGACAGCGGGGGAAACGCTGAAGAGCAGGCAGATCAATCCGCCATTCCCCAACCCACCAACCCAGCGGTAGGCGTAAACCGCGGGTTATTCACCACCCCGGTCAACCCCGACGGTGAAACAAACCCAAGTAGCAGCCGCCCGCCAGGCCAAGACCTCGCCTCCCTGTACGAGCTGGCATTGGCAGATCTTCACAAGGCAAACAGAGAACGTGAACAAGAACGCAAGGAAAAGGCCGAAGCCCAGAGACAGGTGGCCACGCTTGTGTCCCGCTTCGACGAGCTAAAGAAAGCGCTGGAAGCAACTCCCAACCCGGCACGAAGTGAACAGTCACGAAGCACCAGGCATAGCCGACCCGGCACGGGAGCACTGATGCCAGCACCGGTCGTACATATGCATGTCCCGCTGCACCCAGCAGAGCTAGCGGCAATGGGACCACCCCCTGCACCCCAGCCAATGTTGGAACAAGAGGCGGAGTCATCACTACGCACCCACTGCTCGAGACCTAGGGCGAGAACAGAGGGAGACCTGCCCGCTCTAGGGCGAGGATCAGCTCAGCGGAGTGGTCGCCTGGACCCCGCCGGCGACGCAACCGGTCAAATATTGGAGAGGATGCAGCAGTTGGAACAAAGGTTAATTCGGGCGGAGTCGGGCACCCCGGCACCAGCTTCAAACCCGCTTTTCGCCGCCAGGCCAGGACCATTTACGGTTGCAATTTTGCTGGCCGTCAGACCGGCGTATGCAAAGACCCCTAAAATGTCACATTACAGCGGTAAGACTGATCCCTTCGTCCATATGGACACCTTCAAGAAGGTCACCGACAACAAGGGATTCGATGACGCCACCCTGTGCCACTTGTTCAGTGAAACGCTGGACAATGAGGCAATGAATTGGTTCTTCGAGTGCTCGCCGGGATCCATTGACTCATTTCAGGCATTATCGCATGCTTTCCTTTCTCGGTTCATCCTACTGTCCGCCGGGCACCACAACACAAGCCAACTGTTCAACGTCAAACAGGGTACGGAGGAGACACTGAAGGCATTCGTCACAAGATGGCGAGCGGCAGCATCTCAGTGCCGTGACCTCGATAAAACAATGGCTTCGGCGGCTTTTAAGCAGGGACTCCTCAAAGGGCCATTTCTCTATCACCTCAACTACAATCATCCAAATGCGGTATATGACCACCTCATGACTGAGGCGGTCATTCATGCCCAAGCAGAATTCATCACATATGGGGAGGCCCCACCGCCACCAGCGGCATTGACAAAGTCGACACAACCCTCCTTCAGCCAGCAGGGGACCGCTAATAAAACCTCCACACAGCCAGCTGACAAGAAGAGGGAATGGCAGTAGGGTCAGTACCAAAACAAGCGGCAAAAGGATCAGCACTACAAGGGAAACCGCCCATTTCATGGGGACAACCGCAACAAACATGCGGAGTCTTCCCAACGGTATGCAGTATTTACAGTCCTCACGGCTTCACATGAAGAAATATACAATCAATGCAAGGATCAGATCCCACCGCCGCCCCGGGAAAATACCCAAAAACAGGAAAACCAAGGAACACCGGCAGATGGTGCAAATACCACTAGGACAGCGGTCACAATACCAACAGCTGCAACGCCCTCAAAAAGGCCATTGAGACCTTTTACCGGGACGGCAAGCTCGAGCAGTTCAAGGTACGCCAACCGCCACCCGTGATCTCCGATATTGAGCCCATGGGCCGCATCAACACAATCGACGGAGGTTCTCCAATCACCAGCATGTCTCACAGAGCTAGAAAGCGTTATGCGCGAGCTAATCACCCAAAGGAAGTCTGCAACATCCGCTACGAAAGATCCGCCAAAATCCCAAGATCTGGTTGGGAACCCATTACCTTCTTGGAGGAGGAGGAACACGGAGTACATCTGCCCCACGACGATCCTTTCTTGATTGACGCTATTCTGGGCAAAATGTCAGTAGGAAGAGTCCTGGTTGATAGCGGCTCCGCTGTCAACGTTATATTCGGTGGTTGTTATAACAACCTTAAGAGGAACATAAAATTGCTCCAAGACCATGAACCACTGCTCAGCTTCTCCGGCGACGTTACACAACCGCTGGGTTCTGATTATATGCTGCTCGTTATGGGCAGTAGTCCATGTATGGCTGAGATACATACGGAGTTCATAGTTGTCGATTGTTCGAGTTCATACAACGCCATCATTGGTCGGCCAGCGCTCAACAAACTCAAGTGCATCATCGCCGGGTACATGTTGCTCATGAAATTCCCCACACCCAACGGCACAGGATGTGTCAAGGGAAGTCAGCAATTGGCACGCGAGTGTTACTCTACTACAATGGCACAATCGGCCCGCCGCCACGAGATCCTAGCAGTAGGCAGCCGGGCACCGCCACCAAACATCTTTGAGGACCCCAGGGAGGATGAAAAGAAGTACGTAAGGAAGGAGCCGGTCAACCCAGAAACATCACTGAGGGTTGTCAGCATCTCGGACGAGCACCCTGAGCGGACGGTCCGCATAGGGGCTCAATTGGACCCAGAGTTGGCGGCGGAGCTCACCCAGTTCCTACGTGACAACGCTACGGTCTTTGCCTGGTCATATGCAGACATGCTAGGTATCTCCCCTGAAATCATCTCACACAAGTTGAGCATCAAGCCATCCTTCTACCCTATCAAACAGAAACACAGAGCCTTCGACGAAGAAAAGTACCGCGCTATCAGAGAAGAGGTTGCCAAGCTCTAGGGCATTGGGTTCATCCGCCAAGTCATCTATCCATAGTGGATTTCCAACCTGGTTATGGTCAAAAAGGCTAGCGGTAAGTGGAGGATGTGCGTCGACTTCAAAAACCTTAACAAGGCATGCCGGAAAGATAGCTTCCCATTACCTCGCATCAATCAACTCGTCGACGCAACCGCTGGACACGAGCTTCTCAGCATGATGGATGCTTTTTCCGGTTATAACCAGATCAGGATGCATCCCGCCGACCAGGAATGCACCACCTTCACCACCGACAAAGGCCTGTATTGTTACAATGTGATGCCTTTCGGTTTGAAGAACGCTGGGGCAACTTATCAGCGGCTGATGAACGCCATGTTCGCGGAACATCTGGGCAAGATAATCGAAGTCTACGTAGACGACATGTTGGTCAAAAGTAGAAAGGCCAGCGGACATGTGGCAAATCTGAAAATCATAATAACCATTCTCTTGGCCTACGGCATGCGCCTCAACCCAGAGAAATGTTTCTTTGGCGTCACCGCCAGCAAATTTCTGGGATATATTGTCAGTGAACGGGGCATCGAGGCCAACACTGACAAGGTACAGGCTATCCTCAACCTGAAGGACCTAGAGTGGAAGGTGCACGTCCAATGCCTCCAAGGCCAGCTAACCGCCCTGTCTCGATTCATCTCCAGATTGACCGACAGGTGTGCCCCATTTTTCAAAGTCCTCAAAACAACCCACAAGAAGGTCATCGACTGGAACCCAGAGTGCCAGGCGGCGTTCCAAGGCCTGAAGGAGTACCTGGCGGCAGTTCCGCTCCTCTCCATTCCTGTCCAAGGAGAAACATTGTACATTTACCTAGCGGTATCTCAGTCAGCGGTGAGCTGCGCCATCCTCCGGCGGGAAGGCCAGGACGAGCTCCCAGTTTTCTATGCCGGTAGGGGCATGAACGGAGCGGAGACGCGGTATCCTCCATTGGAGCAGCTTACTCTCGCACTCATCATTGCCGCCAGACGCCTCCGCCAGTACTTCCAAGCCCATACAATCCATGTGTTAACCAATCAACCGCTGAGACAAGTAATGCAAAACCCTGAACATTCGGGCCGCCTCAGCAAGTGGGCCATTGAGCTCAGCGAGTTTGACATTGATTACAAACCACGAACCGCCATGAAAGGCCAGGCGGTGGCGGACTTCATCGCTAAGCTCACCGAGCGTTAGCCAGAAACCAAGATCGGTATACCGCTCGGAACAGAAATTGCTACGGCTGTAGAACCGACACCCCAACAGTCGAGGTGGAACCTACACGTGGATGGGTCCGCCTCCGCCAAGGCCAGCGGTGCCGGAATCATCTTGACAGGACCGCGGGGGCTTAACTTCGAGTACGCGTTGAAATTCAACTTCAAAGCTTCTAACAACATGGCGGAATATGAGGCACTCATTGCCGGCCTACTCCTAGCCATTGATTCAGGGGCCGACAGTGTCAACATCTTCAGCTACTCTCAGCTGATCGTTAACCAGGTCAACGACAGTTTTCAGGCCAAGGATCAGCAGTTAGCAGCATACTTAGGGTACACCAAGACGTTACTCAAGAAATTCAAGTTCCACACCATCACACAAATCCCCAGGGAAAAGAACGCCAAGGCTGATTCGCTGGCAAGACTGGCAACCGCCCAACCACACCAGAGCCCAGCAGACACAAGGGTGGAGTCCCTGGACAGGCCAAGTATCACCAAAACCTTGGCAGAGATCTTTAGCATCGAGGTCAATCCTAGTTGGATGGATGAGATTATCCAATACAAACGCAACGAGACATTGCCGGAAGACAAAATCAAGGCGTGACAGCTCCAGCGGAGAGCAACCCAGTACAACATGCAGAGTGGCAAACTTTACCGCCAGGGATTCACTCACCCCAACCTTCGTTGTCTAACCCCAGAAGAGGGACAGGTCGTGCTGGCAACAATACATGGCGGGGAATGCGGAAATCACTCAGGCGCCAGATCCTTGGCTAATCGCACAATGCGACAAGGCTACTTTTGGCCTACGCTTGGTGATGACGCCCGGCGGATATCAAGATCCTGTCACAAATGCCAACAATTTGCTGATCTTCCACACGCTCCGGCGAAACCTCTGTCGGTTATCATCAGCCCCTGGATTCACTCAACGTGGGGCCTGGATTTGATGGGAAAATTCCAAACCACCAAAGGTCAATTCAAATATATCATTGTCGCCATTGACTACAGCAGCAAATGGATATAGGCGGAGCCACTGACGGCGATAACTACCGCCAAGGTAATCCACTTCCTCTGGAAGAACATCTACTACCGCTATGGTGTCCCGCACGCAATCATCACAGACAACGGCACACAGTTCAACAATAAGGAACTCATCTCTTTCACCGCCAATCTGGGCACCAAGATGCGTTTTGCATCGGTCGCCCATCCCCAAACCAACGGCCAGGTCGAGACGGCAAACAAGATAATCAAGAAACTATTGCAGAAGCGGCTCGATGAGGCAAAGGGTTTGTGGGCAGAGAAGCTCCCGGAGGTTCTATGGGCCATCAGAACAACCCCAACCTCCGCCACAGGTGAAACCCCCTTTTGCATGATGTTTGGGACCGAGGCTGTCCTGCCTGTCGAGGTAACCCAACCAACTGCTAGGGTCGAAGGTTACTGCCCCGAGACCAACTGCGACGGTGTTAGCCTCGACAAGGATTTACTAGAGGAAAAACGAGACGCAGCCCATTTGCGCAATCTCCAGAATAAGCGGTGAGTATCACGTTTCTACAACGCCAGGGTTAAGGCCCGCAACCTCCAACTGGGGGACTGGGTGATGAAAGAAGCTATACCCCCACCGACGAAACTCCGCCCAACTTGGGAAGGTCCATACAAAATTGTAGACGTCGTTTGCCCGGGAACCTTCTACTTAATGGACAATTATGGCGTCACAACGACCCACCCTTGGAATACCGAACACTTTCGGTATTACTACAAATAGTCATACCGCTACCCAAGAGTATCTTGACTTAGCTAAATTTTTGTTCAATATTTAGCTAAGGGAAGCTACCCAACGGGTACAACCCCGCTTTTGTAAACGCTGTTCAGACAGCTATCAATGAAACGAGGAATTATTCAAACCATTGTTACCAAGTCTAGCACTGAGGGCAACTGGCAACGCCAGTCAGCGGACTACGTCTGCTACATTGTGCACTTGGACCAATTTTAATTCCTTTAATATTTCATTCATGACCAAAAGCAGGAATCAAGACTTCTAGCGGCACACACATTATCACAAACAGAAACAAACACTTGGAATTTGGGTGCCAACAAATTTCATTCATCTCAAAACATAATTACATCATTATGCCTCAGCGGCCATACAAAAAATTTTTTCCTACTATTTAGGGGTTGACAGGATTGGCGGGATCAGCAGGGTTGGTTGGGTCGACCCCGCTACCTTCTGCAGTTCCACCGGCGGCCTGCGGAGGATGGGAGCTGCTCGTCTGATCATACCCTTGGGCCGTGGGGCTGGGAGTCTCTATCGTGCCATCCGCCCGGGTGTGGGCCGCCAAGAACCCGGCGCGGGACGCCTCGGACTGCGTAGGTGTCCGCTCGGGGGCACCTTCTTCTGGAGGCTCGCCACTCTCCCTGCTACCCGAGAGGACTCCGGGACCAGATGCGGCAGGGGGAGCGGTACTTGTTGTCGGCGGCGCTTCTTTCCTTGGCTGCACGACTGGCATTGCCGCTTTCGCCCAGTCAATGGCTCCCTTCTGCCGCAACATCTCCACACTGGCCAGGGCACCGGCCTTGGCTGCGTCCTTCAGCGCCTTCTTGTGGACTGCCGACTGCTTATACGATTCAATAGCGGCAGCCGCAGCACGGCTTCCCTCAGCCTCCAGGCGAGCGACCTCACCCTCCAGCCGCTTGATCTCAGCTTGTTTAGCGGCGGACTCCCGCTGAAGGATCTCAATTTTCTTCTCCTTCGCGGTCACCCGGTCCCGTACCAGAGACATATCCTGCTCCAGCTTGGCGTACCGCTCATACTGGTCCAGGTGCCGCTCAATGGCAACGTTCAGCTTGCCCCTGGCATCCGCAGCATCGCAGTCGGCCTTTGCCAGACGTTGCTCGACGTCAACCAACTTCTCCTGCGTCTTCCCCAAGTCCCTCTGGAGGCCCGCCACTTCCTCCCTCAGCTCCCGCTCAACCAGAGGCTGCTTGGACGCCGCCTGGAACATCTCGTGAAGCCCAACGGCGACGTTCCCAAAGGCTGTGCTGAAGGGCGACTCGCTGACAGCAATCGACCGAACAATCCCCTCCAGACCGCCGAACCCTAGCCGCTCGCAGAGGTGATACAGGAAGTCCCACTCACCATCATTAAGGAACTCGGCGTAGGCAACGAATGAGTCCAGGCCGCTCGCACCCACCTCTTCCGCCACATCCGCAACAGCCCCGGGCGGAGCCTGCCTCGACTTCTTGGGTTGCTCTCGGCCCCTGTTACCTCCACTTCCTCCTCATCGCCAGAGTCCGGCTGGCGGCGTTTTCGCTGGAGCACCCGCGTGCTCCCAGCAACGGTTGGCCTCGAACCCCCCGCCAGCGGCGCCAACCCCGCTATGGTAACACCCTCGGTGGGGCGCACCGCTTTCTTCACCACGCCGCGCTGAAGGGCCGGCGCCCTCTCTTTCCTCGTCGCTGCTTCACTCGCCCCGCCGGTCTCCGCCTGGATGGCGGGCAGCCCATCACCACCAAGATGGGAGTGGTGTGGCATTGGCAGCACCACGGGAACCTCTGACTAGCTCAGCGCCAGTGTCTCCGGATCCACCACCGTCTTTTGTGCCTCCATCCCGGAAGCATACATGGCATCCAGGAAGTTATCAATTTCAGCGCGGTCCATGGCTTTAGAAAAGGCGTCGCGGCTAGCCTTGTTTCCCGGCGGAGTCTCTGCAAAAGTTAGTAGCAGGTCAGTTAGCATGGGACAATCCCACCAAAGGTATGATACAGCTAAGATTACTTACCAACGGCGCATGTCAACTGTTGGGCTACCAGCAACTCCCACCCGCTAAGTAGACGGAAGTCCAGCAAGTTGCGGTTCTGCCAGCAACCTCTGATGCGCGCTACCCGGCACTCTTCTTCACGAGTAAGGTTGTACCGCAACCCCGCTGCACAAACAAGTCATCATCATCAGTAAGCACAAAAAAAAAAACACACACACAAACCACGCCAGTCGTATTCAGTGGAAACAACAAACAACCTCGGATGGGCTGGAACACTGACTTTATTCTAAACGACGGCTCCCCCTCGTTAGCCCCCGCCTGGTACTCCCATCCCGCTGTGGCAACGCAAAACGAGCCCCGCCAGTACGACATGGAGTCTCGCAGGTTTTCAATCAGCTTAGGCGCTCCTTGCCGACGGCTGAGGTTCACTTGCCCTCTACAACCCTGGCGCTTCACGTACACCAGTTCATAGAAGTGCAGCACCTCCGCCACGGTCGGTCCTTCGCAACCAGACAACCGCCACAGCGAGTTGAGTGACAGCAGTAACCGCCACATGTTGGGGCACACTTGCCCAAAGTCGATGCCAAACTCGCACAGCAGAATCTGAAGGTTGGGCACCAGCGGGAGAGTCACTCCCTCGCGGAATATGGCCTCGTGCACCGCGGCATGACCCGGGCAACCGGAACACCCCGGGCACCGCGGCTTTCTCCTCTACCGATGGTGGACGTAGCTTCACTGCCCCGGGCAACCGGAACACCCGCTTCAGTCGGTTGACTGCAACCGCTGTCATCCTACCTCCCGCCTCGTCAACGGGAGTGCCGTCCTCGAACACCCACGCAGACTCGGTATCCTCCCCCGTGTTACCTCCCCCGCCAGCGGAACCGCTGGCGGCACTATTACTTTCTAGCCGCTCCTCATGCAAGGTATGTGCAGCGGCAGCCTCCCCCGCCCTAGAACTCTCCGGACGCGACGCACTACCCATATCTACGTCCCACAGAATGGTCTGTAGCGGCTCGACTTCTAGCGGTTCTGGCAGTGAGGTTCCTGCACGGGCAGACGGACACAACGAGTCAAAAAAATTTCTATCCGCCGCGCTGAACGACACTTCAGATCCGGAATCCTCATTGCTCGAGATCTCTATGACGTCAGCCATCCCAAAAAAAACCCTAAAACCCAAATCAGTTAGCTCACACAGGATCTAACCTATCCCTATAACAGTTAGTGCCCAAGAACATCAACAACACCCAACCCAGAAAATGCCAAAACAAGAACGAACGCAGACTAAAACCCAGATTCGACCATCTAGAAAAGCCCTAACAACCCCAATTGTCAATTACAACCACCCTTCCCCAAACCCACTCACACCCTCACAGTACGTCGACAGAGCATATCACGGAAAAACACAGAAATCCAACAACGCAGACACCCAATCAAACAGGAAAAAGGCTAGATTACCAACCTTGACAGTGGATCCTCTGACAGCAGTGTGCACACTACTCTTCGCAGCCGGAGATCGTCTGTTCGTCCACGCGCAAGAACTCGCCGATATCGCCTCGCCTTTCTCCTCCGATTTCAAACACAGAGCACTTGAAGATGATGACGGCACAGTTCGAAGTTTAGAGCAGTGCCAAATATGCGACCTTCCCCCCCTTTTATGTCAACGTCAAACAATCCCACGCCGTCCGTTTAAAAAACGACATCGACTGCCAGCCGTACGCGTGTCCAACAGCTGCAGTTACTCTCTGGATTAACCGAGGCATTGCCTCGGTTACGAAATCCATCATTACTCAACATTAATGGCGAGGAGACGGCTCGACGAAGGGGACACGCCTTCGCACGCTAACCCTTTGGGGGCTTGCCACGTGTCCACCACCATCAGACGAAGCGTCCGACCGAAGCCACAACTTTTGGTTAGAAGGCTCCAAGTATCGAAGTCCGCTGAGCGAAACCCCGCTAGCGGAACTTCTCTCGTCATCTTCCAAGTATCAAAGTCCGCTGAGCGAAACCCCGCTAGCGGAACTTCTCTCTTGTCATCTTCCAAGTATCGAAGTCCGCTGAGCGAAACCCCGCTAGCGGAACTCCTCTCTTGTCATCTGCCAAGTATCGAAGTCCGCTGAGCGAAACCCCGCTAGCGGAACTTCACTTGTCATCTTCCAAGTATCGAAGTCCGCTGAGCGAAACCCCGCTAGCGGAACTTCTCTCTTGTCATCTGCCAAGTATCGAAGTCCGCTGAGCGAAACCCCGCTAGCGGAACTTCTCTCTTGTCATCTGCCAAGTATCGAAGTCCGCTGAGCGAAACCCCGCTAGCGGAACTTCTCTCTTGTCATCTGCCAAGTATCGAAGTCCGCTGAGCGAAACCCCGCTAGCGGAACTTCTCACTTGTCATCTTCCAAGTATCGAAGTCCGCTGAGCGAAACCCCGCTAGCGGAACTTCTCTCTTGTCATCTGCCAAGTATCGAAGTCCGCTGAGCGAAACCCCGCTAGCGGAACTTCTCACTCAACAATTGGCAAGGGGCAGCCTAGGCTATACATGGCACCGCCGGCGGGGCCCTCTCCATCTTGTAAACCCCGTGTATTGCTGAGCGCAGTTCCGCTCAGTAACCACTACCGAACACGTCTACCCGACGCTGTTTTCTTGCTGCATCCAGCGGGGGGGTATCCGCCAACGGCGGATCCCCAGGCTATGCCTCCTTTCTGCCAGCGACCGCCACGCGGCGTTGCGGTCAGACCGTCCCTACGGGACACGGGGACTTGTCAACAGTCTACGACGACCCTAATCAGGTACGTTGACCCCCGCCACTCGGGTATTAAGATTGGGCTCGCTACCCAACACCTTCTGCTCTGCGCAGCTTCCCCTCATCAAACAATTTGCCGACCATCCGGAGGTCCGTCTTGGCTAGGGAGTGGGGGACTCCCTGGCGGGCCTGGCAGGGGCCCACCCGAAAGGGTATAAAGCGTTTGCTCAGTAAACCCATGGTTGACGACGCACTGACGCTAATTATGCTGTTGCAAGTCTACCGAAAGTAACGCTTCACACCGCCGATCAACTCCCCAACCAAGATTGCCCTCCTTGACTGGGGACTTGGGGGACTTGTACATACATACGCTAGAACGAGCATAATTAGCTATAATGTGCCACGCTCATTGTACCGCCGGAGGTACCGAATCTCACCAAGGGAATGACCTGCGAAGTCACGGCCAGGCGGGCTACCGCTCGAGCCCCGGACCGCCCCCAGATCACCGCTGACGCGCTGCCACGTGCCGCGTCCAGATAGTATCAGAAGCCCCTGACGCTGGGAATCGAAGCACAGCAGTCCCACATCGGAAACAAGAAGAAGATCAACCCCTTCCTCGCCTATAAAAGGTCCTCTCCTCTCTCCTCATTAATTACGCAATTACTACTCATTTATTGTTATGCTGCGCATACAGTGACTGACTTAGGCATCGGAGAAGTGAAGACCGCCCAACGCGGTCTCCCTCTGACGTCCTGTATATCGTGTTGCAGTAACCGGAATCACCTAATCCTAGGAGTAGCGGTCCGCCCACCAGACCCGCGTTAAGCAAGGAATCGGCTACCGCCGGACTTAAGCATTAACACCGGTCGTGCAGCCCACTAAGGAAGCTCTGCCGACAACAAGTACCGCTCAGCCTGCCGTCCCTGGTCATGTTGGAGCCTACTCGTGTAGCGGGGAGAGTGGCGAGCTTCCAGAGGGCAACTCTCAACGGACGCCTACCCAGTCGGCCCACACCCGGGCGGATGGCACAATAGAGACCCCCAGTCCGACAGCCCGAGGGTCAGACCAGACGAGCCGCTCTCATCCGCCGCAAGCCGCCAGTGGAAATGCCGAAGGTAGCGGAGCCGACCTCGCCAACCCTGCCAACCCCGCCAACCCCTGAATAAGAGTAGGAAAGTTTGTTTTTTTTTTTTTTTGTGTAGCCGCTGAGGCATAAATACTTGATGTAATTCAGTTGGGATATGAATGAAATTTTGGAACCCAAGCTCCTATACTTGTTTTTCTTTTTGTTTGTGATAATGTGTGTGTCGCTAGAGGTCTTGATGCTTTTGGCCATGAATGAAACATTAAAGGAATTAAAATTGGTCCAAGTGCACAATGTAGCCGACGTAGTCCGCTGACTGGCGTTGCCAGTTGCCCTCAGTGCTAGACTTGGTAATAATGGTTTGAATAATTCCTCGTTTCATTGATAGCTGTCTGAACAGCGTTTACAAAAGCGGGGTCGTACCCGTTGGGTAGCTTCCCTTAGCTAAATATTGAACAAAAATTTAGCTAAGTCAAGATGCTCTTGGGTAGCGGTATGACTATTTGTAGTAATACCGAAGGTGTTCGGTATTCCAAGGGTGGGTCGTTGTGACGCCATCCTTGTCCATTAAGTAGAAGGTGCCTGGGCTAACGACCTCTACAATTTTGTATGGACCTTCCCAAGTTGGGTGGAGTTTTGTTGGCGGTGGTATGACTTCTTTCATTACCCAGTCCCCCAGTTGGAGGTTACGGGCTTTGACCCTGGCGTTGTAGAAACGTGATACCCGCCGCTTATTCTGGAGATTGCGTAAATGGGCTGCGTCTCGTTTTTCCTCTAGTAGATCTCTGTCGAGGTTAACGCCGTCGCTGTTGGTCTCGGGGCAGCAGCCTTCGACCCTAGCAGTTGGTTGGGTTACCTCGATAGGCAGGACAACCTCAGTTCCGAACATCATACGAAAGGGGGTTTCACCTGTGGCGAAGGTTGGGGTTGTTCTGATGGCCCATAGAACCTCCGGGAGCTTCTTCGCCCACAAACCCTTTGCTCATCGAGCGTCTTCTGTAACAGTTTCTTGATTATCTTGTTTGCCGCTTCGACCTGGCCGTTGGTTTGGGGATGGGCGACCGATGCAAAACGCATCTTGGTGCCCAGATTGGCGATGAAAGAGATGAGTTCCTTATTGTTGAACTGTGTGCCGTTGTCTGTGATGATTCCATATGGGACACCGTAGTGGCAGTAGATGTTCTTCCAAAGGAAGTGAATTACCTTGGCGGTAGTTATTGCCGTCAGGGGCTCTGCTTCTATTCATTTGCTGCTGTAGTCGATGGCGACAATGATGTATTTGAATTGACCTTTGGCGGTTTGGAATTTTCCCATCAAGTCCAAGCCCCACGTTGAGTGAATCCAAGGGCTGACGATAACCGACAGAGGTCCCGCCGGAGCATGTGGAAGATCAGCATATTGTTGGCATTTGTGACAAGATCTTGATATCCGTCGGGCATCATCACCAAGCGTAGGCCAAAAGTAGCCTTGCCGCATTGTGCGATTAGCCAAGGATCTGGCGCCTAAATGATTTCCGCATTCCTCGCCATGTATTGTTGCCAGCACGACCTTTCCCTCCTCTGGGGTTAGACAGCGGAGGTTGGGGTGAGTGAATCCTTGGCGGTAAAGTTTGCCGCTCTGCATGTTGTAACGGGTTGCTCTCCGCTGGAGCTGTCGCGCCTTGATCTTGTCCTCTGGCAATGTCTCGTTGCGCTTGTACTGGATAATCTCGTCCATCCAACTAGGATTGGCCTCAATGTTAAAGATCTCCGCCAGAGTTTTTGTGATACTTGGCCTGTCCAGAGACTCCACCCTTGTGTCCGCTGGGCTCTGGTGTGGTTGGGCGGTTGCCAATCTTGCCAGTGAATCAGCCTTGGCGTTCTTTTCCCTGGGGATTTGTGTGATGGTATGGAACTTGAAATTTTTGAGCAGCGTTTTGGCGTACCCTAAGTATGCCGCTAACTGCTGGTCCTTGGCCTGAAAGCTGTCGTTGACCTGGTTAACGACCAACTGAGAGTCGCTGAAGATGTTGACACTGTCTGCCCCTGAATTAATGGCGAGGAGAAGGCCGGCAATGAGTGCCTCATATTTCGCCATATTGTTGGAAGCTTTGAAGTTGAATTTCAACGCGTACTCGACGCTAAGCTCCCCTGGTCCCGTTAAGATGATTCAGGCGCCGCTGGCCTTGGCGGAAGTGGAACCATCCACGTGTAAGTTCCAGTCTGATTGGGGAGCCGGCTCTACGGCCGTAGCTATTTCCGTTCAGGGCGGTACATCGATCTTGGTTTCGGGCTGACGCTTGGTGAGCTCAGCAATGAAGTCTGCCACCGCCTGGCCCTTCATGGCGGTTCGTGGCTTGTAGTCTATGTCAAACTCGCTGAGCTCAATGGCCCACTTGCTGAGGCGCCCCAAATGTTCAGGGTTTTGCATTACTTGTCTCAGCGGTTGATTGGTTAACACATGGATTGTATGGGCTTGGAAGTACTGGAGGAGGTGCTTGGTAGCAACGATGAGTGCGAGAGCAAGTTGCTCCAATGGAGGATACCGTGTTTCTGCTCCATTCATGCCCCGACAGGCATAGAAAACTGAGAGCTCGTCCTGGCCCTCCCGCCGGACGATGGCGCAGCTCACAGCTAATTGAGATACCGCTAGATAAATGTACAACGTTTCTCCTTCGAAAGGAATGAAGAGGAGTGGAACTGCCGCCAGGTATTCCTTCAGGCCCTGGAACGCCGCCTGGCACTCTGGGTTCCAATCGATGACCTTCTTGTGGGTTGTTTTAAGGACTTTGAAAAATAGGGCACACCTGTCGGTCAGTCTGGAGATGAATCGAGACAGGGCGGTTAGCTTGCCCAGGAGGCATTGAACGTGCACCTTCTATTCTAGGTCCTTCAGGCTGAGGATGGCTTGTACCTTGTCAGGGTTGGCCTCGATGCCCCGATCACTGACAATATACCCCAGAAATTTGCTGGAGGTGACGCCGAAGAAACATTTCTCCGGGTTGAGGCGCATGCCGTAGGCCAAGAGGATGGTTATTATGATTTTCAGGTTTGCCACATGTCCGCTGGCCTTTATACTCTTGACCAACATGTCATCTACGTAGACCTCGATTATCTTGCCCAGATGTTCCGCGAACATGGCGTTCATCAGCCGCTGATAAGTTGCCCCTGCGTTCTTCAAACCGAAAGGCATCATATTGTAACAATACAGGCCTTTGTCGGTGGTGAACGTGGTGCATTCCTGGTCGTCGGGATGCATCCTGATCTAGTTATAGCTGAAAAAAGCATCCATCATGCTGAAAAGCTCGTGTCCAGCGGTTGCGTCGACCAGTTGATCGATGCGAGGTAGTGGGAAACTATCCTTTGGGCGTGCCTTGTTAAGGTTTTTGAAGTCGACGCACATCCTCCACTTGCCGCTGGCCTTTTTGACCATAACCAGGTTGGAAATCCATTGGGGATAGATGACCTGGCGGATGAACCCAATGCTCTGGAGCTTGTCGACCTCCTCCCTTATAGCGCGGTACTTCTCTTCGTCGAAGGCTCTGCGTTTCTGTTTGATAAGGTAGAAGGATGGTTTGATGCTCAACTTGTGTGAGATGATTTCAGGGGAGATACCTAGCATGTCTGCATATGACCAGGCAAAGGCCGTAGCGTTGTCACGCAGGAACTGAGTGAGTTTCGCCGCCAGCTCTGGGTCTAATTGAGCGCCTATGTGGACTGTCAGCTCAGGGTGCTCGTCCGAGATGCTTACAACTCTCAGTGATGTTTCTGGGTTGACCGGCTCCTTCCTTACGTACTTCTTTTCGTCCTCCCTGGGGTCCTCAAAAATGTTTGGTGGCGGTGCTGGACTACCTACCGCCAGGATCTCATGGCGGCGGGTTGATTGTGTTATGGTAGTAGAATAACACTCGCGTGCCAACTATTGACTTCCCTTGACACATCCTGTGCCGTTGGGTGTGGGGAACTTCATGAGCAGCATGTACCCGACGATTATGCACTTGAGTTTGTTGAGCGCTGGCCGACCAATGATGGCGTTATATGAGCTGAAACAATCGACAACTATGAACTCCGTATGTATTTCAGCCATATATGGACTAGTACCAATAACTAGCCGCATATAGTCAGAGCCCAGCGGTTGCGTGACGTCACTGGAGAAGCTGAGCAGTGGCACATGATCTTGGAGCAATTTTCTGTTCCGCTTAAGGTTGTTGTAATAACCACTGAATATAACATTGACAGCGGACCCACTATCAACTAGGATTCTTCCTACTGACATTTTGCCTAGAATAGCATCGATCAAGAAGGGATCGTCATGGGGCAGATGCACTCCGCGTTCCTCCTCCTCTGAGAAGGTAATAGGCTCCCACCTAGATCGTGGGATCTTGGCGGATCTCTCGTAGCGGATGTTGCAGATTTCCTTTGGGTGATTAGCTCGTGCATAACTCTTTCTAGCTCTGTGAGACATGTTGGTAACTTGAATTGCTCCAGCTTGCCATCACGGTACAAGGTCTCAATGGCTGTCTTGAGGGCGTTGCAGCTGTTGGTATTATGACCGCTGTCCTCGTGGTATTTGCACCACCTGCATGTGTTTCTTGGCTTCCCCCTTTTGGGTATTTTCCCTGGGGCGGCGGTGGGATCTGATCCTTGCATTGATTCTATATTTCTTCATACGAAGCCGTGAGGACTGTAAATACTGCATACCGCTAGGAAGATTCCGTATGTTTGTTGCGGTTGTCCCCATGGGATGGGCGGTTTCCCTTGTAGTGTTGGTCCTTTTGCCGCTTGTTTTGGTACTGACCCTGCTGCCACTCCCTCTTCTTGTCAGTTGGCGGTGTGGAGGTTTTATTAGCGGTCCCCTGCTGACTGGAGGAGGGTTGTGTCGACTTTGCTAGCACCGCTGGTGGCGGTGGGGTCTCCCCATATGTGATGAACTCTACTTGGGCATGAATGACCGCCACACTCATGAGGTGGTCGTATACCGCATTTGGATGATTGTAATTGAGGTGATAGAGAAATGGCCCTTTTAGGAGTCCCTGCTTAAAAGCCGCCGAAGCCATTGTTTTATCAAGATCACGGCACTGAGATGCTGCCGCTCGCCACCTTGTGACAAATGCCTTCAGTGTCTCCTCTGTACCCTGCTTGACGTTGAACAGTTGGCTTGTGTTGTGGTGCCCAGCGGACAGTAGGATGAACCGAGAAAGGAAAGCGTGCGATAATGCCTGGAATGAGTCAATGGATCCCGACGGGCATTCGAAGAACCAATTCATTGCCTCATTGTCCAGCGTTTCACTGAACAAGTGGCACAGGGTGGCGTCATCGAATCCCTTGTTGTTGGTGACTTTCTTGAAGGTGTCCATATAGACGAAGGGATCAGTCTTACCGCTGTAATGTGACATTTTTGGGGTCTTTGCATACGCCGGTCTGACGGCCAGCAAAATTGCAGCGGTAAATGGTCTTGGTCTGGACGAAAAAGTGGATTTGAAGCTGGTGCTGGGGTGCCTGATTCCGCCCGGGCTAACCTTTGTTCCAACTGCTGCATCCTTTCCAGTATTTGAGCGGTTGCATCGCTGGCGGGGTCTAGCCGGGTACTCCGCTGAACTGATCCTCGCCTGGGAGTGGGTGGGTTTCCCTCTGTTCTTGCCCGAGGTCTCGAGCGGTGGGTGTGTAGTGATGATTCTGCCTCCTGTTCCAACATTAGCTGGGGTATAGGGGGTGGTCCCATTCCCGCTAGCTCTGGTGGGTGCAGCGGGACCTGAAGATGCACGACTGGTGCTGGTACCAATGCTCCGGTATCAGGTCGGCTGTGCCTGGTACTTCAAGACTGCTCGCTTCGCGCCGGGTTGGCGGTGGCCTCCAGCGTTTTCTTTAACTCATCAAAGCGGGACACAAGCGTGGCCACCTGCCTTTGGGCCTCGGCCTTTTCCTTGCGTTCTTGTTCACGCTCTCTGTTCGCTTTGTGAAGATCCGCCAGTGCCAGCTCATATAGGGAGGCGAGGTCTTGGCCTGGCGGGCGGCTGCTACTTGGGTTTGTCTCACCGCCGGGGTTGACCGGGGTGGTGAATAACGCGCGGTTGATGCCTACCGCTGGGTTGGTGGGTTGGGGAATGGCGGATTGATCTGCCGGCTCTTCAGCATTCCCCCCGCTATCGTTAGTCATGGTGATTGTGGCAGGATGACCTTTTGTTCAAGGGTTCCCACAGACGGCGCCAATGTTAATGCTCAAGTCCGGCGGTAGACGATTCCTTGCTTAACGCGGGTCCTGTGGGCGGACCGCTACTCCTAGGATTAGGTGATTCCTGTTTGCTGCAACACGATAGATAGGGCGTCAGAGGGAGACCGCGTTGGGCGGTCTTCACTTCTCCGATGCCTAAGTCAGTCACTGTATATGCGCAGCATAACAATAAATGAGTAGTAATTGCGTAATTAATGAGGAGAGAGGAGATAACCTTTTATAGTTGAGGAAGAGGTTGATCTTCTTCTTGTTTCCGATGTGGGACTGATGTGCTTCGATTCCCAGCGTCTGGAGCTTCTGATGCTATCTTGACGCGGTGCGTGGCGGCGCGTCAGCGGTGATCTGGGGGCGGTCCAGGGCTTAAGCGGCAGCCTGCCTGGCCGTGCCTTCACAGGTCATCCCTTTGGTGGGAGTCGGTACCTCTGGCGGTACAATGAGCGTGGCTCATTATAGCTAATTATGCTCGTTCTGGCACATGTAGGTATACAGTATTAAGAGCTTCACCCCATAAAAATATAGGTAGACCTGTAGTGCACATCATACTTCTCACCATGTTTAACAAAGTCCTATTTTTCCTTTCTGCTACTCTATTTTGGATAGGATTATAGGGAGTTGTGTACTGAGCCTTAATGCCATTTTCCTGTAAATAAAGTGCAAAAGGACCCTTTTGCTGGCCTGCTTCAGTGTGTTTACCTTAGAACTCTCCTCCCCTATCAGATCTCACTAACTTTATTTTCTTTTCTAGCTGCAATTCAACTTCAGTTTTATAAATTTTGAATGCATCTAGAGCTTGTGATTTTTCTGACAGTAAACAGAAAAATCGTCTATAAATGTGATGAAGTAAAAATTTCCACAGATAGTTTTGTGTTTAAATGGACACATATGTCTGTATGTATTAGTTTTAATAGGTTTTGACTTCTTAAGGCCTTTTTCTTTCTGAAGTTTGTCAATTTCCCTTTAAAACACTCAATGCTGTCATTCAAATCTGTATAATCCAATACATGTAAAATTTTATTTTTCTCGAGTGTTTTCAGTCTTTCTTTGGATATATGGCCTAATCTTCTATGCCATATATTTGCAGACTTATTATTGAACAATGTTCTCTTTGTACCTGTGACAGCGTTATTCTTTATAGTGTTTTGATTATTTTCAATCAACATAATCTCCTATTGAGCAACAGAACAATTTAATTTCAAATAATCATGCATGAACACACCACAGCCAAGATAGTTTGAACCCTGAAATAACTTTATTCCACTGAAATCAATAATGAGTTTGCAACCAATCTTAACTAAAAGACCTACTGAAATCAAATTCCTTTTCAAGGAAGGAGTATAATAAACACTATCTAGAAAAATAAAATTTCCTAAGCCTAAATCAATCTTCAGGGTCCCAATGGCCTTAACTGCTACTCTCGAACCATTTCCCACACAGACTTGGACCTCACTTTTCTTTGGTGTCCTCCTGTTTGTTAAACCCTACAAGGAATTTGTAATGTGTATAGGTGAGCCTGAGTCTAACCAATAAGAGTGAGATGCTATATTAACAAAATTAACTTCTAGAGAAAAGACAGAATTTGGAAAAGACTCACCCTTCTTTATCATCCAAGCCTTGAAACCACTGCAATCTCTCGTCATGTGCACTATTTTCTTGCAAAAATAGCACTTGAACTTAAAGGTTTCTCAGCTTTATGTTCTACAGGTTTACCATGTACTTTAGTGGTGGTAGTGTTCTTGGCCTTAAGTTGGTTCCTTTTCTTCTATTTAGGCTTCTAACTAGATTTGCTGCAGTAGCTGGTCTGCCTTCTTTTCTGATCCTCTCTTCCTGTACTACACATATAGAAATTAACTTGTTCAGGTCCCAGTTAGACTCTTGGGCATGGTAGGAGGTTCTCAGGTTACTGTAGGTGTTAGGTAGTGACTGAAGTGCCACATGCACAACCTGAGAGTCTTTAACTCCCATGTCTAAATCCCTCAGCCTCAAGTTGAGGTCAATAAGCTCCATATTGTGCTCCCTCACACTTCCTTTTCCTGAAAACTCCAGCTCATTAAATCTTTTGGATAGCCTAGCAGCCTCAGCTTTGTCACTCTCCTGATACTTATCTCCTATGGCTTCTAGGAAATCCATGGCAAGCTTTGGCTCTATGATTGATCCCCTAACAGTGTCAGACATGGAGGTTCTTATTAGATTTTTAGCTTTCCTGTTGCAGCTATACAACTCCTTATAATATTTCCTATCTTCTTCTGTGCTCTCAGTGTCTAGCTCTAATGGTTGTTCCTCAATCAAGCAAAGATCCATATTTTGATGCATAGACAGATAAAATTCAACTTGGTTTCTCCACTTCTTATAATTCCAGCCATTAAGCAACTAAATTTGGCCTATAGTGACCACATTTAGACCTAAAAACACAGAAAAATAAAGAAAAATAAGATTCTGCAGAAACTTTTATCTGTGTGTTAATTTTTAAAACAAAATCATGTATTTGAATAACACAAAACAAGATGAAGTGAAAGGCATAAAATTCACAAGCAGTCATTTAGTTTTTAAAATTCATGCAGATTCATGATTAGTTTTTCCATTAAACCCATAACTGAAATAATATCAAGCAACACATTTGTGGTATAAAACTCAACATTCTAAAGTTCTTAATCACCATACTGCATTTTACAAAAATCAGTCATTCCTTGAACCAGTCAAAATCTTTGGACAAGAAAAGCTTCAAGGTATCTAAATAGATGATTGTATTTACATATGATACTGTTCTGTATTCAAAATTACACAGTGAACTACTTCTTTGGAAGACAAAATATAAGTGCAATTTTAAATGCAGAAACACAAGTTCCAGTTTTGTTAAAACTTAAAATCCTTGAAGAGTGATAGTGAAAACTTGCTTTGTGCAAAATGACCAATACAATCTTTCAAGAATACCAAAACTAGAATTAATAACCATATGCTCAATTTCTGTATGAACTTATTAATTTATGCCATGAAAATAACAATACTGCAGATTTTATGTTGGGAGACATATTTCTAATTGTTAACTAAAAACCTTTTTTTTTTTTTTTTTGAAGCGAAATAAAGGCTAACTCATTGCCCTTATTCGAAATTTTATTGATAATAAAAAGAAGATACAAAGGAGGGGGACTAGGCTGAAACCACTCCCTAATGGCAAGAGAAACAATAAAAAGCGGGGGACTAGGCCAAAACCGCTTCTAATACAGCAATCTAAAACTAACAAAAGAAATAAACAATACAAACTGGAACTCCAAGTAAGAGCCCAAACTGAACAAAATGAAAGTGTACTAGTTAAATTTGTAGCTAGTGCGCAAAGAAACATCATGACCAAATGGAGAAGCGAGAAAAGATGGTAGCGAGAGCCACCAAACTGAACCCTCATGCATAGCGCCATAATTAGACAATTTGGCTGCTACTCCATTGTCTTCTCTATAAATGTGTGAAACATAAAAATTCAGTGGCCGAGCTTGATGTAAACAATTGAGCCAATGGCCCTGAAGACGCTAGGGGATGAGCTTTGGGGATTTAAAATAAGTGAGCACTAGCAAAGAATCTATTTCTAGCCAAATATGAGTCCAACGACGAACACATGCCACTTGAATGGCCTCAATTACGGCCAGAACTTCAGCATCCACTGCACTAGGAACCTCAACTCTTGCGGCAAAAGCACCCACAAATTGCCCTCCTGAATCCGGGAAGATACCACCATAACCTGCTGTATTGGGGTCTCTAAATGACTCATCTGTATTCATTTTCAGCCATGACTCAGGAGGGGGCCACCAAGTAACCGGCTTAAAGCCACGGGCATGGCATTGAAGCGACGACAATCCCAGCAATTTGAAAATAGGGAGAGCACTATCAGATGAAGGATAGGGCTTAAAAACAAGCTGAGTTGACTCCCTAACCATTAAAAGAAAGCGATGTTTAAATCTCTCAGCGTGGAAATCAGTGCATAAATTGCGAAGCCTGTTTCTTTCATTCCAGGTGTGCCATATTAAGATGCAAACCACCATTCTCCAAAGCAACTTGGATGCTGGGGTAGGGGTAAGATTACGTAGTAAATCCATAGATAGAAGGGAGTGTACATCTATTATGTATGCAGGCCAGATGCGAAACAAAGCAAAAACCCAGGCCCAAATATCATGCAAAACAACGCACTGCCAAACTAAATGATGAAAAGATTCAGAATAGACCCGACAAAATGAACACTGTGAGGAGAGATGCACTCCAATTTTCTGAAGATAATCATCAGTCTTGAATCTTCCATGGAAGGCTTGCCAATCAACCAAGCTTTTTCTGGGTTGAATGGCCTTATTCCAAAGAAGCTTGCCCCACTCAACAACCATGCCTGGAACAGCTAATGATTTGTAAGCATCCTTAGAAGCTAAAGCACCTGACGTGGTAGCAGTCCAAATCACTGCATCTGGCAATGGATCCAATGGAATGACAGTGTCCCGAATTAGGACCGCAGCCTCCGGAAATAATGCAGAAAAAATAGCTGGCAGCACCCATTCTTTATCAATGATGAATTTACTAACTTTGTCATGAAGAAAATGTCAGGACCCACCCCGGAATTAGCCTCCTAACTCCAAGATGGACCTGTGGGGCCCACTTTTCGGGAAAATTCGACAGAACCTCCCCTAAAAGTGGACAACCCTAAACCTGCTGAAAACACTTCTAAGTATAATAAATTTCTATGCTTGAAGCCGCCCTGCTTCCTATTAACAATCCGCAAATTTCCAAGTATAAACATCGAACTACACAAACATAACCACTTATATAAATTACAACCCAGCAAATCAAATCTTTCAACTTCCTCCAATATTATACAACTCCCATACACTCATAATTATACAAATGTATAAATCCACCCTTTTAAAGTAATCAGAGCAATCTAAACAACACACTCGAAATATAATACATAAAGTAGGTTAACAAATAACCTACTGAGGATAGATGGCAAAGGTGGTGCTAGCCTCCACTCCTAAGCCGGTCAGCAACGTTGCGGTCTGGGCAATTGAAACCAAAGGGCCCAGGGGGAAAAGTACATAAAAACGTTAGCGTGAGTGGACAAAATAAATAAGTATAAAGGAAGAAAAGTTTATTCTTTCCCACAAATTTCAATTATAAAATCTCGATGCACGCAATGTTTATAAAACGTATTTCTTTAAATTCAAAAACTCGTGAAAAACATACCAGCCCCGCTGGTTAAAAGAAATCGGACTAGCCCCGCTAGTCAAGTAATGATAAAATATGGGGAAGAAATTTCACCATACAAAAGAAGGGAGCCTCCCAGGCTCGGGTCGGAGTGTCCCACACTCTGGAGCATCCCATGCTCTGCTCTTACTCACCCACAAACACATAGTAAGCAGGGAGGAGTACTAATAGGCTAGCTAGCAATAAAATATAGCGACCCAGGTATGGTGGGTAAAAACTATTAAAATCCAATAAATACTTAAGGCTTCCCCATGTCCCACGAATAAAGAAAACACGGGTACGATTCCCAACCGTACCCGGAAATTCTCGTAAAGTCGTATAAATTAACAGCGTGTCCCACACGCTAAAGGAATAAGTAGATTGTCAATGAGGCATTCCCAATGCCCAAAATCGAAAATCTATAAAAAAACATGGAGATTTACTCCAACAAAATTCAATTTGCAAATAAAGTCTCAAATCGACGAATATAAATATAATATAAATAGTATAAATCTGGAAATCACATCGAAAACAATTCGTCGAAAATCAACATCAATTATAAATTCGAATCCGAGCATAACAACTTAATAACCGAAATTCACAACCGGTATAAATCATAAATACTTCATAAAAATCATTATTGGAAGCAAATCCACGAGATAAATCGCAATCAAATTCCGAATTCAATTCACATGCTCGGAAAGTAATATGTCAATTAAATAGAACATGCTTTAATAAATAAATGCATGCATCACTTATTTGAAAACAAAAGTCCACTCACAATGTACGGCTAAGCCTGCCGTCGATCTGAACCCTCCTTGAGGGAATCCTCCTCACGTCCTGTACAATATAACGTTCGTAAACCCATAATTACTGGATGGAAAACTAAATTACGATAAATAAAACAAAACCCTGACATTATCATTATTTGCCCAAAACCTCCCAATCTTCTTCACTAATGTTATTCCCTTAATGTATGGGCTTTAAGGCCGAATCAAGGAAATCCGATGGATGGATTCCTCGCAATTCAATTAATAATTCCACCATTGAACAACATCAAAATCCATATTCATTCCATCTCCAATTCTATCCCAAATCTGCAATTATGATACTAGATGTATAATTGACTAATTATCTCAACAACAAAAGTCAAAGTCCAGCCAAAAACAGTCTCACGGGCCACCAACAGTGGCGGCACGTGGCACCCACGCGCCGGTACTAACCTCCACCACCGGCTACCAAATTCCATGTATAGCTACAACTCAACCCACTGATTAATTTTCTCAACTACAACACATCCCAATTTTACCTGGAAATGGTCGAATTCGGCCGGCAAAGATAACCCAGAAACTCAAGAACCCTAGGTTATCGATTCGGCCTTTACACAGCAAATCTTGGTTCGAGGCTAGGGGCGAAATGATCTCTGTCGAAAACCGAGCCTTCGACGCAGTTTGGTGACCGGAGATGGCCGGAATCGCCGAAAATCGACAATAATGGCGAACTGCTACAGTAACCTTCCCCACTCAAAATCGAGCTCCTTCGGCCAAATCTCCACAAAATACCACCACAGATGCGTCAAGGGGGAGGAGACGAGCTTGGGGATAGCCGGATTTCGTCGTGGGTCGGCCGGAGGGGGAAGAAATCGAAGGGAGAAGATCGGGCCGGAAGGAAGGGTCGAGGAAGGAGAAGAGAGAGTTACCGGGGGGCTAGGTAGATTTTCCGAAAATGGAAATCTACCAACAGTAACTTCCATATATATATTTATTACCATGAACAGTAACTTCTACATTTTGGCCATAACTCTCACATACTAAGTCCAATTTTTACGCACCACATATGCACGCGCTCGGTTTAAAGTCCTCTACAACTTTCATGAACAACATTTCCTCAAATTTTGACCCGAATGAAAAGTCAACTTTTAGGGCCACTAAAATATCGATAAAAAGTAAAAATTGAAAGTATTCGACAATTACCATCCAAATAGTGAATAAATCGTTAATTCTAGGTTCAGGACGTAACAATCTCCCCCCCTTAAGAAAATTTCGACCTCGAAATTAACATACTTGCTAGCAAATAGGTGAGGATACTGCCGTCTCATTTGCTCTTCTGGTTCCCAAGTAGCTTCTTCTACCATATGATTACTCCAAAGCACCTTGACCAAGGGTATAGTTTTGTTCCTGAGTATCTGCTCCCTCCTATCAAGTATTTGAACCGGTTTTTCTTCATATGTCAAATCTTCCCTCAATCGGATAGGTTGCTCTTGTAGAACATGAGAGGGATCAGCAACATACATGCGAAGCATGGAGACATGGAAAACATCACGTACTCTGGATAATCTTGGAGGTAGTGCTAAACGATAAGCAACTGCACCAATCCGCTCCGTGATCTCATACGGTCCGATGTATCTAGGGCTAAGCTTCCCGCGTTTCCCAAATCTTACAATACCCTTCCATGGAGATAGCTTCAAGAATACCCAGTCACCTACTTGAAACTCCAAATCTTTCCTTCTGTTATCTGCATAGCTCTTTTGTCTACTCTGAGCCGCTTTAAGTTTTTCCTTGATCACTTTGACCTTTTCAGTCGTAATTTGTACCAATTCTGGACCAATAAGTTTCCTTTCTCCTACCTCATTCCAACATAGAGGGGTACGACATTGCTTGCCATAAAGGGCTTCATAAGGAGCCATGCCAATGCTGGAGTGATAACTGTTATTATACGCAAACTCTATCAATGCGACATGATTATCCCAATTCCCCTTGAATTGCAAAACACAAGCTCTCAACATGTCTTCCAGTGTTTGAATGGTCCTTTCCGTCTGTCCATCTGTTTGCGGGTGAAATGCGGTACTAAACTGAGACTGGGTGCCCAAAGCCTCCATCAGCTCACGCCAAAACTTTGAAGTAAAGCAGGGATCTCGGTCAGAAGTAATAGAGACGGGTGTGCCATGGAGTTTCACTTTCTCATTCATGTATAACTCTGCATATTTATCCATTTTATAAGTCTTGCTGACAGGTAAGAAATGTGCGGATTCAGTAAGCCGGTCCACAATTACCCAAATGTTATCATGACCATTACGAGTATGTGGTAATCCTGATACGAAGTCCATAGTAATATGCTCCCACTTCCATTCTGGTATCGGTAATGGCTGTAATAAACCTGAAGGCTTTTGTCTTTCTGCTTTCACTTGTTGACACACTAGGCATCTTCTTACATAAGCTGCAATTTCCTTCTTCATGTTAGGCCACCAGTAGTATTCCTTAAGAGTCCGATACATTTTGGTTCCGCCAGGATGCATGGCATAAGCAGAACTATGAGCCTCCTCTAGTATTTCCTGTTTAAGATCATCCTGATCGGGTACACAGATTCTATTCCCAAACATCAAAGCTCCATCCCCTCTGACAATGAAGTCTTCTCTAGCTCCATTCTCCACTGCCTCTCTCAATTCTTGTAGAGCTTCATCATGCAGTTGCGCCTCTCGTACTTTGTCAATAAGGATTGGCCTCACATGGAAACTGGTTATTAGGGCTGCAGATTCATTAGTCACTTCCAAATTAACTCCTGTAGCTCACAATTCATAAAGAAGTGGAACCCGGATTGTTCTCAAATGCGACAAGGAAGGGGAGGGTAACAGAGAAGGATAGGATTTCCTACTAAGAGCGTCAGCTACCACATTAGCCCTTCCCGGATGATACTCGATCGTACAATCATAATCTTTAATCAACTCCAACCATCTTCTTTGTCTCAGATTTATCTCTTTTTGTGTAAGTAAATATTGAAGACTCTTGTGGTCCGTAAAGATTTGACATCGAGCTCCATATAAATAGTGTCTCCAAAGTTTAAGTGCAAGTATTACCGCAGCTAATTCAAGGTCATGTGTCGGGTAATTTACCTCATGCGGCTTCAATTGTCTAGAGGCATAGGCAATCACTTTTCCATGTTGCATCAGAACACAACCCGAGCCTTGCCTTGAGGCGTCACTGTATACCACATACTCCCCACTATCATCAGGCAAAGCTAGGATCGGAGCACTAGTTAAACGCCTCTTGAGCTCTTGAAAACTTTGCTCACACTCTTCTGACCAAACAAACTTCACACCCTTCCTAGTTAACCTAGTGAGAGGAGTTGCAATCCTTGAGAAATCTTGTACGAATCGCCGGTAATAACCTGCCAAACCCAAGAAACTACGAATCTCTGTCACGGTAGTAGGTCTTTCCCAATTTAACACCACTTCTATCTTCTAAAGGTCCACACTAATACCTTCTGCAGAAACAATATGACCCAGGAATCCAATATTGTTAAGCCAAAATTCACATTTATTGAACTTCGCATACAACTGGGCCTCCCTCAAAGTTCGCAACACAATTCTTAGATGTTTGGCATGTTGACTATCGTCCTTAGAGTACACCAAGATATCATCGATGAACACAATCACGAAACGATCAAGGTAAGGACGGAATACTCGATTCATGAGGTCCATAAAAGCTGCAGGAGCATTAGTTAACCCAAACGGCATTACTCTGAATTCATAGTGGCCATATCGTGATCGAAAAGCAGTCTTGGGTATATCAGACTCTCGTATCCGCAACTAATGATAACCCGATCTCAAATCGATTTTAGAAAAGACCTTGGCTCCCCTCAACTGATCAAAGAGATAGTCTATACGAGGCAATGGGTATTTATTCTTCACGGTAACCCTATTCAACTTCTGATAATCAATGCAGAACCTTAAAGAGCCATCCTTCTTCTTAACAAATAAAACCGGGGCACCCCAAGGGGACACACTAGATTGGATGAATCCTTTATCTACTAGTTCTTGTAACTGAGTCTTCAACTCTTTTAATTCAGCTGGGGCCATCCGGTATGGTGCCAAAGATATGGGTGTGGTGCCAGGGAGCAAATCAATACTAAAATCTATCTCCCTAACAGGGGGTAAACCAGGTAATTCGTCAAGAAATACATCTGGAAATTTCCTAACCACCGGTATCTCTCTAATACTCAACTCCTCCTTATTGGTATCCACCACATGTGCCAAATAAGCCTGGCTCCCCTTATTCAACAGCTTCTCAGCGGTCAAAGCGGAAATCATACAAGAAGTTAGAACATTCCGATCACCCTGAAAGGTAATTATTGGCTTCCCTGGACTTTGAAAAACCACAATCTTACGAAAGCAATCAATATTGGCCTGGTGAGTCGCTAAAAACTCCATCCCCAAGATTACATCAAATTCAACAAGATCTAAAGGAATTAAATCAACTTCCAAATTAACACCCTCAATCAAAACACCACAACCTCTAAAAACCCACTCTATCTTAAGCGATGCTCCCACAGGCAATAATACATACCATTCACCAATAAGGAGCGATGATGGCACATTCGCAAAACATGCAAATCTAAAAGAATGCGAAGCACCAGGATCAATTAAAGTATAAGCAGGCTGACCAAAAATAGACAATGTACCAATAATAACATCAGGTGAGTCGCGACCCTCCTGCTGAGTCATGGCATGCAATCTAGCATGAGTGGTGGGACGTCCTCTCTGACCCTTACCCCGCTGCGGGCTACCACTAGCTGCTGAACTGATACGGGTACCGCTAGTAGAAGCAACGGTACCACCAGTAGATGTACCGGCAGATGACTGACCAGCGGTCTGAAAAGGGGTAGATGCAACTCTCTGGGTCAATAGAGGGCAATCCCTCCTAAAGTGGTCCCGCTGTCCACACTCAAAGCACCCAACTGGCTGGTATTGCCCAAATTGGGCTGGCTGACTAACTGGAGTCCTGTGCTGACTACTAAAACTAGCCCTGCTCTACCCAAATTGGCGTCCACTAGACTGTCCCCGAGTGAATCTCCTGATACGCCCCCCGCGTCTAAAAAGAGATCCAATACTAGATCCACTACTCTGTCCACTGCCTACTAAAGATCCGGACCCAGAGCTAGAAGCAGCCTTCTTGGATGGACCCTGATTGGGGCCACCCAAATCTCGAGGTCGGACACCAGATAGAAACATGGTCTCTAGTCGCAGAGCAGCATTAACTGCCTCAGGATAAGTATTAAATAGCACTCCTGTCAACTGCACATGATAATTACCCCCCAATCCATCAATAAACCTGTAGATCCGCTCGCTCTCAGTGGCAACCAGATCAGGCACAAACTGAGCTAACTGGGTGAACCGCTGCTCAAACTCCGTAACAGTCATGTCCCATTTCTCTAAATGTAGGAACTCATACTTCATCCTGTCATGGATAGCTGTACCATAATACCGCCCAGTAAAATGTTCCTTGAACTGTTCCCAAGTGATTGGACCATCATTCCCTAATTCCCTGCTAGTAAAAGCCCACCAATCAAAAGCCACACCATCAAGAAAGTCCACTGCTAAACCCACTTTTCAGTCCTCTGGGCAATGAATCTGAGTAAAGACCCTCTCCATTTTGTTCAGCCAATTTTGAGCATCCATAGCATCAGGAGCATGGGAGAAGCTATAAGCTCCATGCCTTTTCGCTCGCTCCATGGTAAAATCAGTTCTGGAGCCCGGAAGCGCTGCAGTCAACTGCTGAACAATACGTCCCAAAGCTTCCGCTATTCCTCCAGGAGCATTCTCATCTCCTGGAATGGGAGGGGTCTCCCCACGAGTCCGGGGTCTAGGAGGCATAGCACCTGAGATTGAAAAAGAATTAGATGACTCACATCAAAGGTACTAAGACAACTACCTTATACACTTGAAGAACATACTAGCATCGAAGAGCACACGATCGGGATCCGCCGCGGTCGGGCCATCACTCGGAAGATACTAGACGTCCTCAAATGTATAAAGTAATATAATTGACAGGAACGAAAAACCTAATGCTCTGATACCAACTATCAGGACCCATCCCGGAATTACCCTCCTAACTCCAAGATGGACCTGCGGGGACTTTTCGGGAAAATTCGACAGAACCTCCCCTAAAAGTGGACAACCCTAAACCTGCTGAAAACACTTCTAAGTATAATAAATTTCTATGCTTGAAGCCACCCTGCTTCCTATCAACAATCCGCAAATTTCCAAGTATAAACATCGAACTACACAAACATAACCACTTATATAAATTACAACCCAGCAAATCAAATCTTTCAACTTCCTCCAATATTATACAACTCCCATACACTCGTGAAAAACATACCAGCCCCGCTGGTTAAAAGAAATCGGACTAGCCCCGCTAGTCAAGTAATGATAAAATATGGGGAAGAAATTTCACCATACAAAAGAAGGGAGCCTCCCAGGCTCGGGTCGGAGTGTCCCACACTCTGGAGCATCCCACACTCTGGAGCATCCCATGCTCTGCTCTTACTCACCCACAAACACATAGTAAGCAGAGAGGAGTACTAATAGGCTAGCTAGCAATAAAATATAGCGACACAGGTATGGTGGGTAAAAACTATTAAAATCCAATAAATACTTAAGGCTTCCCCATGTCCCACGAATAAAGAAAACACGGGTACGATTCCCAACCGTACCCGGAAATTCTCATAAAGTCGTATAAATTAACAGCGTGTCCCACACGCTAAAGGAATAAGTAGATTGTCAATGAGGCATTCCCAATGCCCAAAATCGAAAATCGATAAATAAACATGGAGATTTACGCCAACAAAATTCAATTTGCAAATAAAGTCTCAAATCGACGAATATAAATATAATATAAATAGTATAAATCTGAAAATCACATCGAAAACAATTCGTCGAAAATCAACATCAATTATAAATTCGAATCCGAGCATAACAACTTAATAACCGAAATTCACAACCGGTATAAATCATAAATACTTCATAAAAATCATTATTGGAAGCAAACCTACGAGATAAATCGCAATCAAATTCCGAATTCAATTCACATGCTCGGAAAGTAATATGTCAATTAAATAGAACATGCTTTAATAAATAAATGCATGCATCACTTATTTGAAAACAAAAGTCCACTCACAATGTACGGCTAAGCCTGCCGTCGATCTGAACCCTCATTGAGGGAATCCTCCTCACGTCCTGTACAATATAACGTTCGTAAACCCATAATTACTGGATGGAAAACTAAATTACGATAAATAAACAAAACCCTGACATTATCATTATTTGCCCAAAACCTCCCAATCTTCTTCACTAATGTTATTCCCTTAATGTATGGGCTTTAAGGCCGAATCAAGGAAATCCGATGGATGGATTCCTCGCAATTCAATTAATAATTCCACCATTGAACAACATCAAAATCCATATTCATTCCATCTCCAATTCTATCCCAAATCTGCAATTATGATACTAGATGTATAATTGACTAATTATCTCAACAACAGAAGTCAAAGTCCGGCCAAAAACAGTCTCACGCGCCACCAACAGTGGCGGCACGTGGCACCCACGCGCCGGTACCAACATCCACCAACGGCTACCAAATTCCATGTATAGCTACAACTCAACCCACTGATTAATTTTCTCAACTATAACACATCCCAATTTTACCTGGAAATGGTCGAATTCGGCCGGCGAAGATAACCCAGAAATTCAAGAACCCTAGGTTATCGATTCGGCCTCTACACAGCAAATCTTGGTTCGAGGCTAGGGGCGAAATGATCTCCGTCGAAAACCGAGCCTTCAACGCCGGTTTGGTGACCGGAGATGGCCGGAATCGCCGGAAATCGACAATAATGGCGAACTGCTACAGTAACCTTCCCCACTCAAAATCGAGCTCCTTCGGCCAAATCTCCACAAAATACCACCACAGATGCGTCAAGGGGGAGGAGACGAGCTTGGGGATAGCCGGATTTCGTCATGGGTCGGCCGGAGGGGGAAGAAATCGAAGGGAGAAGATCTGGCCTGAAGGGAGGAAGGGTCGGGGAAGGAGAAGAGAGACTTACCGGGGGCTAGGTAGATTTTCCGAAAATGGAAATCTACCAACAGTAACTTCCATATATATATTTATTACCATGAACAGTAACTTCTACATTTTGGCCATAACTCTCACATACTAAGTCCAATTTTTACGCACCACATATGCACGCGCTCGGTTTAAAGTCCTCTACAACTTTCATGCACAACATTTCCTCAAATTTTGACCCGAACGAAACGTCAACTTTTAGGGCTACTAAAATATCGATAAAAAGTAAAAATTGAGAGTATTCAACAGTTACCATCCAAATAGTGAATAAATCGTTAATTCTTGGTTCGGGACGTAATAGAAAAGGTAGAACACTCGACTCCAGATTGTACATATCACATAATGGAACTCCCAACCAATTATCTTTCCAAAAGGACACACTCTCACCATCACCAATTAGCCACCAAACATTAGATAGGAATAGAGGCCATCACTTCTTCAACCCAGTCCAGACGGAAGACTTTTTATAATAAGACCAAGGTTCCAACCCCAATTTCAAGAACCGGCTTTTAAGAAACAATGCCGAGGGTGACAAACAAGTAGCAACCGCCCAACAACGCTTCAGTAAAAGAGACTTATTTAGATGAAAGAGATTCTTCAACCCCAAACCCCCTTGGGATTTAGGGACCAAGCAATAAGAATAGATCCTTTCTTTAACGGATCTCCAAACCAGAAGAAATTCCTCATCCAACTTTGGACTTTGCGCAATAGCGAGCGAGGCCACTCATAAACCTGGAAGCTATAAATCAACAAACTCTGGATAGTAGCTGTAATAAGTTGAAGCCTTGAAGCCTGAGAAAGCCGCAAACCTTTCCATGCAGAAAGTTTGCATCTTACTTTATCAGTAATAGATCTGAAATAATGAGCTTTTGGACAACCTTGAAAAATTGGCACGCCAAGATAAGTAAAAGGGAGAGGACCCTCTCGAATCCCAAGAATACGCTGAATAATAACCTCTCTAGGCCTCGCAAATTTTCCCAGGAACACAGAAGATTTAGCTTTATTAATTACCTGCCCAGAATTTCGAGCATATTCCTCCAAGAAATGCATTAAGGCTCGAATACTTCGAGAATCACCTTGCATAAAAATCATGACATCATCCGCAAAAAGTACATGAGAGGGGGAGATAGTTTTCCTGGGCAAGCAAGTCTATTAATTCTTCCTCCATTAACTAGATCGGACAACCTCGACTAAGAACTTCCTCTGCAATGCAGAACAGCAACGGTGACAAAGGGTCGGCTTGTCTTACACCCCTAGAGCAAGTGAAAAAACCACAGGATTGACCATTCACTGAGACAGAAAGGTGTGCAGAGTGTAAAATGCTATCCACCCAATTTATGAAAGTAGAGGAGAAACCAAAAGCTCTGAGGACTCTAAGTAAGAAGTTCCAATCCAGCGTGTCAAACGCCTTACTGATGTCTAGCTTCAGAGGCATTTTTCCACCTTTGCACCTGTTGTCCAATAGATTAATACATTCTGAGGTTAAGATAATGGGATCAACTATAGACCGCCCTTTGACAAAGGCACTCTAGTTCGGAGAGATGATTATAGCAGCTACTGGACTTAGATGAGTAGCAACTATCTTAGAGATTATTTTAAAAGCAAATTAGCTAGAGCAATTGGATGGAAGTCAGAGATTTTATCCGCCTCTTGTGTCTTTGGAATTAATTTAATCAGACTGGAATTAAAATGTGGAAGTACAAAACCTGTTGTAAAGAAGCTCTGAACAGCAGAAATCACGTCTGAAGCCACAATATTCCAACATCGCTTAAAGAAACATCCGCTATAGCCATTTGGCCCTGGAGCACTGAACTCATCCATTGAGAAAACTGCCTCATGAATGTCAATTGAAGTGGGAACTAAAGTAAGGGACTTATTCTCCAAGTTTGTCACCAACCCAGGGATCACTCTCTCCACCAAGCCCGAATTTACAAGATTGTCATCTTTAGTAAAGGCCCCTTCAAAGTGTCTGACAATGTGATTTGCTATCTGATCATGGTCTATCAGAATTCTATTTCTAGCCCTCAAAGAAGAAAGGGATTTATGTAGCTTTCGGATTTTTACCATGTTGTGTAAAAAGGATGTGTTCCTGTCCCCCTCAGTCAACCATCTTATTCGCGCTTTGTCATGAAGCAATGAGTCCTGCATTGTAAGCGTACTCTGATAATGTTGATAGGCCAAAAGCTCCCATTGCAATCTTTCTTCAGAAGGACCCTGAGTTGAAATTTCAGTTTGAACAAGATCCAATGCCGATTCTGCTGCATAAACCATGTGATGCACATTACCAAATGAGTTGATATTCCACTCTTTCAACCGATCCTTTAGAGCTCTTAACTTCGCTAACAAACAATACTCAATCAAAATCATCATATCATACTATCACAGTAATCATATAATTCACAATTTCACACTTTACATCACATGATCACAGTAAGGCATTCAACCATATATGCAGGATTCCTTCAATATGCATGATCAAGCATTCCAAATATGATTATGACAACCCTTTCCATATGCTAAACAATAATCCGTATGACAACTCTTTCCGTATGCAGAAATTGAAATACAAGTTCTGGGATTCCCAATGAACATACCTTGGCCTCTGCTACAACGCTGCAACAATTATTTTATAGCGGAAGCAAAAGAAAACAAGTAGCAAATTTCAACCCTTCCTCATGATCCAATCAATTCTAAAGAGGGGTCTTGAATCCCCATAACTGAGAATTTATCTCAGTGAGCCCTAACTCAATCCGATCCCTAAAGCACAAGTGTCTAACGGTAATATTCTTTAAATAATATATAAATTTTGGACTCGGGTTTGGGCCTATTTAATGAATTGGATTAGTACTAAAAACCGGGTTAAAAAACACTTAAGGCCTGCTTTACAATAAATAGAAAATATATTTTATTTTCCAGAAAATAATTTTTCACAGTATGGTTTTCTAAAAACAAAACAAAAACGCATGATATGTATTTTATGAAATTTCTAAGCTCTGATACCATTTGTTAATCTACATGATGCAATAACAGAACACATCAACTACAAGATCAAATCATCCAACACACATCAAGAACAAATAAACCAGCTGCACAATATCTACATAATCTGCAGAATAGCTTTCCTAGTAGCATTCAGACTGGGTAGGCACGGGGGTTCGTTGGGAGTCGTCCGCTAGACCATGATCACTCTTGCCACTACCAGAACGCGTAACTCCGGTCTGAGCAGCGGCAGACCCATCCACTGGCACAGACGGTCGGCTCGACATGCTAGCAGACTGGGACGCTTTGACCCAATCAATGGTGCCCTTCTTATTCAGCAGGTCCAAATTGGCAGCGGCACCAGCCTTCGTCGCCTCAGTCAGGGCTTGCTTATATACCACAGATTGCTTGAAGGATTCCACGGCGGCAGCCTCGGCACGGTCCTTCTCACCTCCCAGCCGGGCAACCTCACCCTCCAACTTCTTCAGCTCCGCAGTTTTGGAGGCAGACTCCCGATGCAGAATCTCAACCTTTTTAGCCTTGGCCGCTACCTGGTCCTTCAGCAGAGCTACATCTTGCTCCAGCTGGAAAACCCGCTCATTCCGCTCAAGGTCCCCCTCGACGGCGACGCTCAACTTACCGCGGGCATCCAGGGCGTCACACTCTGCCTTAGTGAGTCGCCACTCGGTCTCGGCCAACTTGTCTTGCTCCTCCTTCAGCTTCCTCTAGAGACCGTTAATTTCCTCCCTCAGTTGCCTGTCAATCCGAGGTTGGCTCGATGCCACTAGGAACAGCTCGTGCAGCCCAATGGACAGATGTCCAAAGGCCGAACTGAATGGCGACTACTAAACGGCCGTCGAGCGAACTGTCCCATCAAGCCCACTGAACCCAAGCCTTTCGCATAGATGGAACAGGAATTCCCTCTCAGGATCAGTTAGAAACTTCGCATACTCAGAGAATGAATCTAGACCGCCCTGCAGCACCTCTCCACCGACAACCACAGTCACTAGCTGAGAGGCCTGCTTAGCCTTCTTCTGTTGGCGGGCCCCGATGGTCTCAGCATCGTCTGCCTCGTCCTCCTCTTCATTATTGTTCTGTCGGGGCTTCCTCTGGAGAACCGCCCGTGTGGCACCAGTGGCAACAGGCCTCGGTGGTGCCTGCGGCTCCAAGCAGGCAATGGTAACTGCCTCTTTCCGCGGCACCGTTTTCTCTTTCTGAGGCCCTCGCCTCTGGGTGGCAACTTTCTTGGTCCTGGAGGGAGAGACAGCGGCTTGGCTCCCGCCGACATCCCCTTGCTCTGCGCCACCCCCAATCGGTCCTTCCGTCTGGCCAGCAGGAGGGAGGTGTGAATGATGGGGCATTGGCAGCACCACCAAATTCTCTGATGCACTCACCGCCAGGGTCTGTGGGACGACAATGGTCTGCTGAGCGGCCAACCTGGCAAAGTACATGCCTTCCAAAAAATCCTCAAGTTTGGCGCTGTCCATAACTATGTCGAACGCCTCCTGACTGGCTTTGTTACCCTACGGTGAATCTAAACAACCATAACACTAGTCAGTACAGAACACAAAAAAAAAAAAAAAAAAAAAAAAAAAAAAAAAGGTCGGCAGGATGTACTTACCAACTGTGCGTGTCAGCCTCAGGTCGACCAACAACTCCCACCCTGTGAGAAGGCGAAGGTCGAGCAGGTTGCGGTTCTGTCAACAGCCCTTTATCCTCGCCACGCGGTACTCCTCACGCATCAAATTGAAATGCAGACCCGCTACACAGAAAACGAAGCAATGATTAGGAAAGATAAATTACAGGCATATCATGCAAACAAAATCCGCCAACTTCGGTCAGCGGCAGCTAGCAACAACCTCGGATTGGCTGAAACTCCGACTTAATCCTATACGTCGGCGCCCCATCGTTTGCTCCAGCGTCATACTCCCACCCTGAGGTCGCAACGCAAAAGGTCGCCTGCCAGGGAGACATCGAATCTTTCAAATTCTCTATCAACTTGGGTGCCCCCTCTCGGCGGGTGAGGTTCACCTGTCCGCTACACCCTTGTCGCCTCACGTAGACAAGTTCATAGACATGGAATACCTCAGCCACGGTCGGCCCTTCGCACCCAGATAGACGCCAAAGCGAGTTCAACGCAAGCAGCAACCGCCACATGTTGGGGCAAATATGCCCGAAGGCGAGGTCAAACTCGCACACTTGGATCTGGAGGTTGGGGAGTAGAGGAAAGGTGACACCTTGGCGGAGATGGCCTCGTGAACGGCAGCATACCCCGCTGGCATAATGGAAGCCTTCTCATTAGCGGTTGGAGGGAGCAACTTCACCACGCCGGAAAGGCGAAATACTCGCTTCACACGGTTGACTGCGGCAGCATTCATCGGTCCTCCCGCCTCGTCAACTGCCTTACCGTCACGTAGGACCCAGGCGGACTCTATCTCTTACCCCTCAATGGAACCGCTAGCGGCGCTGTTACTAGCTAGCCTTTCCTCACGACGTTTGCGGGTGGCGTCCTCCTCCCTTTCTCTAGAACTCTTGGGGCACCCGGCACGACCCATTGCCACTTCCCAGGGTATGGTCTGTAGTGGCTTGATATCAAGCGGATCGGACAGTGAGGTTCCTGCAGGGGCGGACGGACGCAACGAGTCAATAAAATCCTATCCACCACACTGAGTGACACGTCAGACCCGGAATCCTCACTGCTCGAGATCTCTACGACACTAGCCATCACAAACCCTAAAACCCAGGTCAGTTAGTTCCAAAACGATCTAAACTAACCCTATGACAATTTTCAATCAAGAACAACAAAACCCAAAAAACCCAGAAGTACCAAAACAAGAACACAATGCTTATACACTCAAAACCCATATTCGATCATCTAGTAAACCTGAGAACCTCAACTCTCTGTCAAACACCTAAACCCATCCCTAAACATCATTCTAGACCCTCGGAACACACCGATCCAGGGCAGAAACCACTCTAAACACCAAAAACAGAAACTGACGGAAAACAATGAAATAGAGACTCAGATCACCAACATGAGAAATGCTAGCTCTGATGTGTGTGGCGAAGTCTTTCTTCACTTCAGTGGACCTTTTCTTCGACAGACAATAACCTCGCTCGAGTTACAGAACGAAAACCTTGAAATTTCAGGCAGCAAAACCAAGCTTGAACATGACAAATCAGGATTTGAAGGGCAGAAGATGTCAAACCCATTGTGGTTTCCCTATCTTTTATGTCAACATCAAACAAATCTAAGCCGTCTATGGAAAACGACATCACACGACAGCCGAACACGTGCCCCACGATCACACTTACTCTCCGGTTACAAAATCCATAATTATTCACATTAATGGCTAAGATACGGGCGTGCTAAGGAGTAGTTATCCCACATGCTAACCCTGTACATGACGACCATGTGTCGGGCGCCTTCAGACGAAGCGTCTATCCGAATTAACCGTCAAAAGGGCAAGTATACCAATCGTCGAGTCTCCGCTAAACACAACTCCACTAGCGAAACTTCTACCTTATCTCTTGCAAGCGAGATAGCTAAGTGCAACTTCACTAGCGGAACTTCTCTCTTTCCTCTTGCAAGCGAGACAATCTCCGCTTAGCGCAACTCCGCTAGCGGAACTTCACCCTTTCCTCTTGCAAGCAAGACAGTCTCCGCTAGCGCAACTCCGCTAGCAGAACTTCTCCATTTCCTCTTGCAAGCAAGACAGTCTCCGCTAAGCGCAACTCCGCTAGCGGAACTTCTCACTTCATCTTGCAAGCGAGATAGTCTCCGCTAGCGGGACTTCTCACTTTTCATCTTACACGTGACAGGCTCCGCTAGGTGCAACATTGCTAGCGGAATTATCTCCATCTTGTAAAGGAAATTCCTCACCGCTTACTTTCAACTGAGAAAGTTCAGCCAACGGTGGTTCTGAGGCAATGCCTCATAACAGACAACGACCGCCACGTGGCGTCGTACTCAAGATATGTTCCTCTGAGACAAGGGGACTCGTCAACAGTCTTCGACTGCCGTTATCAGGCACGTTTCGGGTTTCAAAGCTTGGGCTCGCTACCCAACACCCTCTGCTCAGTGCAAATCCCCCTCAACAAACAATATGCCAGCCAAAAGGAGGTCTATCTTAGCCGGGGAGTGGGGGACTCCTTGGGGGGCCTAGCAGGGGCCTACCCTAAAAGGGTATCCAGCGTTTGCTCAAAACAAATCCATGGTTGACAACGCACTGACGCTAATTATGCTTTTGCAAGTCTAGCGGAAGTAACGCTTTAAAACTGCTAGGCAACTCCCCAACCAAGATTGCCCTCCTTGACTGGGGACATGGGGGACTTGTACTTATATGAGCATTTGCCAAGCATAATTAGCTACAATGAGCCACGCTCATGCTACCGCCAGCGGTACCAACTCCTACCAGCGGAGTGACCTACGGAAACACAGTCAAGCAGGCTACCGCCTGAGCCCAGGCTCACCCCCAAATCACAGCCGATGCGCCGGCATGCACCGCCACCCGCCTCGTCAAGATAGCATTAGAAGCTCCAGAAGCTGGGAATTGAAGCATATCAGTCCCACATTGAAAATATGGAAGAGATCAGCCTCTTCCCCACCTATAAAAGGTTCTCTCCTCTCTCCTCATTAATTACGCATTTACTACTTACCTACTGTTATTCTGTCAACACGAATACATTGACTAACTTAGGCATCAGAGAAGAGAAGACCGCCCAACGCGGTCTCCCTCTGACGCCCTTTGTATTCTAATTTACAGGTAGCGGAAGTATCGATCACACCACAAGTAGCCGCCCGCCCATCAGACCAGCGTTAACCGAAGGTTTAGCCACCGCTAGATCTTAGACATTAACAGTAGTAAATGCGTAATTAATGAGGAGAGAGGAGTGGACCTTTTATAGGTGAAGAAGGGGCTGACCTCTTCTTTGTTTTCGATGTGGGACTGACATGTTTCAGTTCCCAGCTTCTGATGCTTTAGCGAAGCGATCTTGACATGGCGCGTGGGCGGTGATCTGGGGGTGAGCCGAGGCTCCGCTAATAGCCTGTAATGCTATGTTTCCGTAGGTCACACCCTTGGTGGTTATTGATACTGCTAGCAGTAGCATGAGTGTAGCTCATTATAGCTAATTATGCTTAGAAAATGCTCATGCAAGTACAAGTCCCCCAAGTCCCCATTCAAGGGGGCCAATCTTGGTTGGGGAGTTGCCTAGCGGTTCGAAGCGTTACTTCTGCCAGACTTGCAACAGCATAATTAGCGTTAGTGCGTTGTCAACCATGGATTTACTGAACAAACGCTTTTTACCTTTTAGGGTGGGCCCCTGCTGGGCCCCCCCCCCCCACTCCCCTGCTAAGATGGGCCTCCGTTTGGCCGACATATTGTTTGATGAGGGGGATCTGCACTGAGCAAAAGGTGTTAGGTAGCGAGCCCAATCTTTGATACCCGAGTGTCGGGGGTCAACGGGCCTGATCAGGGCCTTCAAAGACTATTGACATGTCCCCTACGTGCCGGATGGACGTAGCTTGACTGCAATGCCACCTGGCGGTCGTCGTCAGAATGTGGCATAGCCTCAGGAATCGCAGTTGGCAGAAGTCCCTCTACTGATAGAAAGCGGTAAGAAGCGTCGCGGGGACCTTCTGGCTTGAAGCTCAGCGAGCGGTGTTATGCTCAGCAGAGAATGTTTTGCCTGCAAGATGAAGTAAGAAGTTCGGCTAGCGGTGTTGCGCTTAGCAGAGACTGTCCAACTTGCAAGATGAAAAAGGGAGAAGTTCCGCTAGCGGTGTTGTGCTCAGCGGAGACTGTCTCCCTTGCAAGATGAAAAGTGAGAATTTCCGCTAGCGGTGTTGCGCTCAGCAGATACTGTCTCGTTCCAAGATGATAAGTGAGAAGTTCCGCTAGCGGTGTTGCGCTTAGCGGAGACTGTCTCGCTTGCAAGATGAAATGAGAAGTTCTGCTAGCGGTGTTGTGCTCATCGGATACTATCTCGCTTGCAAGGTGAAATGAGAAGTTCGGCTAACGGAGACTGTCTCGACGATTGGTATGCTTGCCCCTTTTTGAAGGTTACTTCGGATAGACGCTTCGTCTAACATCTCCCGACACGTGGCCATCATGTATTGGTTTGGCGTGCGGGTGTATGCTGCTTCCGCACGCCCGTCTCTTCGCCATTAATGCGAGTAATTATCGACTTTGTAATCGAGGCGATGCCTCGGTTAATCCGGATACTGATTGCAATCGTGGGGCACGTGTATGGTGCTGGTGTGATGTCATTTTTTAGCGGACGGTCCCGATCTGATTGACGTTGACATAAAAGAAAGGGAAATCGAGTGGGTTTTGACATTTTGTGGACTTCAAAACCTAACTCATCGTCTTCAAGCCTTGTTTTCCGGGAGCTGAGGAGTGCCTTCTGTAAATCGAGTGAGAGCGTTATTCTATGAAGGAAAGAGATTCTTGGAAGTGAAGATACACATCCCAAGCGCCCTAGATCTCCCATATTTGCAGGTTGGTGATCTGAGCCATTTGTTTATTTGTTTACTCCTCGTTTCTGTCATTTGATAGTTTTTGTTGTGCGAAGTAGCTGCTATTGTTATAGTGTGTCTAAGGGTCTAGAAATGTTTTCTGGGGATGGGTTTAAGTGTTTGTGGCAGAGCGTTGGGTTTGTGGATTTGTGATGGTCAAATCTAGGTTTTTGGTATCATGTTCTTGTTTTGCTATTTTATAGGTTTCTGAGTATGGTTGTTCTTGGTGTTCTTGGCTAAACTCTGATGTAGGGATAGTTTAGATCCTTTTGTAACTAACTGACCTAGGTTTTAGGGTTTGTGATGGCTAGCGTCGTAGAGATCTCGAGCAGTGAGGATTCTAGGTCTGACGTGTCCCTGAGCGTTGCGGATAGGATTTTTATTGATTCATTGCGTTGGTCTGGTCCTGCAGGAACCTCACTGCCGAAACCTCTAGACATCGAACCTTTACAAACTATACCCTGGGACGTAGCAATGGCTCGAGGTAGGCGTCCAGAGAGTTCGACGGGAGAGAGGAGAGGTTGGCTAGCAATAGCACCGCTAGCGGTTCTGCTGGCGGGGGAGAGGCTCGCAAGGAAGAGATAGAGTCAGCCTGGGTCCTTCATGACGGTACTCCAGTTGACTAAGTGGGAGGTCCGATGACTACGGCTGCCGTGAATCGGCTAAAGTGAGTGTTCCGCCTTCCTGGCGTAGTGAAGTTGCGTCCGCCGACAAGAGATGAGAGAGCGTCGATTTTGCCAGCAGGGCATGCCACCATCCACGGGGCCATCTTCCGCCAAGGAGTCACGCTTCTGCTGCTGCCAAATCTTTACATCTTGGTTTGTGAGTTTGACCTTGCCTTTGGGCAAATTTTCCCTAATATGTGGAGATTGTTGATGGCGCTCAACTCGCTCTGGCGTCTGTCCGGTTGCAAAGGTCCGACTGTGGCGGAGGTGCACCACTTCTATGAGCTAGCCTACATGAGGCGCCATGGATGCAGCGGACAGGTGAACCTCACTCGTGGCCAGGGGGCGCCTAAGTTAATCAAAAATTGAAGGATTTGATGTCTCCCTTGCGGTCGACCTTCTGTGTTACGACCACGGGGTGGGAGTGTGATGCCTGGGTAATTGATGGGGCGCCGACGTTTAGGATTATGTCGGAGTTCCAACCAATCTGAGGTTGTCGCTAGTCCCCGCTGACCAAATTTGGCAGTTTTGCTTTGTGATATGCCCTTGTTTTTTTTCTAATCATCGATTGTGTCTCTATGCAGCGGGCTTGCGCTTTAATTTGACGCGCAAGGAGCAGTGCCGTGTAGCGAGGATAAAAGGGTGCTGGCAGAACCGTAACCTTCTTGACCTACACCTGCTCACAAATTGGGAGTTGCTAGTCGACCTGGGATTAACTCGCGCCCTTGGTAAGTATCTTCCGCTAACCAGTGCATTTTTATTTTTGTGCCATACTCTAACTGGTGTTGTATTTGATTGTTCAAATTCTGTTCCTGGTAACAAAGCAAGTCGATCTCTCGGAATTACAGGATTTCTTGGAGGGCACGTATGCCCCTAGGTTGGCGGCTCAGCACACCGTCGTCGATCCCCAGACCCTAGCAGTGAGCCAGTCAGAGACTCCGATGGTGATGCCAATGCCTCATCACTCACACATCGCTCCTGCTAGCCTGATCGTGGTGTCGGTCAAGGGTTGTACCGAGCAAGGGGCTGCTGGTAGGAGCCATGTCACTACTGTCCCCACGAAGACCAAGGAGAGGGTTGCCGCCCAGCGGCGAAGGCCCGAGACAGAGAAAACGGTGTCGAGGAAAGAGCTCGTTACCATTGCGAGGCTTGAGCCGTCAAGGCCTGTCGTCGTGGGTATTGCTCAAGGTGGCGGTCTTCGGAAGATGCGTCTGAATCACGTCGATGAAAGTGAGGAGACAGTCAACGCCGTGCTAATCGAGGCGCGCCAGCAGAGGCAGAAGAAGGCCAAGCAGACTCCACTACCAGTGACTGTTGTTGCCACCGGGGAGGGGCCAAAGGGGGGATTGGACTCTTTCGCCACCTACGCGGAGTTCTTGACTGATCCAAAGCGAGAGTTCCTCTTCCATCTCTGCGAGAGGCTCGGGTTTGGAGGGCTGGATGGGACTATTCGCTCGACGACCGTTCAGTAATCGCCATTCAGTTCAGCATTTGGGCATCTGTCCATTGGGCTGCACGAGCTGTTCCTTGCGGCATCGAACCAGCCTCAGGTTGAGCGGCAGCTGAGGGAGGAGATTGAAGGTCTCCAGAGGGAGTTGGGGGAGGCACAAGACTAGCTGGCAGAGACCGAGCGGCACCTGACCAAGGCAGAGTGTAACTCGTTGGATGCCGCAGCAAGTTGAGTGTTGCCATTGAGTGGGACCTTGAGCGGAACGACCACGTATCCCGGCTGGAGCAAGACATTGCTATGCTGCAGGAGCAGCTGGCGGCCAAGGTTAAGCGGGTTGATATCCTTCAGCGGGAGTCTACCACCCAGTCTGTGGAGTTAAAAAAGTGGGAGGGCGAGGTTGCCCGGCTGGAAGCTGAGAGGAGTTGCGTAGAGGCCGCCGTCGTGGAGTATTTCAAACAGTCCCCGGTATACAAGCAAGCCCTGACGGAGGCGGCATTCCAAAGCTTGAATGAGTACTTGGCAGTGATCACACTTCTTTCCATTCCGGTATAGGGTGAGATACTATACATCTACCTAGCGGTATCCCTATCAGCGGTAAGCTGTGCCATCGTACGATGAGAGGGTCAGGAGGAGCTCCCAGTGTTCTACGTCGGCAGAGGCATGAACGGGGAACAGACAAGGTATACCCCCCTGGAGCAGCTCGCTCTAGCACACATTGTCGCCGCTAGGCACCTCCGCCAATACTTCCAGGCCACACAATCCATGTCTTAACGAACCAACCGCTGAAGCAAATAATGTAGAACCGCGAGCACTCCAGGCGTCTCAATAAGTGCCATCGAGCTCAACGAGTTCGATATTGAATACAAGCCAAGAACCTCCATGCAAGGCCAGGCGGTGGCAGATTTCATCGCTAAGCTCACCGAGTGTCAGGAGGAGCACAACTTAGGGACATAAAAGGCTAGCACAGAAATGGTAACCGCTGAGGAACCATCCCCCCAGTAGCAGTCAGAATGGAACCTCCACGTGGACAGCTCCGCTTGCGCCAAAGCCTGCGGCGCCGGAGTCATCTTGACTGGACCAGGGGGACTAAACGTGGAATACGCATTAAAGTTCAATTTCAAAGCCTCAAACAACATGGCGGAGTATGAAGCGCTCATTGCCAGCTTACTCCTCGCCATCGACTCAGGGGCTGACAGTGTCAACATATTCAGCGACTCCCAGCTAGTCGTTAACCAGGTCAACGATAGCTTCCAGACCAGCAGTTAGTGGCATACTTGGGGTACGTCAAGACACTCCTCAAAAAATTCAAATTTCATACCATCACATAGATCCCTAGGGAAAAGAACATCAAGGTTGATTCACTGGCCAGACTAGCAAGCTCAACTACACCAAAGTCCAGCGGATACAAGGGTGGAATGCCTTGACAAGCCAAGCATCACCAAAACACTAGCGGAGATCTTCAACATTGAGATCAATCCCAGCTGGATGGATGAAATCATAGAATACATGTGCAATGGAACGCTATCTACAGTCAAGATCAAAGCAAGGCAAGTTAAGCGGAGGGCAACTCGCTATAACATCCAAAGTGGCAAGCTTTACCGCCAGGGGTTCACCCATCCCAACCTCCGGTGTCTAACCCCAGAGAAGGGAAAAGTCATTCTTGCCATGATACACGCTGGGGAATGTGGAAACCACTCAGGCGCCAGATCTCTAGCCAATCGCACAATGCGACATGGCTACTTTTGGCCCACACTCAGCGACGATGCCAGAAGGGTGTCAAGGTCTTGCCACAAATGTCAACAATACGCTGACCTCCCCCATCCCCCGTGGAACCCCTGTCAATTATCATCGGCTCATGGATCCACTCCACATGGGGCCTGGACTTGCTTGGAAAATTCCCAACCACCAAGGGCCAATTCAAATACATCATTGTCGCCATCAACTACAACAGAAAGTGGATTGAGGTGGAATCGCTAACAGCAATAACTACCGCCAAGGTAAATCATTTCCTCTAGAAGAACATCTACTGCCGCTACGGCGTCCCCCGCACAATCATCACAGACAACGGCACCCAATTCAACAACAAGTAACTCATATCTTTCACCGCTAACTTGGGCACTAAGATGAGTTTGCATATGTCGTTCACCCACAAACCAACGGCCAAGTCGAAGCAGCAAACAAGATAATCAAGAAGCTGCTAAAAACGAAACTCTACAACGCCAAGGGTTTATGGGCGGACAAGTTGCTGGAAATTCTGTGGGCCATCAAGACTACCCCAACTTCCGCCACCAGTGAAACACCATTCTGTATGATGTTCGGCACTGAGGCTATCCTACGCATCGAAGTCACCCAACCTACCGCTAGGGTCGAGGGCTACTGCTCCGAGACCAACGGCGAAGGCGTCAACCTCAACAAGGACCTTCTCAAGCAGAAACGCCACAAGACCCATTTGCACAACTTGCAAAACAAGCAACGGGTATCGTGTTTCTACAATGCCAAAGTCAAGGCCCGAAACCTCCAACTTGGGGACTGGGCAATGAAGGAAGGCATTCCACCGCCAACGACACTCCGCCCAACTTGGGAAGGCCATACAAAATTGTGGAGGTCATTGGCCCCGACACCTTCTACTTAATGGACAAGGATGGCGTCACAACGACCCACCCTTGGAATACCGAACACCTTCAGTATTACTACAAATAGTCATGCCGCTACCCAAGAGCATCTTAACTTAGCTGAATTTTTGTTCAATATTTAGCTAAGGGAAGCTACCCAATGGGTACAGCCCCTCTTTTGTAAACGCTGATCTATCAGCTATCAATGAAACAAGGAATTATTCAAACCATTGTCACCTTGTCCAGGACAAAGTTAACTGGCGACGCCAACAACATTTGGAGGACCACGTCCGCTACATCGTGCACTTGGAACAATTTTAATTCCTTTAATGTTTCGTTGATCGACAAAAGCATAAGTCAAAACTCTAGCGACATATCAACATGTAAACAACGTTAACATATCTTCAGCGGTCATCCAACACTTAGTCAAAATATATGAAAGCAATAATTTCACTTCATTAAAAGACAAACAAATATGTTACAACTTATGGAAGGCATCAGTGGCCAAACAAAAAGCACTAAGTCTCCTAAGACTCTCCTTGCGGGGCTGCATCACGGGCACCGTCCACATGAGTCGGTTGAGCGATCGAACTACTTGTCTGATCGGAGCCATGAGCGATGGCACTTGGTGTAATCATTGTTCCATCCTCACGGGTATTGGCCGCCATGAACCGGACGTGATATGCATCGAAAGCCGTGGGCATGGGAGATTGCTGGGGTCCTTCGCTTGACTGATGGAGGGACTCACCACTTTCAGATCGTGCACCTTCGGGCTGTGATGACTCAGGATCACCTTCAGAGGCCAGCGGCTGACTCCCCTCCGCTTGTAGCTGCGCAACCTTCTCCTAGTCAATCACCCCCTTGGCATTAAGCTTCTTGAAGTTGGCAGTGGCACCTGCTATGCCAGCCTGCGTCAGCGCATCCTTATACTCCTTTGACCACTTGAAGGCTTCAATGACAGTAGCAACCAACTTCTCTCTCTCCGCCTCCCAGCCCTCAGCTCGACGCAGTAAGCGCTTTATCTACTCCGAGCGAGCGGCAGACTCCCACTGAGCGTTATCCAGCCTTTACCTTAGCTGACAACTGCTCCTAGACGCGAGCAATTTCCTCCTGCAACTTCGCCACCTCAGCATTGTGCTGAACGTCCCGGCTAATGGCAACATCCAACTTTTCCCAGGCATCCACCAAGTTCACCTCCGCCTTCGCGAGTTGCTGTTCACATTCTTGTAGCCGTTTCTTGACAGCCTCCAACTCTGCCTTCAGACTGTCAACCTCCGCGCAAAGCTCTTGCTCAATGGAGGATGGCTTGGAAACCGCCAGAAAAAGTTCATTCAGCCCAATGGCAAGATGGCCAAAGGCCGAGCTAAATGGTGACCGCTGCAGTGAGGTGTCTCTCATGGTGCCATCCATGCCACCAAATCCCAACTGCTCGCATATACCGAAGATCAGTGCTCGCTTTTTGCTCATGAGAAATTCAGCATACAAGGCAAAGGAGTCGAGATCGTCTGTTGACACCTCCCCGCCGACGTTGGCATCCACAGTCTTCCCATCCTTCCGCGCCCTTTTTTGTTATTGGCGCACGGACAGCGGCACATTGTTCCCCGCCGCCTCCACTTCCTCATTTTCAGGCTACCACCTTTTCTTCCCCTGGGGGTAATCAGGACCATAACAGGGTCACTTACTCCTACTGACGCATCCGGCTCCAGGCCTGCTATGGTAACTGCCTCGCCACAGCCATAATTCCACCGCGGCATGGGTTTGTCCTTCTGTGACACGCGGCACTCACCGGCGGGCCTCTCCACGGCCTTCTCGTGGCGCTAACCCTCGGCCACCGGACGCTTTGCTTGGGCGACGGCCGATCGTACTTCTAACTCCCCGGCGAGAGGAAGATGGAAATGGAGAGGCATCTCCAGCATAACCTCTTGATCGGAGCGTCAGACCTCCTTCGTCTTCAGGTCGACAGTGGTCATCTTCGCCTTTAGCGCCTCCGCGAACATACCCTCCAGGTAGTTGTCTAAACCAGCGTTATCCATCAATTTTTTGAACGTCAGTCGACTCAGTTTATTGCCAGGCACCGGATCTACAGACACCACGACAAGTTAATCCAACATGCAAAAAGGTGAAACAGCGACATGTATTCAACAATAATTACCGGGAATGTGAGTTAGGTTCAACTCCGCTAACAACTCCCAACAGGTTAGTAGTCGCAAGTCGAGAAGGTTTCGATTTTTCCAACAACCCTTGATCCTCACCACACGACACTCTTCCTCCGGCGTCAACACAAAGTGCAACCCCGCTACAAACACCACGAAAGGGCAAGGCGTTAGGTCTGAATATATTGAAACAATAAAGAGGGAAAAACCAAGGCAGGCAACGGCAATCTCGGATAGGTTGAAACTTTGACTTAATCCTATACGTCAGTCCCCCCGGGTTCAATCCCGCATCGTATTCCCAGCCATCTGTCGTGACGCAATAGGTTGCCCGCCAGAAGGACATGGAGTCCGGCAGATTCTCACCTAACCGAGGAACCCCAGCACGCCGACTCAGGTTCACCTAGCCACTGCACCCTTTCCTTCTCACATACGCCAACTCGCAGAAGTCCAACACCTCGGCCACTATCTGACCTTCACATCCGGACATCTTCCACAGCGCGTTCAACGCTATCAACAACTTCCACATATTGAGGCATATTTGCCCAAAGGCGAGGTCAAACTCGCACAATATTATTTGGAGATTCGGCAAAAGTGGAAACCGAACCCCCGACGGAACACAGCGTCGTGAACGGCCGCGTACCCAGCAGGAAGTGACGACGCGGGCTCATTCCTCAGCGACACCCTTAGCTTCGCTACCCCTGGAAGTTTAAACACTCGCTTTATCCTATTTATCATCACTTGGGACATTAGCCCAACAGCTTTGTCGACTGGTGTCCCGTCCGATAGCATCCATGTCGACACAACAGCATTTTCATTAGCGGCGTGGTCACCCTCCTTATGGGAACCGCTGGCCACACCATGGCTAGCCAACGACGCCTCTTGCCACTGGCTAGCAACGATATCCTCCCCAGCCGACGCAGCAGACTCTGGTCGTCCTCCAGCCATTGTAGGATATATGGTTTGCAGCGGTTTGATGTCTAGCGGGTTGGATAGTGAGGTTCCTACAGGGGCAGATGAACGCAACGAGTCAATAAAAACCCTATCTGAACAGTTGAGCGACACGTCAAACCCGGAATCCTCACTGCTCGAGATCTCTACGACGTTAGCCATCGTAAACACCCTAAAACCCAAATCAGTTAGTTCTAAAGGGATCTAAACTTCGCCTATGTCAGTTTTTACCCAGGAACACCAAGCACAGAAATTCAAAGCAAACCCAGAAAGTACCAAAACAAGAAACCACATATCCCAAAAAAAATAAAAAACCCAGATTCGACCATCTAGAAAAATCAAAACCATTGGCACTCTGCAAAGAAAGGGCCAACACACACCCACAAGCGTTTCTAGACCCTTACAACACATTATCTTGACGAAGAGCAAGAACACAATCAGACATAAAAAGCTTCAGAGGCCCGAAACGACAAAGCCAAGGCAAGAATCCGAGAAACCAACCTAAAATATTTGAAAGCCTGCGCCCGGAGAACTCCTGCTTCAGATGCTAGGATAGTACTCTCACCTGACAACCCAATATGCAACTACAACACTCACTCCTTCAGACTCTCGCTGGGTAAGGCTTGAAGAAGACAACTCAGGTTTGAAGTTTTCGCAAAAGTGTCAAATCTCGCTAAGTTCCCCCTCTTTTATGTCAACATCAAACACGTCTATACCGTCCGCTTAAAAATGACATCAAACAGTAGCCGTACACGTGCCCCGCGATCGCACTTACTCTCCTGATTATCGGAGCCGTCACCTCGGTTACAAAATCAATAATTACCTGCATTAATGGCGAAGAGACGAGCATGCTGAGGCAGCGTGAACCCGCACGCCAACCCAGTCCATGACCGCCACGTGTAAGCATCTGTCAGACGAAGCGTTTATCCGAAGCAACCGTCTATAAAACAGGTATACTGACAATCAAGCGAGACAATCTCCGCTAAGCGCTACACCACTAGCGGAACTTCTCCCTTCATCTTACAAGCAAGACAGTCTCAGCTAAGCGCTACACCACTAGCGGAACTTCTCCCTTCATCTTGCAAGCGAGGCAGTCTCCGCTAAGCGAAACACCGCTAGCAGACTTCTTTCTCGCAAGCATCAAAGTCTCCACAACACTTCCTACCGCCTAATATCAGTGGAGGGATTCCCGAGGCAAAGCCTCACATGGACAACGACCGCCACGTGGCGTTGTAAGTCAAGCCATGGTCCTCCGGGACAAGTAAAGGGACACGTCAACAGTCTTCAACAACCCTAATCAAGCACGTTGACACCCACCACTTGGGTATCAAAGATTGGGCTCACTACCCAACAACCTCTGCTCAGCACAGTTCCCCTCAATAAACAATTTACCGACCAAACGAAGGTCTATCTTAGCCGGGGAGTGGGGGACTCCCTGGGGGGCATAAAGTGTTTGCTTAGTAAGTCCATGGTTGACAACGCATTTACGCTAATTATGCTCTTGCAAGTCTAGCGGAAACAACGCTTCAAACCACTAGGCAACTCCCCAACTAAGATTGCCCTCCTTGACAGGGGACTTTGGGGACTTGTACTTACATGAGCATTTGCAAGCATAATTAGCTATAATGAGCCACACTCATGCTACCGCCAACGGTACCAACTACCGCCAACAGTGTGACCTACGGAAACACAGCCAAGCAGGCTACCGCCTGAGCCCCAGCTCACCCCCAGATCACTGCCGACACGCAGCCACGTACCGCGCCAAGGTAGCATCAGAAGCTCCAGAAGCTGGGAACTGAAGCATATCAGTCCCACATCGAAAACATGGAAGAGCTCGGCCTCTTCCCCACCTATAAAAGGTTCTCTCCTCTCTCATCATTAATTACTCATTTACTACTTACCTATTGTTATTTTGTCAATACAAATGCATTGACTAACTTAGGCATCGGAGAAGAGAAGACCGCCTAACGTGGTCTCCTTCTGACGCCCCTTTGTATTTCACTTGACAGGTAGCGGAAGTATCTATTATATCAAAAGTAGCAGTCCCCCCATCGGATCAGCGTTAACCAAAGGTTTAGTCACCGCTAAATCTTAGACATTAAGAGAAGCTTTACACCAGGACCTAAACAAGAAAATGATTTATTTTATAGGAATGTTCATTATATAAATTCTACTTAACATAATTGTCCATGAAGAATATGTAAATACAATATAATTTACCTAGATTTCCAGCTGTAGTCAACATGTTTTGAAAATGTGGAGAATCAACTTTGTTAAAAGGGACAGCATCATATATGTGGTATTTGGACACCATTGTTGCCAATAGTTCTTACCACCTTTTAGTAATGATTTAATTGTGCTTTGTTTTGTTCGACTATCTTTTGATGGCATTGCTACTGGAGGCTTAGGAAATGAGTACCGATAGGTTTTTGATCGATCAACTTGTTGCTATTGTTGACTGCTACTACCGCTTCTCGATTGTTTTGGAAATTGAAATCTTGCACTTCTACTAAACTGAGAGTTCTTATCATGATCTACGGTTGATCATCTTACTGCAGCACGATAATCTTGTCGTTTTGCAGGGTGCATGTCTGGTGGATACTGAAATCCATCATCATCATCATTGTCGTCGTCGTCATTGTATAGACTTGTTTGATTGCCAAGATAATCATTGCAGAGTTCTTCTCTAATATCATCTTGAACAGCTGCCTTTTCTTGCTTAATAGATTCTTTTCTCTTTATCCATGCTATCACCTCTGTTTTGATCTCGGTGGCACCTTATCACATTTCTTTACACTCTTGTGAGGATCATAATCCGATAAATGACTCTTCAATCTTGCAATTCCTCCACTTTTAAAAGTGGAAAAACAAAATATACATGTTGTACCATATCGATTTCCTTCGACGGGAGCTGCGTACTTCCATGCTGGATCATTTCCACCCCTACCACTGCTTGCCATTTTTAATCTAGCATATAAAAATGTACTAAAACAAGTAAATATTTATTGTAACTTGCAGATTAGATCTAAAACATAACATGTAATATTAAGAAGAACTATTTATACCAGAAATGTAGAACTTCTTTTCTTTAAAATGACTGCAAGACTGCTTCGATGCGTAAATTGAAGTATATGATAAACTCTTATATAGATTCCTCACTTCTTCAAGATGCATAGTCACTCTGTTTTTCATTAATATATTGTTTCTTCTACAAACTCACTCAGCCAGTCAGCCTCTTTTGAAATAATTGAACTTGGTCTCTTTTCAAATAATTGAACTTGGCCACTTTTGAATAATTGAGCGGCCTGCTCTAAGTCTCTTTATGCATGTTATTCACCTATTCCATTTGATAGTTACTTTAGCATTTGAACTTTTAGCTTCTTTATACTATTCAACTACAGATTATACACTCACAGACTACACAGTAGCTTCGTTATTCCTCACCTTTTTCAAGATGCATAGCCAATATTTAATACTCCGTACTCTGCACTCTCTTCTCATCATGTCATCCATATATGGTTCCTTAACCTCCTTCTGCAATGTCATTTGGCCTCATTTGAATAATTGAACCTTTATGGCTTTATCTTCTTTCTATTATTCAACTACAGAGTTACAAACTATATACAGAGTTACAGACATAGTCACAGACTACACAGTACCAAATCTCTCCTCACACAAATTTGCATTTAGACTTTTAGAGAATTACTTCTCACCCAAAATCGCCTTGAGGGTATTTCTCCTCACCTAGATTCTCCTTGAGGGGATTTTCTACTCACTTAGATTTACCTTGAGGGGATTTCTCCTCACTCAGATTTGCCTTTAGGAGATCTCTCTTCACACATATTTTCATTTACAGAATTACTGAGTTTTTTTTTTTTTTTACCTCAAATTTTACAGATATTTCTTCACTTTATCGGGGATATATCGCAAATATCTAATATACCAGGGATATTTGACGATGTTGGAGAAATTTCGCAGAAACTGTAAAAGATAAGATATTTACCCCCCTAGATATATCGGTCCGTCGAAAAAATGAGATATCGGAAATATAGCATATATTTAAAACCTTGCTCACGCCTTCCTGGCACTCCGTGCTTTCACGCTCACGCCTTCACGGCACCCCCGAGCTTCACGCTCATGCCTTCATGGCACCCCTGAGCTTCCTGCTCACGCCTTCCTGGCACCTCCGAGCTTCCTGCTCACGCCTTCCTGGCACCACTAAGCTTCCCCCTCACGCCTTCTCGGCACCCCCGAGATTCCCGCTCACGCCTTCCCGACACCCCCGAGCTCCCCGCTCTGATAGCAGAAGAAGAAGAAAGAGAAAGTAACAGTAGAAGTAGAGGAAAATGATATAAAGGAATCCAATGTATTTCTGATTATATTGAAGACTCAAGGATTACAAATATTTATAGTAGTGAGTTAAGTACACAGATGAACAACACGTGTAAAGCAATGGCAATTGTCAACACATAACAAACTATGCATGCTTAACAAACTAATTAACCGACTAAGGACTAATTAGCTAACTAACTAATTATGGTTCAACTAATTAACTAATTAACATAAACTAATTAGCAATAAACGTCATATAGTGCTAACACCTCTCCTCAGCTTGATGGGGAGTGAGCAACATCAAGCTGGAACACAGATAAGAATGTTGAGGAGCACAAAGGCCTTTAGTAAACAAATCAGCAATTTGCTCTTTGGATGTGACAAACTGAAGCTTGAGAAAACCAGCTTTGACATGATTTCTGGTGAAGTGAACATCAACTTCAATATGCTTGAGTTTAGAATGATATACTGGATTGGTGGCCAAGGCAAGGGCAGATATATTGTCACAATGAAGGACTAGGACATCAGCAAGAACAGCATGAAGATCATGAAACCAGATGCAGAATGTTGGAGACATCATTGAGTGTGAAAATATGTGCAAATTTGTGACATGTTCCCTACTCCCAAGTATAGGAGGTCAAGTTTTAGTAAAGGGAAAAAGTAAAGAGTATCGTACCCAAGGGATTGAGTAACTCTACCCTACCTAGATCACCGCAAAAATAAACCTAGAAAACACATGCAAAGTCTACTTTTTACAAGTTCAATAGTTTTGGACCTTTGGAAGCCTAACTACCAAAAGTGATATTAACAATGGATAGTAGTGAATCGGCTTTTGAATTAATTTTAACTATATTAAAATTAAAGTGCAAATAAAGCAAAATAAACTAACAAAGTGTAAGAGATTTGATCAAATGAGATAAAAGGGGTTGTAAAGCATCACACCTAACCTCCTTTGTGCAAATTCTAAGTAACCAAATCTAACATGCTCATGCCAAGATGGAATCCCCCTTGATTCTCTTGATTATCGAGTAACCAAGAAACAATTATACTAGAGAATGTATTGAAGCTACCTCTTGATTATCGGACATAACTCTCCTACAATCCTTTTAGTTTCTACCCATTCCTTGATTATCGGACACAAGTAGACCTATGTAAATGCAAGCTAATAAGATCCCTTGATTATCGGACACCTAAGCCACATCCACATGATAAGCTCAATTGTAAGGACCCAAGCAACCTTATTTGATTATCACAAGATTACCATTTCTACATTTGCAACATGCTTTAGTTTACTAAGTTTGTCAAGCCTAGCATACTTCCATGAAATTATCAACATTTACCAACCTTAGGTGACAAATCTAAGAAGCATAAATGATGAACAATTAAACTAGCAAAGTAAAAATTCATGGCATGATCCATAATAAATTTAACTACATAGTTTGTACACAAATTCGGCTAGGGTTAAACCCTAGCCCCAAATTTATTCTACTCACAACTCATAATTCCATAAATTAAAGCCATAAACTTGTAAAGCATCAAGTTAAGAGAGAAAATAGTAGATAAAGGAAGGAATACCCACATGTTTGGTTCCAAAAAGAACCAAACCGTACCTCTAAGAACACTTTCTACCCTCCAAGATGCAAAATAAGGTGAGAAATGTTTCCTAGCATGGTATTTTTGGTTTCTAATAAGAGAAAGGAACCAAAAACACCATGCAACTCCACAAAGTCTCGTAGAAGTATGATGAGCAAGACTCGAATATGTGAAACTAGAGTTGTGATTGATCAAAAGTGTATAGATACTTCGGTTTTGGTAAGGAAAAACCAAGAACCCAAGAAGCTATACACCTATCTCTACACAAAACTAAGAAACTATGAACTAAAGCTATGAAACTAAGAGAAATGTGTGAAGAGATGTGTGAGAAAGTGAAAGGAGAACATGAAAACGTCCACCATGAGGGGAGGGTGTTTTTATAGGCCAAGAGTGATAAATAGAGGGTGGAGATCAAAGGAAATGAAGGGCTAGATGTAAAGAACAAATGTCAGGACCCACCCCGGAATTACCCTCCTAACTCCTAGGTGGACCTGCGGGACCCACTTTTCGAGAAAATTCGACAGAACCTCCCCTAAAAATGGGCAACCCTAAACCTGCTGAAAACACTCCTCAAATACTCTAAATGCTATGCTTGAAGCCACCCTGCTTCCTAGCAACATTCCATAATTTTCCAAGTATAAACATCAAACTCCACAATCTTAACATCTTAAACAAATACAACCCAGCAACTCAATCGTTCAACAATCTCCCAAAATAAACCACTCTTACACACATAATTATACAAATGTATAAATCCACTCTCAACAAGTATTCAGAGCAATCTAAGGAACAGACTCGGAATATAAAACAATAAGTAGGTTAATCAATAACCTACTGAGAATGGATGACAAATGTGGTACTAGCCTCCGCTCCTATGCCGGTCCGCAACACTGTGATCTGGGCAATTTAAACCAAAGGGCCCAGGGGGAAAGTACATAAAAACGTTAGAGTGAGTGGACAAAATAAATAAGTATAAATGAAGATAAATTTATACTTTCCCACAAGTTTACAATATAAAGTCTCGATGCATGCAACGTTTATAAAACGTATTTCTTTAAACCCAAAACTCGTACAAACCATTCCAGCCCCGCTGGATAAAATAAATCGGACTAGCCCCGCTAGTCAAATCATATTAAAATATGGGGAAGAACTTTCACCATACGAAAGAAGGGAGCCTTATTGGCTCGGGTCGGAGTGTCCCACACTCTTGAGCATCCCATGCTCTCTTCTACTCACCTACGAACACATAGTAAGTAGGGAGGAGTAATAATAGGCTAGCCAGTAATATAATATATAAATAACGACCCTAGGTATGGCGGTTTAAAAACCGTTAAATCCTTAAAGCTTCCCCAAGTCCCACGTATAAAGGACATACGGGTACGATTCCCAACCGTACTCTGATTTTCGTAAAAAGCCGTATAAATTAACAGCGTGTCCCACACGCTAAAGAAATAAATAAATCAACAACGAGGCATTCCCAATGCCAAAATCGTAATCAATAAATAATCATAGAGATTTATTTCAAACGAACTCCATTTATAAATAAAGTCTCAAATAAAAATTCGAATCCGAGCATAAATACTTTATAACCAAATTCTCAACCGATATAAATCATAATCACTTCATGGAAAATAATATTTAGAAGTAACTCCATAAGATAAATCATAATTATCTTTATATGCTCGGAAAAATACGTTAATAAAATAAAACAGGCTTTAATAAATAAATGCATGCATCACTTATTTAAAACAAACGTCCACTCACAAAGTACGGCTAAGCTTGCCGTCGATCCAAACCCTCCTCGAGGAAATCCTCCTCACGTCCTGTACAATATAACGTTCGTAACTTTAATTTCGGGATGGAAAACTAAATTGGATTAATTAAAATCAACCCTAATATCACTTTAATTGCCCAATTTCTCCCAATCTTCTTCAATAATATTATCTCCTTAACATAAAGGCTCAAAGGCCAAACCGAGGAAATCCGATGGATGGATTCCTCGTAATTCGATTTACAATTTCACCAATTTTCTTGATCAACCATCAAAATTTATATTCAATTCACTTTCAAATCGATTTCCAAACTTCGATTAATTAACTAGATGTAAAATTGATCCAATACATGTTCAACAGTCAAAATTCCCGGCCAAAACCCTGTCTCACGCGCCACCTACAGTGGCGGTGCGTGGGTTTCACGTGCCGGTGGCCAACCTCCACCTCCGGCCACCAAATTCCAGGTACAACACCTACTCAACACACTGATTCCACTTCATAACTACAACAATTCCAAATAACAACTAGAAACAGTCGAAATCAATCAATGAACACAAACCCAGAAAAATCAAGAACCCTAATTCGATCCGGCCTCTACACTTCAAATCGTGTTACAAGGCCATAGGGGAAATGATCAGTGGTAAAAACCAAACCTTCGATGAAGAGATGGGGACCGGAGGTGGCCGGAATCGCCGGAAATCGGCAAAAGTCCAAAACTGCAGCCGGAGGAGGTTTTGCTTCGATCCGTGGTTTTCCGGCCAAATCGTGGAAAACCAAGGATGCAGGGGTGCTCAGAGGGAGGAGGCGATCCTGGGATGACCGGTGGCACGCCTTGGGGTGGCCGGAATCGCCGGCAATCGGAAGAGGAAGGAAAATCGCCGAACCGGAGGAAGAGAGAGCTCGGGGGGAGGAGAGAGAAAGGGGAAGGGTGGGTTTCCGGAAATGGAAACCTACCCTAGGTAACTTTCTATTTTAATCAAAAATTACCGTGAACAGTAATTTTACTATTTCAGCCATAACTCTTGCATACGAAGTCCGATTTTTACGAACCACATATGCACGCGCTCGGTTTAACGTCCCCTACAACTTTCGTGAAGAACATTTTCTCAAATTTTGACCCGAATAAAAAGTCAACTTTTAGGGCCACTAAAATATCCATAACGGTTCAAAATTGAAAATATTTAACAATTACCGTCCAACACGAAAGTAAATCGTAATTCCTAGGTTCGGGACGTAACAATCTTCCCCCCTTAAATAAATTTCGACCTCGAAATTACATACCTGCTAGCCAAAAAGGTGAGGATACTGCTTCCTCATTTGCTCCTCTGGTTCCCAAGTAGCTTCCTCCACCATGTGATTACTCCAAAGCACCTTGACCAAGGGTATTGTTTTGTTTCTGAGTATCTGCTCCCTCCTATCAAGTATTTGAACCGGTTGTTCTTCATATGTCAAATTTTCTCTCAACCGGATAGGTTGTTCTTGAAGAACATGAGAGGAATCAGCAATATACTTGCGAAGCATAGAGACATGGAAGACATCATGTACTCTAGATAGTCTCGGAGGTAGTGCCAAACGATAAGCAACAGCACCAATCCGCTCCGTGATCTCATATGGTCCGATATATCGAGGGCTAAGTTTCCCTCGTTTCCCAAATCTTATAATGCCCTTCCAAGGAGACAGCTTCAAGAACACCCAGTCACCCACTTGAAACTCCAAATCTTTTCTTCTGTTATCAGCATAACTCTTCTGTCTACTCTGAGCCGTTTTAAGTTTCTCCTTGATTAGGTTGACCTTTTCAGTCGTAACTCGTACTAATTCTGGACCAATGAGCTTCCTTTCTCCTGCTTCATTCCAACATAAAGGGGTACGACACTGTTTACCATAAAGGGCTTCATAAGGAGCCATGCCAATACTGGAATGATAACTGTTATTATAAGCAAACTCTATCAATGCGACATGATTATCCCAATTCCCTTTGAATTGTAAAACACAAGCTCTCAACATGTCTTCCAGTGTCTGAATGGTCCTTTCCGTCTGTCCATCTGTTTGCGGATGAAATGCAGTACTAAACTGAGACTGAGTGCCCAAAGCCTCCATCAGCTCACTCCAAAACTTTGAAGTGAAGCGAGGATCACGATCAGAAGTAATAGATACGGGTGTGCCATGAAGTCTCACTATCTCATTCATGTATAGCTCTACATATTTACCCATTTTATAAGTCTTGCTGACAGGTAGGAAATGTGCGGACTTAGTAAGTCGGTCCACAATTACCCAAATGCTATCATGACCATTACGACTACGTGGTAGTCCTGATACAAAGTCCATAGTAATATGCTCCCACTTCCACTCTGGTATAGGTAAGGGCTGTAATAAACCTGAGGGCTTTTGTCTTTCTGCCTTCACTTGTTGACACACTAGACATCTTCGTACATAATCTGCAATTTCCCTCTTCATGCTAGACCACCAGTAGTATTCCTTGAGAGTTCGGTACATTTTGGTTCCACCAGGATGCATGGCATAAGAAGAACTATGAGCCTCCTCTAGTATCTCCTGTTTAAGATCATCCTGTTTGGGTACACAAATTCTATTCCCAAACATCAAAGCTCCATCCCCTCTAACAATGAAATCTTCTCTAGCTCCATTCTCTACTGCCTCTCTTACTTCTTGTAGAGCTTCATCATGTAGCTGTGCCTCTCGTACTTTATCAATAAGGATTGGCCTCACATGGAAGCTGGCTATTAAGGCTGCAAATTCATCAGTCCCTTCCAAACTAACTCCTGTAGCTCGCAATTCATAAAGAAGTGGAACCCGAACTGTTCTCATATGCGACAAGGAAGGGGAGGGCAACAGGGAAGGATATGTCTTCCTACTAAGAGCGTCAGCTACTACATTAGCCCTTCCTGGATGATACTCAATCGTGCAATCATAATCCTTAATCAACTCCAACCATCTTCTTTGCCTCAAATTAATCTCTTTTTGTGTGAGCAAATATTGGAGACTCTTATGATCCGTAAAGATTTGACACCGAGCTCCATATAAATAATGCCTCCAAAGTTTAAGTGCAAGTACTACCGCAGCTAATTCAAGGTCATGTGTCGGATAATTCAACTCATGCGGCTTCAATTGTCTAGAGGCGTAGGCAATCACATTTCCATGTTGCATCAGAACACAACCCAAGCCTTGCCTCGAGGCATCACTATATACCACATACTCCCCACTATCATCTGGCAAAACTAGGACCGGAGCACTAGTTAAACGCCCCTTGAGTTCTTGAAAACTTTGCTCACACTCTTCTGACCAAACAAACTTCACACCCTTTCTAGTCAACCTAGTAAGAGGAGTTGCAATCTTTGAGAAATCTTGCACGAATCTCCGGTAATAACCTGCCAATCCCAAGAAACTACGTATCTCTGTCACTGTGGTAGGTCTTTCCCAATTTAGCACCGCTACTACCTTCTGAGGGTCCACACTAATACCTTCTGCAGATACAACATGACCCAAGAATCCAATACTATTCAGCCAAAATTCACATTTATTGAATTTTGCAAATAACTGGGCCTCCCTCAAAGTCCGCAATACAATCCTTAGATGCTTGGCATGTTGACTATTGTCCTTTGAATACACCAAGATATCATCAATGAACACAATCACAAAACGATCAAGGTAAGGACGGAACACTCTATTCATGAGGTCCATAAAAGCTGCAGGAGCATTAGTCAACCCAAACGGCATCACTCTGAATTCATAGTGCCCATAACGTGATCGAAATGCAGTCTTGGGTACATCAGACTCCCTTATCCTCAACTGATGGTAACCAGACCTCAAATCGATTTTGGAAAAGACCTTGGCTCCCCTCAACTAATCAAAGAGGTCGTCAATACGAGGCAAAGGGTATTTATTCTTCACAGTAACCCTATTCAACTTTCGATAATCAATGCACAACCGTAAAGAACCATCCTTCTTCTTAACAAATAAAACCGGGGCACCCCAAGGAGACACACTAGATTGGATGAACCCCTTATCCACTAGTTCTTGCAACTGAATCTTCAACTCTCTTAATTCAGCTGGGGCCATTCTGTATGGTGCCAAAGATATGGGTGTGGTGCCAGGGAGTAAATCAATAGTGAAATCTATCTCCCTAGCAGGAGGTAAACCAGGTAATTCGTCAGGGAATACATCTGCAAATTTCCTAACCACTGGTATCTCTCTAATACTCAACTCTTCCCTGCTAGTGTCCACCACATGTGCCAAATAAGCCTGACTTCCCTTATTCAACAACCTCTCCGCGGTCAAAGCGGAAATCATACAGGAAGCTAGAACATTATGTTCTCCCTGAAAGGTAATCATTGGCTTCCCTGGACTTTGAAAGACCACAATCTTACGAAAGCAATCAATATTGGCCCGATGAGTAGCCAAGAACTCCATCCCCAAGATTACATCAAATTCAACAAGCTCTAATGGAATTAAATCAACCTCCAAATTAACACCCTCAATCAAAACATCACAACCTCTAAAAACCCATTCTATCTTAAGCGATGCTCCCGCAGGTAATAATACATTCCATTCACCCATAAGGAGCGATGATGGCACATTCGCAAAACATGCAAATCTACTCGACATAAAAGAATGCGAAGCACCAGGATCAATTAAAGTATAAGCAGGCTGACCAAAAACAGACAACGTACCAATAATAACATCTGGTGAGTCGTGGCCCTCCTGCTGTGTCATGGCATGCAACCGAGCCTGAGTGGTAGGACGTCCTCTCTGACCCCTACCCCGCTGCGGGCTGCCACGAGCTGCTGAACTATGATGGGTACCGCTAGTAGAAGCCACGATACCACTAGTAGACGTACCAGCAAAAGACTGACCCGCGGTCTGATAAGGAGTAAATGCAGCTCTCTGAGTCAATAGAGGACAATCCCTCCTAAAGTGGCCCTGCTGTCCACACTCAAAGCATCCGACTGACTGATATTGCCCAAACGGGGCTGGCTGCCTAGCTGGAGCCCTGTACTGACCACCAAAACCAACTCTGCTCTGCCCAAGCGGGCGTCCACTAAACTGCCCCCTAGGAAATCTCCTGTCACGCCCCCCGCGTCTATAATGAGATCCAGCACCAGACCCACTGCTCCGTCCGCTGCCTGCTGAAGATCCTGACCCAGAAGTAGAAGCAGCCTTCTTGGGTGGGCCCTGACTGGGGCCACCCAAATCTCGAGGTCGGGTACCAGACATATACCTAGTCCCAAGTCGTAAAGCAGCATTAACGACCTCAGCATAATCACTAAATGGCACTCCTGTCAGCTGATCAGAATACTTACCCCCCAAAGCATCCACAAACCTATAAATCCGCTCCCTCTCAGTGCTAACCATATCAGGCACAAACTGGGCTAGCTGGGTGAACCGCTGCTCAAACTCTGTTACGGTCATGTCCCCTTTCTGTAGATGCAAGAACTCATATTTCATCCTATCCCGGATAGCTGTGCCAAAATATCTCTCACTAAAGTGCTCTTTGAACTGTTCCCAAGTGATTGGGCCATCGATCTCTAAATCCCTGCTCATATAAGACCACCAATCAAAAGCCACACCATCCAGAAAATCCACCGCTAAGCCCACTTTTCGATCCTCAGGGCAATGGATTTGAGTAAAGACTCTCTCCATTTTGTTCAACCAATTCTGGGCATCCATAGCCTCAGGAGCATGAGAGAAGCTATAAGCTCCATGCCTCTTCGCTCGCTCCATGGTAAAGTCAGTTCTGGAGCCCGGAAGCGCTGCAGTCAACTGCTGCACAATACGTCCCAACGCTTCCGCTATTCCTCCAGGAGTATGCTCATCTCCTGGAATGGGAGGGGTCTCCCCACGAGTCCGGCGTCTAGGAGGCATAGCACCTGAGATTAAGAGAGAGTTAGATGACTCACAACGAAGATACTAGGACAACTACCTTATACACTTGAAGAACACACTAGCATCGAAGAGCATACGATGGGGATCCGCCGCGGTCGGGCCATCACTCGGAAGATACTAGATGTCCTACAGTGTATAAAGTAGTATAGATGACAGGAAACGGGAAACCTAATGCTCTGATACCAACTGTCAGGACCCACCCCGGAATTACCCTCCTAACTCCTAGGTGGACCTGCGGGACCCACTTTTCGAGAAAATTCGACAGAACCTCCCCTAAAAATGGGCAACCCTAAACCTGCTGAAAACACTCCTCAAATACTCTAAATGCTATGCTTGAAGCCACCCTGCTTCCTAGCAACATTCCATAATTTTCCAAGTATAAACATCAAACTCCACAATCTTAACATCTTAAACAAATACAACCCAGCAACTCAATCGTTCAACAATCTCCCAAAATAAAACACTCTTACACACATAATTATACAAATGTATAAATCCACTCTCAACAAGTATTCAGAGCAATCTAAGGAACAGACTCGGAATATAAAACAATAAGTAGGTTAATCAATAACCTACTGAGAATGGATGACAAATGTGGTACTAGCCTCCGCTCCTATGCCGGTCCGCAACACTGTGATCTGGGCAATTTAAACCAAAGGGCCCAGGGGGAAAGTACATAAAAACGTTAGAGTGAGTGGACAAAATAAATAAGTATAAATGAAGATAAATTTATACTTTCCCACAAGTTTACAATATAAAGTCTCGATACATGCAACGTTTATAAAACGTATTTCTTTAAACCCAAAACTCGTACAAACCATTCCAGCCCCGCTGGATAAAATAAATCGGACTAGCCCCGCTAGTCAAATCATATTAAAATATGGGGAAGAACTTTCACCATACGAAAGAAGGGAGCCTTATTGGCTCGGGTCGGAGTGTCCCACACTCTTGAGCATCCCATGCTCTCCTCTACTCACCTACGAACACATAGTAAGTAGGGAGGAGTAATAATAGGCTAGCCAGTAATATAATATATAAATAACGACCCTAGGTATGGCGGTTTAAAAACCGTTAAATCCTTAAAGCTTCCCCAAGTCCCACGTATAAAGGACATACGGGTACGATTCCCAACCGTACTCTGATTTTCGTAAAAAGCCGTATAAATTAACAGCGTGTCCCACACGCTAAAGAAATAAATAAATCAACAACGAGGCATTCCCAATGCCAAAATCGTAATCAATAAATAATCATAGAGATTTATTTCAAACGAACTCCATTTATAAATAAAGTCTCAAATAAAAATTCGAATCCGAGCATAAATACTTTATAACCAAATTCTCAACCGATATAAATCATAATCACTTCATGGAAAATAATATTTAGAAGTAACTCCATAAGATAAATCATAATTATCTTTATATGCTCGGAAAAATACGTTAATAAAATAAAACAGTCTTTAATAAATAAATGCATGCATCACTTATTTAAAACAAACGTCCACTCACAAAGTACGGCTAAGCTTGCCGTCGATCCAAACCCTCCTCGAGGAAATCCTCCTCACGTCCTGTACAATATAACGTTCGTAACTTTAATTTCGGGATGGAAAACTAAATTGGATTAATTAAAATCAACCCTAATATCACTTTAATTGCCCAATTTCTCCCAATCTTCTTCAATAATATTATCTCCTTAACATAAAGGCTCAAAGGCCAAACCGAGGAAATCCGATGGATGGATTCCTCGTAATTCGATTTACAATTTCACCAATTTTCTTGATCAACCATCAAAATTTATATTCAATTCACTTTCAAATCGATTTCCAAACTTCGATTAATTAACTAGATGTAAAATTGATCCAATACATGTTCAACAGTCAAAATTCCAGGCCAAAACCCTGTCTCACTCGCCACCTACAGTGGCGGTGCGTGGGTTTCACGTGCCGGTGGCCAACCTCCACCTCCGGCCACCAAATTCCAGGTACAACACCTACTCAACACACTGATTCCACTTCATAACTACAACAATTCCAAATAACAACTAGAAACAGTCGAAATCAATCAATGAACACAAACCCAGAAAAATCAAGAACCCTAATTCGATCCGGCCTCTACACTTCAAATCGTGTTACAAGGCCATAGGGGAAATGATCAGTGGCAAAAACCAAACCTTCGATGAAGAGATGGGGACCGGAGGTGGCCGGAATCGCCGGAAATCGGCAAAAGTCCAAAACTGCAGCCGGATGAGGTTTTGCTTCGATCCGTGGTTTTCCGGCCAAATCGTGGAAAACCAAGGATGCAGGGGTGCTCAGAGGGAGGAGGCGATCCTGGGATGACCGGTGGCACGCCTTGGGGTGGCCGGAATCGCCGGCAATCGGAAGAGGAAGGAAAATCGCCGAACCGGAGGAAGAGAGAGCTCGGGGGGAGGAGAGAGAAAGGGGAAGGGTGGGTTTCCGGAAATGGAAACCTACCCTAGGTAACTTTCTATTTTAATCAAAAATTACCGTGAACAGTAATTTTACTATTTCGGCCATAACTCTTGCATACGAAGTCCGATTTTTACGAACCACATATGCACGCGCTCGGTTTAACGTCCCCTACAACTTTCGTGAAGAACATTTTCTCAAATTTTGACCCGAATAAAAAGTCAACTTTTAGGGCCACTAAAATATCCATAACGGTTCAAAATTGAAAATATTTAACAATTACCGTCCAACACGAAAGTAAATCGTAATTCCTAGGTTCGGGACGTAACAACAAATGTGTAAGCACAAAATGTAGATCTAATCCTTAACTCTACATGAAAATGACCTAGGAAGCCCATAGATATTTTGGTGGAGGAGATAAAGCAAGGATACAAGGGTCATTGGGAGACAAAGGTGTAAGATGTAAGAGGAGGACCACTTGTCATTCTTCAAATTTTGGATTTCAAAATAACCTACACCTAAAGTCTTCCCACCTAAACTCTCTCTAACCCTAGTCAACAGCTGTTCCATGCCCTCCGCACATGTCCTTGGCTAGAAATGGTTGGAAATTCGGCATTGACCTCCATTGACCCTTTTTTTTTGTCATTTTGCGCACTTTCTTCTCCTTTCTTCCTTCAATTGAATCCTCCACGGAGACTTCAGAATTGGCCTTCGGTTTCTTCATATAAAATGTTCCTCCATGAGTGTAGATCATCCTGGTAAAATTTCAGAGCTTAATTCACCGTGGTGTGGCCTTAAATGCTGCCGGAATCATTACAGCTCCGGTTTTGTAGTTTTCGTCTTTTAGTCTGAAACTTGTACCGATCTTTTGAAGGCCTTCCACTCCGAAATAGCTCTTACACTCTTCATAAAAAATTATCCTTATGATGTCTAGAATGAATCTGGAAAGTTTCAACTCATTCAGAGTTCATTTGATCAGTCTTCTGCTCCTCTTTCCTTGCCTAGCTCGGTTTCTCCTAGCCGGAGTAGGAAAATGTCCTAAGATTGATTTTTTATTGCATTTCCAAGCTTTTCCATTATTTCCTAGTATGATAAGGAAAACATAATAAATAGATATAAATAAACACAAAAGCTAAGTAAAAGTGCAAGATTAGAGGATTAATTACTAGGTAATTATGGACCTAACACAGAAGCCATAGGATTTCTGAAGTCGTGTCAGCCATGCTTCTGTATTCAGCCTCTGTAGATGATCGAGAGATAGCCGTTTGCTTTTTGCTACACCAAGAAATGGGAGCACCATGAAGAAGAATGACAAACCCGATGGTTGATTTTCTGTCATTGGGGTCACCAGCCTAATTAGCATCACAATAAGCATTAAGATGAGGTAAGCTAGGATGATTAGCACCCCTCCTGAGGAAAATGCCTTGAAGTAAAGTAGGCTTGACATAACGAAGTATCCTTTTGGCTGCAAGGAGATGCACATCTATGGGACAATGCAAGAACTGACACACAGAATTGACTGCATAGGTAATGTCTGGCCTTGTGAATGTGAGGTACTGCAAGCAACCAACAAGGCTTCGAAACTGAGTAACATCATGTGAGTGCAAGGGAGTGCCAGCATTTGAGACCTGATCTGCATGGTGTGGAGTGAACTTGACAATCATCAAGACCAGATTTATGGAGTAGATCTTTAGCATACTTTCTCTGTGTGACAAATAAGCTAGTCGGCAGGTACTCAATTTCCAAGCTAAGAAAGAAATGTAATTTTCCCAAGTCTTTCATATCAAATTCACTTTGGAGGGCAAGCTTGACAGCAGTAATGAGAGACTCACAATTACCAGTGATTATGATATCATCCACATAAAGTAATAGAAAAACATAACCTGTGCTGCAGTGATTGATAAAGAGGCTTGGATCACCATATGAAGCAGTGAAACCAATTGTCGATAGAAAATTGGTGAATCTTTCGTTCCAGGCCCTAGGAGCTTGCTTCAGGCCATAAAGAGACTTGTGAAGCTTACAGACAAATTTTGGAGAAGTTGGATCCACAAAGCCACCAGGTTGAGTCATGTAGACTTCTTCACTCAGTAAGCCATGTAGAAAGGCATTCTTAACATCCATTTGATGTAGTTTCCAGTTATTACGTGCAGCAAGCCTAAGAATAAGTCAAACTGTAGTATGCCTAACAACAGGAGAGAAAGTTTCATCATAATCAACTCCATATTCTTGACTAAAGCCATGAGCCACAAGCCTGGCCTTATGCCTAGCAATTGAACCATCAGCCTGTCTTTTGACCTTGAATAGCCACTTGCAGGAGACACGATTTTTGTTAGCAGGTAAGGGAACAAGTGACCAAGTTTGTTGTTGCATGAGTGCATTGTATTCTTCCTCTATAGCCTTTTTTTCATTCAGGAACTTTGAGGGCATCTTTGTAGTTTTAAGGTTCAGTAGCACTAGGATATAGGCTAAGAGATAGAAGAGCACAAAAGAATTTCTTTTTCTGGATACCTCTCTTTCTTCGTGTAAGCATAGAGTGAGAATTAAGTACAGGGGAAGAGATGCTTTCAATGGGATGTAGGATGTTGGATTCAGATACTTGGGCAGATGGATTGTAGTTGGAATCATAGTTGAGAACCATAGAAATGTGACCATTACTAGGCACAGTAGATAAGGATAATGCACCATTATTTTCAGCAAAGTGAATAACAGTATCAGCTTGCGAAGCAAACACATCAGATGTAGTAGAGGTGCCATTGGATGATGAAGATAGAATAATATCAGAAGTATTGTCGACAAAGTCACATGCAGAGCTTACAGCAGTGGGATCACAAGCATCATTATGACAAACAGGATCAATAACTTGGAGAGAAGTAGAAGTAGGCTGACCTGTATGTTCAAGTGGTGTTATTGGTGATGAAAGGATGACAGGTGCAGGCAAGACATGTTGAGTGTGGGACTGAGTTTGTGTTAAGCAAGTGATACTAGTAGGAACCTGAGAGTGAACTTGAGCAGACTGAAAAAGAGTAGATTTTGAAGCAGTCACATTCTCATTCTTTCCATTCTGGACTTGAGCATTGCATACAGCACAAGGGAATGAGTTTTCTTCAAAGAATACATGCCTTGACACAATGTATTTCTTGAGAGATGGACTGTAACACACATAACCCTTGTATCATGCTGCAAATCCAATGAATACACACTTGATTGTCTTTGGTTGCAGCTTGTTTGATCTGTAAGGAGTCATGAGTGGATAGCAAGTGTAGCAAAAAACCCTAAGCATTTCAACATTTGGCATAGATTGATACACCAACTCATAGGGAGATTTCATATGGAGTACAGAAGTAGGCATCCTATTTATTAAGATGGTTGTAGTAGCACAAGCATGGTACCAAAACTGATTGGGAAGAGATGCATGTTGAAGAAGAGTAATAGCAGTCTCTCTAATGTGTCTATTTTTCCTCTCTGAGACACCATTCTGCTCAGGAGTATAAGGACAAGAAATTTGATGATGAATACCCTTTTGTGCTAGAAAATCTTTGAACTTGTTATTAATGTATTCACCACCACCATCACTTCTAAAGGTTTTTACAGATGCATTGAATTGAGTATTCACAATTGCACACAAGGATTTGAAGTAATCAAACACTGCATTCTTATTTTTCATTGGATACAACCAAGTGAATCTGGTACAATCATCAATGAACAAAACGAAATATTTGTATCCATCTAGAGAGAGATGAGGAGCAGGGCCCCAAACATCTGAATGTACAAGTTCAAAGGGTATACTGCTTCTAGATTGTGAACTAGGAAATGGAAGTTTGTGGAACTTACCTAACAAACATGGCTCACAGACTACACTATCATTACTAACAGAATATCCACTATTTTTCTCAAGCATGACTTTGATCACATCATTGGTGGGGTGACCAAACCTCTAATGCCATAATGAATTCTTGACTTTTTGACCAAGATAAGCTGAATGATGAAAGGCAGTTGGAACCTTATTCTGTAGATGAAAACTACTAGGAGCTATTTGTGTAGATGATACTGTAGATGTAGTGACTGAAGGCAGATAAAATGGTATAAGATATAACCCTTGCTTACTTAGTCCCTGATACAAAATTTTGCCCTACCCCTTGTCCTGTATGATACACATAAACTCATCAAACCAAACAGAACAATTGTTCTGCTTGCAAAGTTGATAAATGGAAAGTAAGTGAGCAGCAAGTTCAGGGATTAGTAGAACATTATTAAGTTTAAAAGAACCAAGTATTGCATCACCAGTGTGGGTGATATGAAGCCGTTTACCATTAAATCTGCACACCATCATTTGTTGGATAGGAAGTTATGTTGTTTAGGAGCTGCAAATTATTGGTCATGTGGTTGCTTGCTCCTGTGTCAACAAGCCAATATTGTGGTGCAAGGTTGGTAGCAGCAAGCATGGCAGTGGCAGTGGCATTTTCATTGTCAGAATCATTTTGTTGTCCAGGGAATCCAATGACGAAATAGCATTTGTCTGCAGTATGACTAGGTTTACCATAGTATTGACATCCTCCTTGATTCACCACATTGTTGCCTTGTTAATTATTTGGAAGAGACCTGCATGTTTTGGCACTATGACCAACCTTGTTGCACCACTGACAGGTGATAGAGTTGCCAGTATTAACAATGTTCCTGAATCCACCATTCTGGTTAAAAGCTTCATTTTGGGGATTCCCCCTTCCACCAAAGTTGTTACCATTGCCTCTGCCACCATTGTTATTAGGCTTGCCATTACCTCGACCAGCATAAAAACCAGCAAATGCAGGAGGTGGACTGAGCATTGAAAATGAAGGGATTGATGTGAAGCCATAAGGCATGGCAGGAATTGGAACATAAGGAGTCTGTGTGGATAGTGGATAGGCAGGCATATTTGAAGATGAAAATCCTGGTGGAATAGCAGGGGCAGGAGATGGTAAACTCTGAGTGGTGTAACTTGTAGAAGCAGCATTGGGCACAGAAGATTGCACAGTTGAATTCCGCAAAGGTACTTAAGTCTGAGCTTGCATGATAGGATTTGTGACTGGAAGCTACATAGATGTATGAGATTGGGAAATAGGATTTGTGGAGCTGGTGCATGATGTTGGAACAGCAGATATGGGAGCAGCTTGAGTATTAAGGGCAGTGAGATTGCAGTTTGCAAGCATAGCAGTGAGTAGACTTTGAATGCCAGGAACTTCACTGCTAATGTCCATTTCTACAGCTTTAAGAAGAGTCTTAGGTTGACTAAAAGGTGCACAGGTGAATTGAGCTCTTATAACAGTTTTAATAGCTGCAAACTCTGATGGAAGACCATTAAGTACAATTACTATAATATCTTCATCATCAATAACCACACCAACAGTTTCAAGAGCATCTTTTGCTGCCTTTATCTTATCAAGGTATGTCTCAATATCATCGGAGCCTTTCTTTACATTCTGCATGTTAGATTTCAACTATAAGATATTTTGCTTGTTAGCATCAGCAAATTTCAATTTTAGCCTCTGCCATAAGTCTTGAGTGGATTTGCTTCCCACAGCACAATTCATGGCAACAGCACTAAGAGTTTGACCAATCATATTGACTATACTCTGATCCTGTGTCTTCCATGCTATGTAATCAGTTGAGGGAGCAGTTCTGGAGTCAACAATGAGTAACGCAAACTGAGGTGGACATGGAGTAGAGCCATCCACAAATCCAAAAAGATTTTGACCTCTAAGAAAGGATTCCATCCTAAACAACCAGGTATGATAGTTTAACTCATCTAGCAGTATATTGGGAAGGTAGACAGTGGTTTGAGTGGTGTGAGTGAGGTTTTGAGCCGAAGAGACTGTCATGATTTCGAATCAGTGTGAAGCAAGGAAACTACAGGTCAAGGTTTTTGCAGATCTAGGGTTTTAACTAGTACTTTGCTTGCAAGGTTCAAGAATCAAGATTCAGTTTATACTTTTTGGAGTATTGAGTACAATTTCACCAAGATGTCAAGCTGCGAGTGTAAACTAGGGTTTGAGAGGAAGAACAACTTAGATCTACACAATTTTTGAAGCTTCTTGTAGGCACAAATCACAGAAAGCTACTCAAAACTAAGAATCACAGCTTCGATTCAAGTAGTAATTAAGCATCAAATTGTAGATGAATCATACAACTCCTTCAAGATTAACAGTATGTAATCACAATAAAAAATGATGACGTAGACTTATCTGAGTTGCAGAACAACAATCAATGAAGAATAGACGAAGATCTCATAGATTTGCATATGAAACTTTGGATTTTCAGTGCTCCAAGGTCGCAGCCTAGGCTCTTGATACCATGATAGCAAAAGAAGAAGAAAGATAAAGTAACAGTAGAAGTAGAGAAAAATGATATAAAGGAATCCAATGTATTTCTGATTATATTGAAGACTCAAGGATTACAAGTATTTATTGTAGTGAGTTAAGTACACAGATGAACAAGACGTGTAAAGCAATGGCAACTGTCAACACATAACAAACCATGCATGCTTAACAAACTAATTAACCGACTAAGGACTAATTAGCTAACTTAGCTAACTAACTAATTATGGTTCAACTAATTAACTAATTAACATAAACTAACTAGTAATGATTTTCATATAGTGCTAACACACTCACGCCTTCCCGGTACCCCCAAGCTTCACGCTCGTGCCTTCCCAGCACCCCTGAGCTTTCTCGCTCATGCCTTCGTGGCACCCTTGAGCTTCCCGCCCCTTCCTGATACCCTCGATCTTTAGCTCTTGCCTTCTGGCATTCTCGAAGTTTACACTCACATCTCCTCGACATAATGGAACATTGAATTCTTCTACCATTTGTCGATTGCCACAAATCGAATTCTTTTCGTGTTCCATTAATACGAGCGAAAACCAAACAAACACAAGCGTTCGCATATTCATTGTTCACGAATTACAAAAGCTTGCCTTCACGACACTCATGCAACTTACACCGAGCGTAACCTCGTCAACTCGACTCGTTCGTTTTCTTGCGAGCACCACGGACATCATATGCAATTCATATGCTTATTCGCGATATGTTCACACAACTATACGCATTCTCGAGTTTATACGTCATAATCGATCATACCCGACATCATTCACATGTATACATCTACATGTATCATGCACCTCGTACATTTGTATATGCTAATGCATATCAATGCAATGCACATACGTTGCCCAATACAACAAGCATTCTATGGGCACATGCTCCTATCTTTGTTTTGCAGGTTAAAGAGTCCCTTCTTTGTTTTGTAGGGGCTCGGCGCCTCCCGGACGTCACTTATGCTTGATGACATCATGTGTATAACTCCCCAACCAAGAAACTCCTCTTACTTGGGGACTTCGGAGACTAGTACATACCTTCACTATTATGGAGAATTTGCTATGTCATCAAGCATATGTGACACCCTCTTTGGGGGACCCAATCATGACATGCATCTCGTAGCCTGATATTCAAGCTACGCCACGGTAGTTGGAAGAAGCTAATACCTTGCCGGGAAGCCACCTTCCCGGCCTTGCCAAGTTGCCTCCATAATAAGCCTTTCTACACTAGAATAGTTATCTTTTGCATCCCACATTGGACATGTAAAGGGAGGGATTCCCTTACCTATAAAAGGGACCCCTCCTACCACTTAAAATTCATCCCATTACATCTCTTGCAAGGCCCAAACACACTAGTTAAAACTTTCAAGTGGACGTAGCCTCCCCCTAAGGCGGGAGACGAACCACTATACTTCTCATGTCTCATTTACTCTCTCTCTCTTTCTTTAATGTTAATTAGGATCACCGATTCTAATATTAACAACTTATAACGCAGAGATTCATTTTGCGATGAAGACGAATATGAAATTATACAGAGAAATGATGTAGAAAGATTGCTAAAAGGATATGCAAGAACTACCAATATTTCTTCCAAACTATGAAAGACAAGATGAAATGCAACCTGTGTTTTTCAGTAATTGAATTGCTTAGACTCATTATAATCCTTATGCAAAAATACATCATTCTCATGTTATTGTGGTACAATAGACTTGGAAAAAATTATTTCACACTATTTTGAACATTTTTAAATACATAGTATATTCACACCACTTCAAATCTTTTTATATCTATATATACACACACACCTCAAAATAAATATGCTAGTAAACTAAAAAGAGTCGGACAAAAGAAATATATATATTTTCAACAATATAAACTAAGAGATTGATTATTATTATGAATTTTTGTTGAACCAGTTTGATAAAGAATCAAAGAGAATCATATCTCAGCAAGCGGACTCTATCTCGAACGAAGAAGAAATAATAGGAAACAGACAAAAGTGTTTTGGTTATAGTTAGAAGGGCATTTTTATAAATTACTATTTAACATAATACGTTGAACAGAAACAGAGTTTACCTGCACAGTTTCATTGTACGACCGCATGGATCTCGACAAAATACGACCTGCGCACTGGCCACACATTTCAGGAAGTGTATCTGATGGTAATTTTCTATTAAAAGTATTAATGTAATATACTTTTTATTCAATACTATACTATGTGTAAAATGTGGATTTTTTTTAATTTCAAGATGCCGCTCCCAAAACCTAGCAGCCTGTGCTCGGTGATCCAAACATGGTGACTGCTACCGGTCTCCATTCTAAGTGGAGAAACCCACTCCACATCCCACAATCCAATCTCAGCCCTCCAATCTTGGTCAGCGACCAACCAACAAAAAGAAGGTTATGCAACATTCAAGGTTTCTGACCCGTGCCGGTTTGGGTTCGATCCAGATCGCGGCGGACCTCCAGGGGTGAGCCTTGGGCGCTATCCTCCATGAGGCAGTGGTGGCTTGATCTTCGGAGCAAGTAGATCTCTTGCGTCTGATCTCCAATCTACTTCATGTGGACGGTCAAGAAGCTTCTCTTGGCCTCATCTTGCATTGATCAAACCTTGGGACCTGAGGAAGATGGTGCAATCAGTGATTCATTGCCGAAGCAAGCCTATACGGAAAGATGAGTTAGATGAGTTTGGTTGGACTAGACCGAGTCGGGGACGTCTCAAAGTTAGAATTCTGGGTGATCCTCGGAGTTGGATAAGGCCTATGCTAACGTGGAGAGGATGGTCTCAGGATTTGGGGCGGAGACGAGATCGACTGCATCTCGTATGTGCTGCGGCGATGGTGGCCGCGACGAAAACTAGTGCAAGAGCAGAGGAGCCCAATCTGGGTTGGGTGCCGAGATCATGGTTGAGGCCCAACTCGAATTGGGGGCCCAAATCTATTGTTTGGCGCAACTTGTGGGTATCCAAATCCTTTTGGATGCCCACATCACTTTGGAGGCCCAATTGTGTTGGGGTTTCCAATTTCTTATGGGGTTTCAAATTTGGGATCCAGGAGGCTGGACCCAGCCATACCTCCTAGCCCCAACTTGGAGGAAAAGGAGAGATTTTAGTTTTTCGTTGAACTATGCCTATGAGTAGTGTTATAGTTTTTTCATAGTTATAGGCTTGCTTTCATTTATGAGCACTGATTGTCTAATGAGTGGTGCTAGCATGCCACGTCATGGACTTGCCCATAGATGGCAAGGGAAGGTATGTATCCGTGCCGTTCTGACTTGAGTTGAATGAAAGTTGTCTGGATTGATTCAAAAAAAAAAAAAAAATACTATGTGTAAAATATGAAAAAAAATATAAAAATCGTATATAATAGATGCATAATATATTTTTGACTTAAAAATTTGAAACGAACACTAACTATGCTAGTGGAGCAAAGCGGCGTTAGCGCTATAAAAGGAGAGTAGAAACCCTAAAATTAGAGAAGCACTACTTGATCTTATCCGAGCAGGAACAAAGAGGGCTCAAGAGTTGTTTGAGCCACCCTCCCTTCCTGTAGGGCTGCCGGCGGCTCAATCTTGACTCTGTGCTTTCTACTCTTGCGATGAAGACTGCCCGCCGTCGGAGCCCCTCCTATCTCATGATGGGGCAGTGATGGCTTCGCGGGCTCATCCCCCCAATCCAAATTATTTTTCTTCGTGTTGTTGTTGATCTGGTCTGTTTCATATTTCATCTCTTGTTCTTGATTGGTGTGCAATACATTCTCCATTTAATTTGGGGTTTTTGAGCCTTTTCTCTGATTCTTTTTGGTACTCTTTAGCTGGTTATAATATGTATGTATCTCTCTTTAGCTCAGCAGCCTCCATTTGAAAGCTGATTACTCTTAATTTATCATTCAAATTAATTTGATTGTGTGTGTACTCGTCATTGTTATGGCTTTTCTGAGAGGTGAATGAAATTTTGTTTACTGTTGCTGTTTTGCTTTGCACTTTTCTGTGTCAAAAATCAAATTAATTTGATTGGGTATGACTGGCTGTATAAACCTTTCATTTGCTTACCATTTTATAGTGTTTTAGTGTCGGAGCATTTTGTTGTTCCAACTGTTCCGATTTTGTTGTGTTGGGAGAAAATTGGAGTTCTTTTTTCTTTAGTTTGAAATAGCTTCTTGTAAATGTTTTAATTATATCGTTTTGAGTTTATATCAGATGTTGTATTTGTGCAGTAATCTGGTTTAACTGTAATTATAGATAGAAACTGTATCATTGAAAGTTCAAGGTTTGTGTGTCAAATCATGCTTTGTATGGGCCTCTTCCCCAAATGTAATTTTACACTTGAACTCTGCTCTAATTCTTGCAACGTGCTATCTACACTTCGTTAAATTCTTTTGTTGATTGTTATTACAGTGTATTATCCATTAGATGAATATTAATGATATTCATGTCAATTTGCATTCTTTTTTATTTTTTAGTTTTTATCAAATGAAGTAGCCATTTATTGAAAGACAGAAGGGTTACAAAACATTGGAATAGGTATCTATCCATTCCATTAGCCACTGTTGCCCCGATTCAACACTTCATTTTTCTCCAAAGTCCACAAACTTTTAATTCACCAGATAAGTACAGTTCTCAAGTTTCAACCATGTGGAAGCTGTGAATTTATCACTTCTTTATATATTGTTTTATCCATCGGCTTCTTTATATATTCTTTATATACAGTTCCCAATACGTTTCAACTATTGTTCTGTTTTTTTTTTTTTTATTAAGTCTGCAGGGGACAATGTATTAGCTAGCACTAGCAGCCGCTTCACTATGCTCTGTATTTTTTCCCCTCCATTTTATTGTTCTCTTCTGTTCTTCTCCATCTATTGGCTTTGTTCAACTTTTCTCTTTACTAAGAATCATGTCGTGCCTTGTTGCCATTATTTTACTTCTTGTCATTTGTGTCTGGTATTAGCACAGGGGTGGTTAAAATCAGATGCACTAGCAACATAATAGGATTCTTAATGCAGTAGTAGCTATTTCTAAACATTTTGGCAAGTTGAAGAGTCATGCACTTATTACTAATCATGAAGTAATAGTAGCTCACTCAAATTTTTCCTTTTTTTATCCCTTCTCCACCCATCCCTGATGCTTATGAGATTTGAACCTAGTTTGGGTGCTCTTTGCATGATTCATATCAATTATATTGTATTGGTACTATGGTGTTTATGCTCTGTATCGATTGGACTATTTTGGGTTTTGGTTTCATTATAATGATTGTTAAAGGAGCTCTTGGGTTTATTGTTGGCTTTTGAAATCAGTCTTGATCTTATACTGATTCAATTATTATTTGTTGTTTTGGGTTTTGGTTTCATTATAATGATTGTTAAAGGAGCTCTTGGGTTTATTGTTGGCTTTTGAAATCAGTCTTGATCTTATACTGATTCAATTATTATTTGTTGTTTTGTGTTGTTTGAGTGCTTTCTATCTTTTCTCAGAAATAGGGTACTTGTTATTATGTTCTTGTTGATTATACTTTGTTTAATAGCAGTCTTTAGGTTGTGAGAATTATTGTGAAATAGTAAAGTATTTCATGTATGTGATAGAAACTTTTTAAGGAGGGGATATTGTAATTTCCCGATTCCAATTTGTCTTTTCAATTGGGTTTACATTTTTCAAGCCATTAAAGATTTATTTCTTTTACTTATTTAGTTGGATGCTTTTGTTTTTTTGTTTTTTTTGAAAGGGATGCTTTTGTTTTACTTGTTTTTGTCTCAGTTTTTCATTTACTTATATTAATAGTCTTGAGTTTATTTCTTTTGTTGGTTTGTTTTTGGGTATTGGGTTTTAAATGAAGATGATAAGAGTTCAGCTTTTATGGGCTGACAAGAAGAGGAAAAAAAAGAAGAGAGGAGGAGACGGGAAAAGAAAAGGAAGAGGGAGAAGGGGAGAGGAAAAGAAAGAAGAAAGAAAAGAAGGGGGAGATCAGAGGTAAGATGCAAAGGAAGAAGAGAGGAAACAGAGGGGAGGGGAGCGCGACTATTTGAAAAAGAAAGAGGAATGAGAAGTAGAAAGAGGGAGACGGAGAGGGAATGAGAAGAGAGAATTGGAGAGTTTGGGGCTTTTCTCAAATGCTGCGAATTTTGGGTATTTCTAAATTGGAGGAGAGTGAAGCTATAGAATTGTGTGAGAGTTTCGATTGAATTTTAGAAGAAGAAGAAAGATGAAGGAATGAGAATGAGAGTTTGATTTCCTGCTCTTGAAACTGAATTGTGGGAAGGCCAAGGGAGGAAGTTTTCAGAAGTGAAGGGTTTTCATCTGGGTTGTTTTGTATCTATGGTTGTCTTGCTTTACTGTGAGTGATTTCTATACTTTTTTAATTGTTTTATTTTCTTTATATCCACTGCCTTGCTGGCGTTAACATGGATTGTGAGAGTTTGGTATTGATAAAGGGTTATGTTGGTTGTTTGATGTCATGCGAACTTACTGAATTTGTTGATTTTTAGTTTGGGTGCTCTTTGCACGGTTGTTATCAATTATATTGTATTGGTACTATGTTGTTTATGCTCTGTATCAATTGAACTGTTTGGGGTTTTGGTTTCATTGTAATGATTGTTAAAGGAGCTCTTGGGTTTATTGTTAGCTTTTGGAGTCGGTCTTGATCTTGTACCGATTTAGGTATTATCTGATGTTTTCTGCTGTTTGAGTGCTTTCCATCTTTTCTCTGAAGTAGGGTACTTGTTATTATGATCTTGTTGATTATACTTTGTTTATTAGCACGGTCTTTAGGTTGTGAGAATTACTGTCAACTAGTAAAGTATTTCATATATGAATTTGGATTGGGATTGATTCAGTTTTGTTAGTTTTGTCTGTAAGTTTCACATATGTTAGCTTCTGACTAGCAAGATTAAGCAATTGCTCACTGAACCCTGTTTTGTTTTCTTCCGGCACTTATTATTGAGAGTTTAGGCTTTCTGCTAAATCCCATTTGTTTTGCAAATGACAATTTTAAATCGGCACCGATGGTTAAAAGAGAGGTACTTCTCTTTGTATGCCAGAGAGTTTGATTGCAGACTCCTTATTTGTTTAAAAGAATTATTTTGGTTCTGTTGGTTTGAGTTTTAAGCCTGTCGTTCCTTGGGTTTAAAATTGGGAGAGGTAGCTTTTGCTGCTCCTATACTCAGCACTTTGTCGCTACAGCTGAGGCTTACTTCTTTTCTATCTACATTTAGTTTGTTATCAATCTTCTGACTTCAAGTTTCATCCATATTATCTCGTCGTTCGTGTTTGTAATAACTAGCTTTATAGATGTGGAATAGTGATTTATTGTTAAAGTCTCTTGGTTTATGATTTTGTTTACTATATTTGTTAAAGTCTCTTGCTTGGTGTTTACTTGCTTTCTGTTGCTATTTGAGTACACGAGTGGTGATTGCTTTTCAGTGATGTAGTGGTGGAACGATTTCTACAATTGATTTCCAGATTGATGTGATGGGAGCACGGAAATTATATATTATTTTAGAATCCTCTAGCAGAAGGATAGTGGTACCGGCAATGTGCACATTACTAATATGACGTCACCATGATTCGTGGCACGATCATGGGGCTGTAATAGCCTGATTTAGCTAACGGGTTTTGCGGTGGCAATTCTCATATGATATTTAGTTAACCGGTTTTGCGGTGGCAATTCTCATATGATATTTAGTTAACTGGTTTTGGTCAAACGGGATTGCAGTGGCATTCCCATATGATATTTTGTAAATGGATTTGAGGTGAATTTTCCTTGTGTTATGCTTGGGTTTGCGGTGGCATCCCATTCTTATTATGACATTGCAGTGGCAGCTCGTTGATTTTAAATGATCATTGCGTTGATCTTGTTTCAAGTGGGTGCGTGTTGGTTTTTGATTAAGTTATATTTCGGAGATGTAATATAACGGATTTTGTAAGAGTTTGTACTTTGAAAGTGCTTAATTAGTAACGAGTTCTCAATTCCTCAATCTTGTGACTGGTTCTTGAGAATGAGATTGTTTCTTTAATTTATTATTTGGGCCGCTCACTGAACGTAGTTTTGCTCATTTCTCATTTGTTCGAGTTTGCAGGTTCTTTTAGTTTTCAATTAAAAAGAGTTTGGGTTGAATACAGTGAGGATAAGTGGTTGTCTTATTTTGTTGTACTCGTAAAAGAAAAACACTTTGGTTCTGTTGTACTGTTCTTATTAATTTATTTACAACTAATTTCTTAAATTGTGTTTTTCTTTCTGCAATTCAATTTTAAAATTCAGCCAGTGAAAATGCTTTAGTTCAGTTTTGGGCCAAGGTTTAAAAGTAGTGAGCCTCACGTTATCACAGTTACTATTATTTTTTCTACTTGCTGAGGTCTGACCCATGCTCCACACTTTCTTTCTTTTCTTTTTTACCTTCGCTGTTTTATTGGTAAGTGATGTTGAGTTTACAGGACTAAACTCTTTTCAAGTGGGGAAGAATGTGATATTCTATTCCAAATTTTTATATTTTTAATATATAATGTTCATTTTTTTATTTGTTATGTTTGTTTATTTGGTAATAGTAGAAAGGTTATTATCTTGGTTAGTCTTTATATTACTTGCTCCATGTGGTGATGGCTGGGGAAGCCACTGGGCAAAAGGTTTCTACACCTGAAGTTTGGGGGTGGGAGGGGTGTTTTTGGGAAAAAGGGAAGAAGAGGAAGAAAACGGAGGAGGAAAAGAAAAGAAAAAAGAAGAGTTTAGCAGCAGAAGAGAGGGGTTTTAGAGGACGGCAAGAAGAAAGAGTTTGGTTCTTGTCAGAAATTCAAGGTTGGTGTTTACTGTTAGTTTGATTTTTCTTTAGATCTTGTAGGAATGGTGAAATTCAATCTATTGGTTGTGTTGGGTTTAATTGTTGTGGAGTTGTGAGAAACTACTCCTTGATTAAAGAGTGGGTTTGCAAGGGGTTGAAGATGGAATTGGAGATAGAGTTCCTACAGTTCATGTACTGGGCATATATTATTGCAGTCAGGGGGCACCCAGTTGATTTTAGACGTGTACAAAGTGTGGTTCTTTTTTCTTCCTTGTTTAGTAGAGCTTTATTTATCAAGGAAACTATATGTAAGGTTAAGGAGACATCTGAATTTGTGTGTGGTATTCTTCTCTTTCAAAGAGAGATATTAGTTTTGTGTATTTTCTTTTCCTTGAATGATTAACCATGATTTAGTGGCTTATTCGTTTGGCGTGTGTTTGGCAACTAAATATAACTGGTATGCGCTTGGGGACCCAAAACGCTCATAGTGACTGTGGCAGCTCAATACTAATAGAACATGTCTGTGGCAGTTCAAAGTTTTATGTGTGAGCAAGCAGTTTGCTGCTCAGCTTATAAATCCATGTCTGAGTTCGCTTGATTTGTTCTCAAGAGAGGGGTGTGAGAACAGTGACAATATCTACTTGTTTCATATTTGATTGTAGTCAATGAATTTGCAGGTTACTTAAGAAGAGTTGTTTTAAAACCTATCTGGGGTGTGTATGCTGAGTTTTAGAGATCACCCTATTTTGCTGTCTCTTGAGACGTATAATCTTGTGTGAAAAGTGTCTGTACTTACAACGATGCTCGTGTATATGACAGTAGATCCTACTTTGATCTTGGATATAAGTAAATGGTTAGTTCTGGTTTCAATCATCTATATTCCTCTCTTTTGTTTTTTTTTAATATTTTTTTTTATCCTTTACTTGTTTTGTTATGCTGTATATTATGTTTGTTTTAATTGTCCGTACATCCAATCTCAGATAATTTTAGAATTGGGTTGACAATTTTAATGGTATCAGTAACTTTCAGTGTCAGTTATATGGCTAATAAGCTACACAATTTGAATACATGTACAAGCAATTACCACACACGTTTATACATGGTTACTTCAAAATGATGGCCCATCTCCTTTTCTCTCCAACCCTTCATCTTTTCCTTTGGTCCTTCTTTCTCCTTCGTTTTTCTTCCTTTTGTGAATACTCTTTCCACCAGCTATTCCAAATCAACTCTTCCTGTAACATCCCGTATCTTTACTTACCCGTTTACTAGTCATTGGGACGGTAAACGATAACTACTCTCACTTTTTACCTTAATTCGGTATTTTAGTGGCCCTAAAAGTTGACTTTTTGATCGGGTTAAAATTTGAGAAAACTTCCTTCATGTAAGTTGTAGAGGACGTTAAACCGAGCGCGTGAATATGTGGTACGTAAAAATCGGAGTCCGTATGCGAAAGTTATAAGCCAAAGATTAAAGTTACTGTTTATGGTTACTGTTTACGATAACTTTCTATAAATAGTTGAGTTACTGTGGTAGATTTCCATTTTCGGAAATCTACCTAATTTTCTCTCTCCTCTTCCCCGATTTTCCTTATCCTTCTGCCATTTTCTTCCACCGGCGAATTCATCCATTTCCGGCCACCCCACGAAGGAATCCGGGCACCGGCAAGCTCGCCTCCTCATCCTTGTCACACCTGTGGTGGTGTTTTGCGGTGGCTCGGTCGGTGGAGCTCGGAATTGAGCCGTGAAGTTCACTGTAGCAGTTTGGGAGTTTTGTCGATTTCCGGCGATTCCGGTCATCTCCGGCCACCAAAGGCATTGAAGGTGCGGTTTTTGCCAAGGATCATTTTCCCTCTAGCCTTGAGCCACAATTTGCAGTGTAGAGGGAGAATTGATCAAAACCCGATCCTAGGGTTCTTGAGTTTCTGGGTTTTTCTTCACCGGTCGGATTCGACTGTTTAAAGGTAAAATTGGGATGTGTTGTAGTTGAGAAAAATGATCAGTGTGTTGAGTAGGTGCTGTTGTCAAAATTTGGTGACCATTGGAGGTGGTGGCCATCGGCGCGTGAGGCTCACGCGCCGCCACTGTGGGTGGCGTGTGGAGGCGTGTAGGGCAGTGCTTTGATTCCAATTTTTAGCCCATTAAATCCTATGAATTGTGTAGAGCTTGTATGTGAAGTTTGGTAATTTTTGGAGAAACTTGGAATTAATTATGAATTTTTGAAGTTTAGGGTTTCGATTATCGAATTACGAGAATCTGACCGTCGGATATCTCCCGGTTCTGCCTTGGAACCTTGAAATTAACGAATTGGTATTAGTGGTATAATTTGGGCTGAATCCGAGGAGAATGGGAGATGTAATTTATGAGGAATTGAGTTTAGGAATCATATTAAATTGTTGAAGAATTATTCACGGAATATAATTGTGTACAGGACGACGTACCGAGCTATTGCTCGATGACGGAACTCTAATGCGTGACCGTCGGAATAGTACTGTGAGTGGACTTTTGTTTTTAAGTAAATGATGCATGCATTTATTTCTTGATTATGCTCTATTTATTTATCAATTTACTTTTTCGAGCATATGGTTATTTTCGAAAATGGATTTGGATTTATGATTATTTGAAGATTTTATGGTGTGCGGGGTCACGTCATTGGAATGCTTATTTCTCTCCTATTTATTTTATTAATGAGATTTTTTAGAAAGATTTTCGAAATGGGATTTCGATGAAGTTAATGCTTATTTATTTATCGACTTCGGTTTTGGCATTGGGAATGCCTTGTTGATGATTTTGGAAATTGATTTTGTTCCGGTTTACGATGAGTGCAAGAGCGAGTTGTTCCAGGGGTGGATATCTTTTTTCGGCCCTGTTCATGCCTCTGCCGGCGTAGAATACGGGGAGCTCATCCTGTCCTTCCCGCCGGACAATGGCGCAGCTTACCGCTGTCTGCGATATCGCTAGGTATACATATAATGTCTCCCCCTGCACAAGAATAGAGAGGAGCGAAACTGCCGCCAAGTACTCCTTCAAGCTTTGGAACGCTGCCTCACAGTCTGGGTTCCAATCGATGACATTCTTGTGGGTTGTTTTCAGGACTTTGAAAAATGGGAGACATCTGTCGGTGAGTCTGGAGATAAACCGAGAAAGAGCGGTTAGTTTTCCCTGGAGACTCTGAACGTGTTTCTTCCACTCTGGAGCCTTCATGTTGAGGATGGCCTGTACCTTGTCAGGGTTGGCCTCTATGCCCCGTTCACTGACTATGTAACCTAGAAATTTGCTGGCGGTGACGCCGAAGAAGCATTTTTCTGGGTTAAGGGAATGGCGAATATAATTATGAGGTTTGCCACGTGTCCGTTGGCCTTTATGCTTTTTACCAACATATCGTCCACTTAGACCTCGATGATTTTGCCCAGATGTTCAGCAAACATAGCATTCATTAGCCGCTGGTAAGTTGCCCCGGCGTTCTTCAGACCGAAAGGCATGACATTGTAGCAATATAGGCCTTTGTCAGTGGTGAAGGAGGTGCACTCTTGGTCACCAGGGTGCATCTTGATCTGATTGTAGCCGGAGAAGGCATCCATCATGCTGAGTAGCTTGTGCCCAGCGGTTGCATCGACCGGTTGGTCTATGCTAGGTAGTGGGAAACTGTCCTTGGGGCATGCCTTGTTGAGGCCTTTGAAGTCGACACACATTCGCCACTTTCCGCTGGGCTTTTTGACCATGACCAAGTTGGAAATCCACTGAGGGTAATTTACTTGGCGGATGAATCCAATGCTCTGGAGCTTGGCAACCTCTTCCCCTATAGCACGGTATCTCTCCTCATCAAAGGCCCTTCGCCGAGCTTGGTAGGGTAGGCGGATGGTTTGATACTCAATTTGTGGGTGATGATCTCAGGGGAGATGCCTGGCATGTCAGCGTAGGACCATGCAAAGACGGCAGCGTTGTCACATAGAAACTGGGTGAGTTCAGCCGCTACCTCTGGATCTAGTTGAGCGCCGATGCGAACTGTCCACTCAGGGTGCTCGTCGGATATGCCAATAATTCTTAAGGACGTTTCTGGGTTGACGGGCTCCTTTTTGACATACTTCTTCTCGTCATCTCTGGGGTCCTCAAAGATGTCCGGTGCCACTGCATGATTTCCCACTGTTAAGATTTCGTGGCGGCACGCTGATCGTGCCACGGTTGTGGAATAGCACTCTCAAGCCAGTTGTTGACTTCCCTTTACACAGCCTGTTCCGTTGGGAGTCGAAAACTTCATGAGGAACATGTACCTGGCAATGATGCACTTGAGTTTGTTAAGTGTCGGTCGACCAATGATGGCATTGTATGAACTGAAGCAGTCCACAATGATGAACTCCGTGTGGATCTTCGCCGTTCGTGAACTGGCACTAATAACCAGTCGCATGTAGTCAGAACCCAATGGATGTGTGACGTCACCGGAGAAGCTAAGCAACGGCTCATGATCCTGCAGTAGTTTTCTGTTCCGCTGAAGTTTGTTGTAGCACCTATTGAAGATGACATTGACAGCGGACACGCTGTCGACAAGGATCCTTCCCACTGACCATTTATCTAGTACGGCGTCGATCAAGAATGGATTGTCATGGGGCAGATGTACTCCGCGCTCCTCCTCCTCTGAGAAGGTAATGGGCTCCCAACCAGATTTTGGGAGTTTAGCGGACCTCTCATAACGAATATTGCACACCTCCTTGGTGGTTAGCACGCGCATAGCGCTTTTTTGCCCTGTGAGACATGTTGGTGATGGGAGCACCACCGTCAATGGTGTTGATACGGCCCAAGGGCTCAATGTTAGCGATCACGGGTGATGGTTGGTGTACCTTGAATTGTTCCATCTTACCGTCTCGGTATAAGGTTTCAATGGCTGTTTTGAGGGCGTTGCAATTGTTAGTGTTGTGGCCGCTGTCCTCGTGATATTTGCACCATTTGCCAGTGTTTCTGGGCTTTCCCACCCTTGGGTATTTCCTTGGGGGTGGTGGAGGTATCCGGTCCTTGCATTGGTCGTATATTTCTTCGTACGAGGTCGTGAGGACTGTAAACACTGCGTACCGCTGGGATGACTCCTGCTTATTACGGTTATGCCCCTGAGATGAGCGGTTGCCCCTATTGTATTGTTGGTCCTTCTGTCGCTTGCTCTGGTAGTTGCCTTGCTGCCACTCTCTCTTCTTATCAGTTGGAGGCGTGGCTGAGGTTTTGCTAGCGGTTTCCTGATGGCTGGCGGAGGGTTGGGTGGACTTTACAGGTGTTGGTGGTGGTGGGGGGGTTTCTCCATATGTAATGAATTCTGCCTGTGCATGGATGACAGCCTCGCTCATGACATGGTCGTAAGCGGCATTTGGATGGTTGTAGTTGAGGTGATAGAGAAATGGTCCCTTGAGGAGTCCCTGTTTGAAAGCTACAAGCGCCATTGTTTTATCAAGATCGCGGCACTGGGACATTGTCGCTCGCCACCTGGGGACAAATGCCTTCAATGTCTCCTCCGCCCCCTGCTTGAGGTTGAATAGCTGAGATGTATTGTGGTGTCCGGCAGCCAATAGGATGAATCGAGAGAGGAAAGCATTTGATAGTGCATTGAACGAGTCGATGGACCCTGGCGGACACTCAAAAAACCAACTCATTGCCTCACTATCCAGCGTTTCGCTAAACAAATGGCAGAGGGTAGCGTCATCGAAGCCCTTGTTATTGGTGACTTTTTTGAAGGTGTCCATATGGACAAAGGGGTCAGTCATGCCTCTGTAATGTGACATCTTTGGTGTCTTTAGGTGTGCCCAGTGGATGGCATGCAGGATCCTGGCGGTGAGTGGTCCTGGTCTGGACGCAAAGAGTGGGTTTGGTATTGGCGCTGGGGCACCTGCCTCAGCCCAGATTAGCCTTTGCTCTAATTGTTCCATCCGCTCCAATATTAGGGCGGTTGTGTCACCATCGGGTCCTGCCTGGATGTTCCGCTGAACCAGCTCTCGCTTGGGGACATGTATATTACCCTCGGTTCTGGCCCTGATTGTTGAGCGGCTGGTGTGTGGCTGTGACTCCACCTCCTGCTCCAACATTAGTCGGGGCTCCGGAGGTTGTCCCATTCCTCGTAGCTCTGGTGGGTTCAACGGTACCTGCATTTGTATGATTGGTCCGGGTACTAATCCGCCGGTGTTAGGCTGGCTGCGCCTGGTGCTCCGCGATTGCTCGCTTTGCGCTGGGTTGGCCTTTGCTTCCAGCTCCTTCTTCAACTCGTCAAATCTTGACATCAGCGTGGCCACCTGCTTTTGTGCCTCAGCCTTTTCTCTGCGCTCCTGCTCACGATCTTGATTTTCCTTATGGAGGTCCGCTAGTGCCAGCTCATACATAGCGGCGAGGTCCTGCACCGGAGGGAGGTTGCCGCTCAGCTGAGCCTCCGCTGTAGTTTGGGTTGGGATCTAGTAACTGGCCTGGGTTCCCCGCTGGGGTTGACCGGCGTGTTGAATAGTGCACTGTTAACGTTAACCGCTGGATTAACGTTGGTCGTGGGGTTGGTAGGGTGGGGATTGGCGGACTGATCCGCTTGCTCCTCAGCTTTTCCCCCGCTATCGTTAGTTATGGTGGATATGGTGGGATGGCCTTTGTTCAAGGATTTCCACAGACGGCGCCAATGTTAATGCTTAAAGTTCAGCGGTAGCTAAACCTTTATTAACGCTGGTCCGATAGGAGGATCGCTACCTATGATACTCAGTTTCCACTAGCTGTCAAGTAAAATACAGAGGGTGTCAGAGGGAGACCGCGCTGGGCGGTCTTCTCTTCTCCGATGCCTAAGTTAGTCAATGTATTTATGTTGACAAAGTAACAGTAGGTAGGTATTAAATGCGTAATTAATGAGGAGAGAAGAGAGAACCTTTTATAGGTGAGGAGAGAGCTGATCTTCTCCATGTTTTCGATGTGGGACTGATATGCTTTGGTCCCCAGCTTCTGGAGCTTCTGATGCTGTCTTGGCGCGGGGCAAGCAGGGGCTCAGGCGGTAGCCTGCTTGGCTGTGCTTTCGTAGGTCACTCCTTTGGCGGGAGTCGGTACCGCTGGTGGTAGCATGAGCGTGGCTCATTATAGCTAATTATGCTTGCAATTGCCTATGTAAGTACAGGTTGCCTTAATCATTTAACGAACCAAGGGAGAGTGCGTGGAATTTGAAATGTACATGCTTAAGTTTGGCATGACTCCCATATGGTCTCGGATATATGCACGACCTTGATAAAGAGGAGCCTGGCATTATTGGTTTAGTAAGTTCTTGGCATGAGCTCGAATAGGACTCCGCGTGCCTCTTTTCGTTGTGAATTTGCTTGGCACTGTGCTTAGCTTGGCACGGGCTCGGAGTATGCATTAGCTTATCGCATTTATGTCTTAACATATGAATTGGTAATATGCATGAAAAGATAAGTGTTCTCTTAAATATATTGAACAATTAAGAGTGAGTGCATGGGCATGAGCTTGTGAGAGAGTTGTGCTTGGACTTTTTTTTTTTGGTTTAGACGACAAGACTAATAGGTAGGAAAACTTGGCCACAGTTTTTTTTGATAAGAATGGTCTTTTCTAATGTTGCTGCAGGATAAATGAGGAGGCAAGGCAAAATTCCCCATTTTCTCACCAAATCATAGGTTTAAGATCGAGAAATGCTTTGAGGAATATATGCTTTTCTAATTCAATATCAAAGCTAATCAATGGAGAAAATTCTTCTTCATAGGCCAAGCTTTAAAAGGTAAGATGAGCTCAGAATATGAGTATTGCAGTAGCAATTTTTTTTTTTTTGGCTTTTGAATGTGTAAGCTTCAAATGTTTGAAAAACAATAATTAGAGCTTGATATCTAGGATGGTTAGACTTGATTTATGAGCTCATGGAAAGTGAGGGTTTGAATCTTGAGTAATTGCTTATTGCATCATGGAATTTTGAACAGAGTGCTCACGTTTGTGACTTCCATTGGATTTTGTTTTCGGGTTGTATATGAATTTGCATTCATAAAGCGTGATTCAATTATGAGCATAACTGAGGCGTGAAAATTTCAATTGATGAGCAAGCAACTTCAATGTAGGCGTGGATCTTCACTTACTGCAGTGATCACCACGACAATTGGCCATGAATTGGCACTTAATCCCAAAGCCCCCAGATGTATAGGCAAAATTGAGGAGCAATTGTGGAACACAAGATCAGACTATGCTTTGGTGTTTTAAGTTGATCGCTTGTTTGAGATTCATCGTGTTAGGACAGCTTCTAGGTAGTCTCTGTGAGTACATTTACTTGTATCTATCGATTTCCTTGAATAAATATAGGGATTCCTTTTGTTAATTGCATATGACATGACTCATGAGGTGGTCTCAATATCTCTCTATGAGCTGGTTGCATCATGGAATTTTGAACAGAGGCCTAGTTTCTATTAGTGCAATGGACAATCCATTATAACATGACTGTATCATCTTAAAACTCTTCAACTCAAGTCTTGTGACATTAGCTCGTCTGTAAGTGAATAGTGAGTGTCTCAAAAACACAACTCATAAGAACCCTGTAACGTCCCGAACCTGAATTTACCGGTTTACTAGTCATTTGGACGGTAAACAGCCTTTACTTTCACTTTTACTTTCGGTTTGGTACTTTTAGTGGCCCTAAAAGTTGACTTTTTGTTCGGGTCAAAATTTGAGGAAAGGTTCTTCATGAAAGTTGTAGGGGACGTTAAACCGAGCGCGTGCATATGTGGTGCGTAAAAATCGGACTTAGTATGCGAGAGTTATGGCCAAAAATGTGAAGTTACTGTTCATGGTAATTTTTGATTAAAATAGAAACTTACCAGGGTAGGTTTCCAAAACCGGAAACCCACCCCCCATTCTCTTTCTCTCTCCCCGACTCTCCCTTCCTCTCTCGGCCGATTCGCTCCCCCTCCGAGTTCTTCCTCTTCCGGCCGCCTCCGGACGTAATCCGGCCAACCCCAAGCTCGGTTTCCTCCCCCGGTCACGTCTGTGGAAGCATCTTTGGACGATTTGGCCGGAAAAGCTCGGATCGAACGAATTTCCTCCCCGGTTGCAGTTTTGGATTTTGGCCGATTCCCGGCCATTCCGGCCACCTCCGGTCCCCATCTCGCCGTCGAAGGTTCGGTTTTCATCACTGATCTTTTCCCCTATGGCCTTGTATCACGATTTGTTGTGTAAATGCCGAATCGACGAATTGAAATTCTAGGGTTCTTGAGGATTTCTGGGTTTTGTTCATTGATCGATTTCGGCCGTTTTTAATTGTTATTTGGGAATGTTGTAGTTGAGAAGTTGAATCAGTGTGTTGAGTAGGTGCTGCTGCCAAAGTTTGGTGGCCATCGGAGCTGGTGGCGGTGGCGGCGGTGCCGCCACTGTGGGCGGCGGTAGCGGCGGCTAGGGTAGCTTTTTAATTTCATTTTCTGGCTAGTTAAATTCTATAATTATCATAGAGCATATATGTGAAGTTTGGTGAATTTTGGAGGAGTTTGGAATTGTTTGTGAATTTTCGAAGTTTGGAGTTTTGTGGAAGAGATTTGGGGTGAATTTGAGAAGTAATGGAGATAGAGATTTTCAGGTTTCGTTTAGGTTCGTAATTATTTTATCGGATTGCTGTTTACGGAAATTTAATTGTGTACAGGGCAATGTTGCGAGCTACGGCTAGATAAAGGAACTCGTTTGTGTGGTCGCCCAATAGTACTGTGAGTGGACTTTTATTTTTCAAAGAATGATGCATGCATTTATTTAAATAGTTCCGAAGTTATAAATTATTTATCAATTTACTTTCTTGAGCACACGATTATTTTCGGAAACGGTTTTGGTTAATTGATTTACTTGGAGATTTTATGGCGTGCGGGGTCACGCCATTGGATTACGCTTATCTTTTCTTATTTATTTATTTCCGATATGATTTCCGGATTTATACTACTTATATTATATTTATATTCGGCAATTGAGATTTTTATGAAATTCTATGAAGTTAATCTTTATATTTATTTATCTCCTATTTATTTTGAATTTGAGATTATCTTGGCGTGTGGGACACGTCGTTGGAAAATTATTTACGAGAGTTGGGGAAGTTTTATGGATTTACTTGGCTTTCGGATTTTCTTTGCCATACTTTGGGTGACTTATCATTGCTAGCATTGATTTCCGCCTTTGTGGCGCGGTGATGGGATCACCGTAGCCCTCCGCCTTTGTGGCGCAGGTTACTGTCTATGTGATAGTAATTCTGTAGCCCGGTATCTTATCGCTACACTTAGTGGTGTAAGGGTATATTACGGGAGTTATGGGAGTTTCTTTAGCCTGGGAGGCTATCACCCAAGCCTGGGAGGCTCACTTGTATGGCTATCGCTTTCCCCCACTCACTTTACTACTTTAGCTAGCGGGGCTAGCTCGATTTTTGTTTAACCAGCGGGGCTGGTCTTATTTTCCTTGAATATCAGAGTTCCAACTGTTATTTTAAATCGTATGTGGCTAGCGGGGCTAGTCGGTTTTCATGAGTGGAACTCCTTTTGTTTTATTTTCGTAAATCCTTGCATGCATCGGGAATTTCTAAAGGAAATAAATGTGGGAAAGTATAAAATCCATTTGGTTTATATTTGTTTATTTTTGTCCACTCACGCTAACGTTTTTCTTGTACTTTTCCCCTGGGCCTTTCGGTTTCTAATGCCCAGTTTGCAGGCGTTATTAGTTGAGGTCGGGCGTACGTGGTTCGAGGCATAGTTGACGAATAGCTTCCGCACTTCTTTGTTTGGCTCTGATCTATTGTGGGTTACTGTTTTGGGTAGTCCACTTTAGGGGTGACTCGACCAGTTCTCGGTAGAGTTATCACTAAGGTGGGCCCCGCAGGGCCACTCCGGATTTCGGGGTGAAATCCGGGGCGGGTCCTGTCAATTGGTATCAGAGCATTAGGTTGTTAGGTTCTGTAGACTCGTTTCTATTCTGTTACCTTATATGCTTGGTGTTGCCCAGTACCTCTCGAGTGATGGCCCGACTGCAGCGGTTCCCCATCGTGTACTCTTCGGTGCTGTGGTATTCATCAAGTGTGTAAGGTACAAAGTTAGTTGGTTCTCTTCTGGTGTTATGCCTCTTGTACGCCGACCTCCTAGGACTTTCTTTGCGTATTTGATTGGTTAATTACCTTGCGCCTATCCCCGGTGATGGTAGAGTAAAACTACTCTATAGTTTCGAGTTGTGCTATGAAATGTGATTTGAGGAAAATGTTATGGTTGTCTTTTCCTTGATGCCAACAAGTTTGTTGGGGCAGGGATTATGGTGCGGAAACCAGAGTTCGAGTTTGTGTTTGAGTGTCTGAGATGAGTGACAATATTTTTGGGCTGTCTCTGCGTACTATAATTGCTTCGGAAATTGGATTGTTACGTGGTGGGACCACTTTCTGATCTGGGTGTTGTGTGGTTTGATACAAGATATTGGACGAGTGCAATTTGTTCTCCATCATGGATACCCTGGTGAATGGTGTTTTGTCGTCCTAGAAAACTGGTTGTTGTTTGAGTTTAATACGTGTAGAGGATTGCTTTGGAGGAATTGAGTAGTCTTACTATTTTGGTGCCATTACTGGTGGTAATAGTTAAGTTATTGAGATATTTGTTCTGACGATGAAACGAGTTTCGAAAGATGTGTTACATGACGTGATCGGCTATGTAAGTGACATTTGGGGACGTGTATAGTTGTTACTTGTCCGTGTTAATTTCGAGGGCGAAATTTTTTTAAGGAGGGGAGATTGTAACGTCCCGAACCTGAATTTACCGGTTTACTAGTCATTTGGACGGTAAACAGCCTTTACTTTCACTTTTACTTTCGGTTTGGTACTTTTAGTGGCCCTAAAAGTTGACTTTTTGTTCGGGTCAAAATTTGAGGAAAGGTTCTTCATGAAAGTTGTAGGGGACGTTAAACCGAGCGCGTGCATATGTGGTGCGTAAAAATCGGACTTAGTATGCGAGAGTTATGGCCAAAAATGTGAAGTTACTGTTCATGGTAATTTTTGATTAAAATAGAAACTTACCAGGGTAGGTTTCCAAAACCGGAAACCCACCCCCCATTCTCTTTCTCTCTCCCCGACTCTCCCTTCCTCTCTCGGCCGATTCGCTCCCCCTCCGAGTTCTTCCTCTTCCGGCCGCCTCCGGACGTAATCCGGCCAACCCCAAGCTCGGTTTCCTCCCCCGGTCACGTCTGTGGAAGCATCTTTGGACGATTTGGCCGGAAAAGCTCGGATCGAACGAATTTCCTCCCCGGTTGCAGTTTTGGATTTTGGCCGATTCCCGGCCATTCCGGCCACCTCCGGTCCCCATCTCGCCGTCGAAGGTTCGGTTTTCATCACTGATCTTTTCCCCTATGGCCTTGTATCACGATTTGTTGTGTAAATGCCGAATCGACGAATTGAAATTCTAGGGTTCTTGAGGATTTCTGGGTTTTGTTCATTGATCGATTTCGGCCGTTTTTAATTGTTATTTGGGAATGTTGTAGTTGAGAAGTTGAATCAGTGTGTTGAGTAGGTGCTGCTGCCAAAGTTTGGTGGCCATCGGAGCTGGTGGCGGTGGCGGCGGTGCCGCCACTGTGGGCGGCGGTAGCGGCGGCTAGGGTAGCTTTTTAATTTCATTTTCTGGCTAGTTAAATTCTATAATTATCATAGAGCATATATGTGAAGTTTGGTGAATTTTGGAGGAGTTTGGAATTGTTTGTGAATTTTCGAAGTTTGGAGTTTTGTGGAAGAGATTTGGGGTGAATTTGAGAAGTAATGGAGATAGAGATTTTCAGGTTTCGTTTAGGTTCGTAATTATTTTATCGGATTGCTGTTTACGGAAATTTAATTGTGTACAGGGCAATGTTGCGAGCTACGGCTAGATAAAGGAACTCGTTTGTGTGGTCGCCCAATAGTACTGTGAGTGGACTTTTATTTTTCAAAGAATGATGCATGCATTTATTTAAATAGTTCCGAAGTTATAAATTATTTATCAATTTACTTTCTTGAGCACACGATTATTTTCGGAAACGGTTTTGGTTAATTGATTTACTTGGAGATTTTATGGCGTGCGGGGTCACGCCATTGGATTACGCTTATCTTTTCTTATTTATTTATTTCCGATATGATTTCCGGATTTATACTACTTATATTATATTTATATTCGGCAATTGAGATTTTTATGAAATTCTATGAAGTTAATCTTTATATTTATTTATCTCCTATTTATTTTGAATTTGAGATTATCTTGGCGTGTGGGACACGTCGTTGGAAAATTATTTACGAGAGTTGGGGAAGTTTTATGGATTTACTTGGCTTTCGGATTTTCTTTGCCATACTTTGGGTGACTTATCATTGCTAGCATTGATTTCCGCCTTTGTGGCGCGGTGATGGGATCACCGTAGCCCTCCGCTTTTGTGGCGCAGGTTACTGTCTATGTGATAGTAATTCTGTAGCCCGGTATCTTATCGCTACACTTAGTGGTGTAAGGGTATATTACGGGAGTTATGGGAGTTTCTTTAGCCTGGGAGGCTATCACCCAAGCCTGGGAGGCTCACTTGTATGGCTATCGCTTTCCCCCACTCACTTTACTACTTTAGCTAGCGGGGCTAGCTCGATTTTTGTTTAACCAGCGGGGCTGGTCTTATTTTCCTTGAATATCAGAGTTCCAACTGTTATTTTAAATCGTATGTGGCTAGCGGGGCTAGTCGGTTTTCATGAGTGGAACTCCTTTTGTTTTATTTTCGTAAATCCTTGCATGCATCGGGAATTTCTAAAGGAAATAAATGTGGGAAAGTATAAAATCCATTTGGTTTATATTTGTTTATTTTTGTCCACTCACGCTAACGTTTTTCTTGTACTTTTCCCCTGGGCCTTTCGGTTTCTAATGCCCAGTTTGCAGGCGTTATTAGTTGAGGTCGGGCGTACGTGGTTCGAGGCATAGTTGACGAATAGCTTCCGCACTTCTTTGTTTGGCTCTGATCTATTGTGGGTTACTGTTTTGGGTAGTCCACTTTAGGGGTGACTCGACCAGTTCTCGGTAGAGTTATCACTAAGGTGGGCCCCGCAGGGCCACTCCGGATTTCGGGGTGAAATCCGGGGCGGGTCCTGTCAAACCCAACTTCAAAGAGGCTTATAATCAACAGAAACTATAAACCAGCACAACTATTCATCTGGCAATGAAATTTTAGGAATAAAACTTACACCTATTTTGCGAGGGCACTAAGGCCCCGTTTGGATGGCAGGAAATCATGGTTTGGAATAAGAATTAATTCCATTTTCTATTTAAATGTGCCATTTGGTTGTAATTAGAGATCGGAAAGGAAATAAAAAATGAGATCTGACTAGAAATTGACTCCTCATAAAGCCTGAATATAATTTACCTAGTCAGGGGTGGTATTCTAGTTCCATTTCCCATTGTCAAAGGCAAAATTACATAAATTATCCCTCTAAAAATTTTATATTCCCCCTCCAATATTCTTTATAAGTTGATATCATATTTGTACTTTAATTATTAAAAGGGTATTAATGAAAACTAAAATTTTATATATCATTTTTATGACTTACCAAACACTATAATAGGAATGGAAAATTAATTCCGGAATTTAATTTCCAGTAATGTTCCAAACACCTACATGAAAATACTAAAACCTATTCCATTCCATATCGATATGTAAAGGAAAATAAATTATTTTCCTATTTTGGCATTCCTGCTAACCAAACGGGGCCTAAGTGGATATTGTTAAGGAAAGATTATGTATGTAAAATTTTGAAATAAGTTCAAAACTTTTACCGGATATTTTTTTCACCTCGGTGAGTTTTGGCCTTATTGGTGGAAGGATCATGGCATGACTTCAATTGTTGCATCTTTCTCCTCAAAGTATTCATCATCTTCTTCAAGATTATCTTAAACAACGAGCCCCATTCCTTTCTAAAATCATACAAAACCATCAATGCTAGCTTCACTTCTTCTTTGCTCATTTGACGGGTTTCCATAACTAAGTGGTTCTTCTTGTATGTCTACATCATCATCTTGAACTTGAATAGGGAACTCTTGCTCATGATGCTTAATATACACTTCTTCATTTGAGGTTGACACCACTTGATCAAGGAAAGGTTGTGGCTCTTGCAAGGTGATGGAGGGTTTCTCTAATGCAAAATGAAGATAGAGTTTATCAATCTCGTCCTCCATTTTTGCATTGGAAGCTTTCATCTCGGCAATCATTTCTTGAAGAATAAATCTTAGTGCACATAACAGCAAATACTTCACCATCATAAGGTTTCCTACTACCACCAGACCCCATAGGGTCATCCAATTACTATACCATGGGTCGGGACTGGTACCCGGTAGGATGGTGCCCACAATGGGCGACACCTTAAGCGGTAGAGGTCCTAACTTAGCCCGGTAGAGCTATCCAAAGCTCACACTAGAACCCGACATCAGTCTGGGAACTATGGATTCGCATTCCACATCGAAGAAATGAGAGAATCATCCCCCACTCAACATTTATAAACCAAGCTCAACCACCATGAGGAGGGTAATAACTTCTTTCCCTTTACTGTTACCCTGTCAAATTACATATAGAACCTTACTTCAGCATCAGAGAGGCATAAACCGTCCGGTACGGTTTATACCTCTCCGTTGTGTATTTCCTTTGTCAGGGTCTCGGAGTTATCTTGGTCCCCGCTGTCGGATATAGCATTTGGCCTGAAAACCTTGGAGAAGTCAATAGAAATATTGGCGTATGTGGGAACTTCGAATAGCAATACCGACTTCGTACCATGGCTGAGCAAGATGAGGCATCCAACTCCACCAGGAACGTTGCCAGGGCACTTGTCTTCAGCCCAGGTTTCTTCGAGTTTGAGACACCCATCGTTGGAATTGAAACTCACGGATTTGGAGCCCTGAACCATGTGGAGGTTGGAGATTCATCGCCGACACTGGACCCACTTGGTCCAGTTTCATAAATGGAGGTCATGCAGGCATAGATTGCTGCTTTCCGGGAGCAAAGTCGGCTTGACCTAGAGCAGCAAAGGATCAATCGGGAGATGAGTCTCCTCTCACAGCAAAGGCTGTAAGAATTGGAAGACGAGAATACGGAGCTGGCCCGCGCACTGCATAGGCGACACCAACAGAATGAGGCTCTTACCTAGGCCCTCACCAAGGCATCGCAGTTGATCGTACCGAAAACCATCGTGATGCTAACAGCTAAGGCCACAAGAACTCTCAGGGTAGGATCTTCTAGAGTAAATACTAAGGGCTTGCGAATGATACAGATACCGATCGAACTGCACCCCCAGAGTCTAAGAGACCTACCACCCCAACCCCCGCCCAAAATGGAGCAGGCTAAATCCAACATGGCGCTACTCATACAAATGAGTCGTTCCCTGGTGGCCCTCTAAGCAAGGGTAGAGGCAGGTGAGAATCGAGAGACATTGTATCCTCTAACCACTTTTGAAGATTGACTGAGACCTTTTACACCAACAGTTCAGAATGCGGTCCGCTTAAATGCCAACAAACCACTAAAAATTGACTATATCGAGTTGGGAGACCCGTACCAACATGTGTAAGCTTTTTGTTCACAAACGTGCTCCAAGGGATACACGGATGAGGTCTACTACAACATGTTCCAAGAAACACTCTCCGGGGAGGCTTTAAGCTGGTTCTACGAACTGCAAGCCGGTTCTGTAGGATCTTTCAAGGAGTTGGTGGACAAGTTCGTAGCTCATTTTATTTTGCGTATCGATAGAATCAACAAGCCCACGGGGCTATTAAAGGTACAATAAGGCAAGAGGGATATGTTGAAGTCCTTCATCAACAAATGGCAGTCAGCCATAGCAAAATGTCGAGACCTGAACAAGGAGTTGGCCGAAATGGTCTTCAGACAGGGTTGCAAACCCAAAGATTTCCTCTACGAGATTAACCACCATGCCCAGGCGAGCTACGACAAGCTAATGGCCACCGTGATCCGGCATGCACAGGTAGAATTTGAAACATACGGCGATACCTTGAAACCATAAAGGAAGGGGGCCGTATCCAATTTAACCCCGGTGGCTAGAGATGAGCCCAAGAAAAGAGAATGGAACCAAGACAGTGGCAGTTCATCTTATCCAGCTAGTAAACAAGGCGAGTTATCAACTAAAGCTATTGAATACTCTAACAAATCTTACCATCGGGAAGAAAGGTCACAACAACAATACCCCAAAACCACACCCCCATCAAGATATGAAGTTTTCACTATTCTAAATGCCTCGTACGAGACTATCTGGAACGAGAACAGGGATTAGATAGCCAGTTCTCCACCCAAAAAATTCCCAAAAAGTAAGCTTACCCAGCGAGATATAGGTAAATACTGTACTTATCATGAGGACGCCGGACACAATACCAATCTTTCCATAGCTTTGGAGAACACCATTGAGTCACTGATTCAAAATGCAAACTCCAAAGGTATCTACCTGCCAAACAAGTGGGTGCCATCGACATATACGGTCAATCCTCACAATCTATGGTGGAAGACCAAAGGACCAACAACCCCATGGGAAGAAGCGAAGTACTAGGTCCGACCACACCGAGGTCTTCAATTTTCACAAACCAACGGGAGAGGCCAATGCATCTGGATGGAAGTCAATTACTTTCCTAGAAGAGGAGGAAGGGAACCTCAAGATGCCTCATGACGACCCTTTCTTCATCACGACCTTTCTTCATCACGCTACAAATGGACCATTTATCACTTCCAGGGTCTTAGTGGATACCCGTGCTTCTGTCAGCGTGCTATTTCGTGACGCGTACAAAGCATTTAATCTGGGATTTTCAAAATTGTCGTAGGACAACGAACCGTTAATCAGCTTTTCCGGGGATATAGTTCAACCATTGGGATCCGATTATCTGTCAATCACGGTAGGGGAGAGTTCGAACTAGTCGTCAATCAAAACTAAATTCATTGTGGTCGACTACATCTCATCATATAATGCAATATTGGGCCGCCCAGCACTATGGCGCCTTAAGACCTTTGTGGCCAGGCACATGCTTATGATGAAGGTTCCAACCCTGATAGGTGTAGCAATGATCAGAGGTGACCAGGCTACAGCAAGATACTGCTATGCATTAACAGTTTAGCAGGGCAAGGGGGAGACGGAGATGCTATCAGTAACAGCGGATCCATCACCTTCTGACAGATATGAGGACCCCAGATATGACACCGATTCTGATGAAGATAGCCCGATGCTGTAGAAGACATAGAGGAAGTCGTCCTATCAGAGGAATACCTGGACAGGATAGTGCAAATCAATACGAAGTTAACTCCTTCTGTCCGGGATAGTCTAATCAAATTTCTACAAGCCACAACTCTTTTGCATTCGCTTGGTCATATGAGGATATGCCTGGTATCCCCACTGATGTGGCCATGCACAACCTTCGTATCATTCCTTTCTCGGGCCCTGTCAGACAAAAGCGCAGAACTTTCAACTAGGACAAATACAAAGCCATACAGGTAGAAGTGACAAAGCTGAAAGCCATCAAATTCATCAGGGAGGTGACGTACCCACGTTGGCTGGCCAATGTAGTCATGGTCCCCAAGAAAACAATAGATCTTGGCGTATGTGTGTCGACTACACAAACCTTAACGGGGCTTGCCCCAAAGATAACTTCCCCCTTCCAAGGATAGAGCAACTCATAGACTCCACAGCTGGGTACCAGTTACTCAGCTTCATGGATGCGTTCAACTGAAACAATTAGATAAGATTGAACCCTACAGACGAAGAACACACTTCATTCACTACCAACAAGGGACTCTACTGCTATCAGGTCATGCATTTTGTATTAAAGAATGTCGGAGCCACTTACTAGAGACTAGTCAATTCCATGTTTATCTAGGTCATTGGTACCATCATAGAGGTATATGTGGACAACATGCTAGTCAAGAGCCTAACCGCGAACGATCATGTCATGAACCTAGCAATTGTGTTCACCATTATTCTACGAAACGGTATACACTTGAACCCATAGAAGTATATTTTTGGAGTCGAGATAGGGAAATTCCTTAGCTACATCATCAGCCACAGAGGAATAGAGGCAAACCCGAAGAAGGTACAGGCAATCCTGGACATGACTTCATCCACCCTCCGCAATGAGGTCCAATCCCTTACTGGTAGGATTGCTGCCCTCTCGTGATTTGTATCACGACTTACCGATAAATGCGCACCTTTCTTCAAGTTATTAAAGACATAACACATTGAATACATTGCCTAGACCACTGAGTACGAAGCAGCATTTTTGGGAATAAAAGATTATTTGACAGCAGTACCGCTGCTGTCAAAACCTATCCCGAGGGAGATGCTCTACATTTATTTGGTTGCATTTGCAACGGCTGTCAGTTCAGCACTTATCAGGAGGGAACCTGAATGAGAGTACCCAGTGAACTACGCAGGAAAGGGCTACACTGGCTCACAGTCAACATACCCAGACATCGAGAAAGTCGGTTTGGCCCTCCTGGTTTTTGCTCGGAAGCTCCGAAACTATATCCAGGCACACTTAATCACTGTGTTCACCAATCATCCATTAAGACAAGTACTGCAGAAGCCTGAAACTTCAAGTAGACTTATGAAATGGGCCATCGAGCTGGGAATATTTGACATCCATTACAAACCCTAGACGTCTATCAAGGGCCAAGCAGCAATAGATTTCATTTCTGAGCTTATCCCTCAGCAAGACACACCCTCTCAGAACATAGAGCCACCGGCCCCATGCCCACACCCACCAAGCACTTGGCAACTTTTTGTTGACAGAACCTCCAACAAAAGAACCAACGGGGCAGGTATTCTGCTTGTTAGTCCTGATGACCAAATTTATGAGTAAGCCCTAAAATTTCCATTCAAGGCATCAAACAATGCCACTGAGTACAAGGCCTTCATCGCTGGATTACAAGTGGCCCGGGAGATAGGTATCGAACACCTTCACATCTTCAGCAATACCAGCTCGTAGTGAACCAGGTCAACGAGGACTTTGAGGCAAAAGAACCACAAATGTCATCATACCAGGCCCTTGTAAAGGCATTAGTACAACGCTTTGTCACGGTGACAATTACCCAGATACCATGAGTGACAGGACCCGACCCAAGTTTCACCCCGAAACCAAGATACGAGCCTGTGGGGCCCACTTTAAGTGAAATCCTACTAAAAAATCGGCAGAACCTCCCCTAAAATAGGCTATCCAAGAATTCACAAAACCTGGACATTATTAATATTAAGTTCCTACTCAGATGCACATTCCAATATTTACATTCCACGTGTATAAGTTACATTCAGGAAGTACTAATTCCACCCTAACTTCAATACGATAACAGATTCTCAAGCATTAACATCCTCCAAATTAAAAGGTTATCAGAGCAGTGCTACATAACTAAGCCGATATCATACAAGGTAGGTTAAGTATTAACCTACAGTCAAAATGGAAGCGCTGATTCCTATGCCTCGAGTTCCTGGACGCTATCTCGGCAAATCTGAAATCTGGGCATTTGAAACCGAAGGGCCCAAGGGAAAACATTTAAAATCCGTTAGAGTGTGTGGACAAAACTGAAACAAGTTATGAAACAATTCATTGAATGCTTCCCCATTTTTCTTGTTAACAAAATCCGACATGCAGCGAGATTACAAAACGTTTCCAACTCAATCCTTTTTGAAATATCCTTTTTAAGAAAACTCGTTTGATGACTAGAGAGGACTGCTGTCTAGTCATCTCATGCCATCTAAAGGGGGCTGCCGCCCAGATGACGCATCGGAGGGGACTACCTACCGGATTTAGGAGGCGGTGGTTAGAGGGGCCTGCCGACTAACCACAGGTAGTTAGAGGGGACTGCCGATCGGGATGTAGTCTGGAGGGGACTGCCGACCAGACTATTACCTAGAGGGGACTGCCGACTAGGTAATGTATGCATGCGCCGAAAATAGCCTCCTTGCCAACTGCTTTCTTTAAATTCTTTTCTTTCCACGAAAACCACATTTACTCAAATATTATTCCATTATAAACTTAATAACATGATGCATGTATTATTTAAATAAAATAAAAGTCCACTCACATGTGAGTCTCGCAGCTAAACCTGCTACCTGCTCGTGTCCTCCTCGCTTAAGGGATCAGTACGTCCTGTAGCAAATGGACAGGATATAATTAACCATAATAAGGAAAATAATCTCAAAATCAAAACTCATTCCCTCTGGAATTAGTATTCGTTACTAATAAATTCTTATTAAAATCCCACACTTCAATTTGGGATTTAAATTCTCTCTAAATTTTCTTTTTGATTCACAATCATCATTCCAATTTCCCAACCAAAAAATTCTAACCGATATATAACCAATAGATTTAAACCATAATAATTATAAACCCTATCCAACACCAAAATTCCAAGAAAACTCAATACCAAACAATCTCATGCCTAAAACAATGCTAATCGAGGGTCCCAACATCAAGTATAATTCAACAACACAAAACAAAGCATTTCAAACTGTCTGACGGAGCCTCTACACTCCACCACCAGTGGCAGCGCGTGGCATTCACGAGCCTCCACTCCAACATCCAAAACCGGCCACCAAATCTCACCTACACAATCTTCACAACAAGCCCAACAATTTATATACCTGCAACAACAACCAATTCTAACCAGAAATAGCCGGAATTTCACTCCCAAAAATCAAGAACTCATCTGCTGCTGTTCACGATCTCCTTCACCTTCGATTCTCCCTCCACAGGCCAACACAAGCTGTAAAAGTTAGGGATGAGGATTAGCGTCGCCCCAACAACCAAAGCCCCAAAGAAATCCTGCCAAAAACAGCCGGAAAACTAAAGATGGGAGCCAAACTCCGGTTTTCCCCATTTTTGTAATTCTCTACGAAACTCATAAACCAAACATACTCAAGGTGAAAAACTTACATAATTAGGAAAAGGAGGGAGAGAGGATCAAGCCATGGTGAGCGGTGCGTGCTGGGGTGGCCGGACGGCGACTAATTTGCCTGAAAACTAGAAGAGGCAAAAGGAAGAAGAAAAAGGGAAGAGGGGTCGAGTCTGTCCCGATTTGGGGCTGCTTGACTTTCTCTCTCCTCATTCCCAAAGTAGAAACTTATTTAATATATCAACTAGGAATAGTAACTTTCCTTTTTGGTCAAAACTTTCCCTTAAAAACTCTGATTAACACCAACTACGTATCCATGAACTCAATTTTTCGTATACTATGACATTCTCAAGGAAATTCCCAACTTAACAGATAAAAGAAAAAGTCAACTCCTCAGTCAAAACCGGTAAATGTAACTAGTAAAAATTTTAAGGTATGGGGCATTACAATGAGCCAAGAACAATAAGGCTGATGCTCTGGCTAAGCTCGTAGCAGCCCCACCGACCACATCCTATGAGGACACGAAGGGGGACGTATTGGACAAACCAAGCACTTTGAAGATGATATCTGAGGTATTTTCCATCGACACCAGTCCATCATGGATGGATCCAATCCTCAAATACATGATCAATGGTCTAACCCCGAAGGACAAGGTAGAAGCACGAAGATTACAACGAAGGTCCGCCAGGTACACAATCACGAACAGAAAGCTTTACAAAAAGGGCCACTGCTTCTCCAACTTAAAGTGTCACAGAGACCGAGGGCTACCAAATAGTCAAGGACATTCATGGAGGTGTTTGTGGTAATCATGTCGGGGCATGGTCAATGGCACACAAGGCCCTCCATGCTCACTACTTTTGGCCAACAATGTCTGCATTAGCTGAAACAATTTCCAGTTCTTGCCACAAATGTCAGATGTATGCCAACATTCTTCGGGCGCCACTAATCGCTCTGTCCATCTTTCTCACAACTTGGCCTTTCTGCCAATGGGGACTTGACCTTATTGGTAAGATCCTTACGGCAATGGGACAATTTAAGTATGCTATCGTAGCAGTTGACTACCAAACCAAGTGGGTAGAGGCAGAACCCCTGGTAGCCATCACAACAAAGAAATCAAAAATTTCCTGTGGAGGAATATATATTGCATATTTGGAGTCTCGGACACAATTGTCACGGACAACGGGGCATAGTTCGACAACAAAGAGCTAGCTAAGGGCATACATCGAAAATATGGGCACAAAGATCTTGTATGCCTCACTGGCACACCCTCAAACAAATGGCCAGGTCAACAAAATAATCAAGAAAATTCTAAAGAAGAAATTGGAGGACGCAAAGGCATTCTGGGCCTCCAAGCTCCCAAAGACTTTGTAGGCAATCAGGACTACAACTAAAGAACCAACCAGTGAGACCCCTTTTTGCATGGCTTTTGGCACGAAGGTTGTCCTTCCAATTGAAACAAAGATACCAAGCTGCCGAATCAAGTACTTCGATGCGGGTACTAATGCTGAAGGTCTTCAACTGGACGCAGACTTGCTTGAAGAATAATGGGATGTGGTGCACATGCGCAACCTGGCCAATAAGAGAAGAATAACCCGCTACTACGATGCTAAAGTTCAGTCCTATACACTTAAACTGGAGGACTGGATCATGAAACAAGTTTACTTGGAGCATCGAGGACTGGACCCTTCCTAGGAGGGTCCTTACGAGATAATTAAGGAGGTTGGTCCCGCCACTTTCTACATCCGGGACATGTATTGAGTCAAGTCTAGGCAACCTTGGAACACACAGCGCTTAAAGTATTATTACAAATAGCTCCCGGAGCATCTTACCCTAGCTTTTGATCATCCAGCTAAGGCAAGCGACCAACCCGGTACTTCTTTTGTATTAGCCACCATGTGGTACTTAAATGGAAAAAGGATTTATTCAGACCATTGCTTCCATTTAACTTAGTCACCGGCATCGCAAAAACCATTGGCTACAGTATTAACCACTCTATTCCAGCAATAAGTACTTAAACATAAAAGATGCAACAAAGCACAAATTGATGCAATCTTAATCCCTTTCAACATTTCCATTTAAGTAAATATATATATATATATATATATATATATATATCACCATTCTTCATCATCAACAAAAAGCGTGGACTACCAAGCAAATGAAATGATTAAGGTACACCCAAGAGCCACCTGGGCATTGTTCAAAATAAGTTCCTACTACTAAAAAAACAGTTATTCTTGGGCTTCCATTTGACTTCCGGAAGCACCACCCTGGGCCTCGGCCTCCTTTTGAGCTTCTTCCTCCTGCCTTTTTCTCTTCGCCTCAGCAACATCCCGCTTCATCTTGGCTGTATCAATCCAGCCACAAGCACTCCATTCACGGAATTTCTCTGTGATGCTTTTCTCCCAGGCAGGTAGCAGCATATCAACTAACTCCTTAGATCCCTTGTACTCCTCCACAACCTGAAGGCGCTCCTCTCCAATACTACCCTTTAGGTACTCAGCCCTGGCCTTTCAGGAGTTAGCCATTTCCTCGAAACCCCGCAGCGGTTCCAATTCCTTCTCCAGATCTGCCACTGGCCTTCCAGCACTATGATCCTCTTCTGGGCCTCTTCAAGTTCCTCCACCTTTCGGGTCATGGCATCAAGCTTCTGATTCAGAGCTTCCCGCTCTTTCTCAAGCTTTACCTTCTCTTCATGAAGGTATTTCACCTGCCCGGACAGGTTGCTCACCTCCTCCTTTAGCTTAATGTCCTCCTCGCTAGCATCAATGGCGTACACATTGTACAATGTCTACAACAAATCACACCAATGTATGAGTAAACACTAATAGTCTAGGTAAACTACACCGGATAAAGACACTTATTAGCATCATGGACTCCTGAGAAACCTGCGATTCTCCTGCGGAGTGTTGTCCTTCGCTTGTACCCTGTCGAGATCTATGTCTTTTAGATTTGCCAACATCGACCAGACAAATTTTTTCGTCAGCAACCCCGTATTCAGAGAGAATCTGCTTTATCGGTTTCTTGAGGATCAGGGGGACAACTGGTGCTAACATACCCAGCGACTGTGAGGTTCCCAATACAACTTTGTGGCTCACCCTTGCCTTTTTCACTCCGACACCCACAACATCCCTTGTCGGTATAATTTACCTCCTCCTTCCCACTATCTCGGTGGTTATAATGGCGGTGCTTCCTTTTCCTCTTATCCCTAGGAAGGAGACTCTCCTCACTTTCCACAGAGCCACTTAACCGAGAAGCCTGGGAGCCACCTACCTTCTCTTTCTTTTTTTCCTGTCATACCATGGTGACAACATGAGGCACATCGACCCTCACTGGCATGCTAATAGAAGCATTGGGATTCAGTTCCCGTTATCCTTCATCATCTATCTCCAACAGCACCTCCTCCTTAGTTCGGCCGACCTTCCCGGTGGCCACATCCACATCAATATGGAGTGTGTCCTCCCCCTCGTTGATCAACTTATCCATCAAGGAGAGATCATCCATCCTGTAGATTGCTTTTCCTTTGCGAGGTTTCCTCTTAGCTACTTTCATTGAAAAACAAACAACACTGGATCAGCAAAAAAAAAAAAGGAAGAAAAAAAGAGGAGCTATTTTAACCCACTAGCCATGAACTCTATCTACACCCAACTGATTCAACACTTCGTATCTAATGAACCTATACGAGCTTCGCACCTCGTCTTGTTCCCCACTTAGCATACACTCGTGCTATACGCTTTCTCTCAACCTCAGAAAGAGTATAAGACTGGTCCCTGATGGCCTGATATGTTCCCGATAGATTCCACTTCTTATTCCTAATCTGCCTCCTACCACCAGCAAGGAACACCTTATTCCACCACCCTTTACTTTGGGACGTGGGCAGATCGGTGACTAGAGGCTTTTAGTCCCTAGCGGTCAAGGTAACAGTTCCCTTGCACAGTTTCTTCTTCGAGTAGAAGAGACTATACTTGGCTCTAAATTCATTGATAGATGTCCACCCCATATCGCACACATCCCACATGACAATCATGCTAAGGATTTGACACCAAGCATTCGGCGTCAATTGTCTGGGGGAGATGTTGAGCATCCTTAACATATACTACAGGCACCGGGGCAATGGTAGCATCAACCCCTAGTATAGCTAATTCTCATAGAGTGCCACCTATCCAACGGGTTGGTTCGCCGCCAACTCCCCTGGGTACAGGGGCCTCAGCTCCACTTCATCAGGGATCCCCCATCTTAACCTCAATGAGGTAAGCTCCTTCATTATCCTACTCCTCACATTCTCATCACATAAATTCCCGTCTACTAAGGTGTAACGCGGGATTGGTATTCCCTGCGGTATGGCCACAGTCACACCAGCCTCTCCCTTAGTTCCTGAATCCTCTGAACTTCCTAATCCATCAGTACTCCCTAACCTTTCCGCCGTAGTCCCAATAGACATGCTCACCTTTCCAACCCTAGATCTATTTTTGGCAGTGAATCGCTCCAAGTACTGATCTATGTCCATCTCTCTCTCCCTTGAGGAGGCTTGGTGAGAGAACCCAGCACCAACCGCCACAACAGATGTTTCTGATTCCATCCTAAGTCTACTAGTTTGCTAGTCCCGCTGAGTTTTGCTCCGGTATCTGGAATCAGAAACAAATGGACATTGGGGTCAGCCTAAATTTTCAGATCTAGGGCTCGATTGAAGTTTGGATCACTCCCCACTTCAACCTTCAAACCCAACAAACCTAGAAACAGTATTTTTGGTTTTCCATACAACACCCAGCATCACAAGCCACCACAATCAACCTACCCACCACCAAAAATCAGAGTGTTTCTACCCCTAAACTCTACCTACACACCCAAATCGCTTTTCACAAACATATCAACAATAGAAAACAAAAACAAAAAAAACAGAAGCACAAACCCAGAAAACCAGATAACGCATTAAAACTGAGGTATACAGAGAAGAGGCTCAAATCCCATACCTGTTTACCACTGTCCTTCTTCTCCCTTCGCATTCTTCAGCAGCAGCTCTGACAAACAATCGATTTGTCTCTCTCCAATCTCCCCAAATATCGACGGCCGCACAAAGCAAAATATAAAGAGACCGATGCTGGGGAAATCAACAAACAAAACAACTGAATAGGAGGAGCCAGTTTCCCTCTTAAATTCAATTCTAGCACAATCCTGACCGCAGAAGATTAAACGACAATGGGTGTCAGATCAAGCCATGTGTCCCACAAACTCTCTAACTTCCCATACACAACCGGCGTGCAAGCCAAGTGACCAGCCATTTGCTACCTCGATAACATGTCCAGCACCACGTGTCCACCATGCACTGGTTTTCAAAAAATGTCCCCAAAGTGTTCAACACGCCGGTTATGCCTACCCCACCAAGTATTAGGCTCATACCATCATTTTACCCTACTTGGTACTTAGGCTCGTGGCATCATTTTACCCCACCGGGTATTAGGTTCATGCCATCATTTTACCCCGCCCCATCATTTTACCCCGCCGAGTACTTAGGATCATGCCATCATTTTACCTCACCGGGTACTTAGGCTCATGCCATCATTTTACCCCACCGGGTATTAGGCTCATGCCATCATTTTACCCCACCGGGTACTTATGCTCATACACTAATTCTACCCCACCAGGCACCTCACTGTAGTGTAGCAACCTACAGCGAGCATAACGTGCCTACCCGATCCAGATATTTCTTCATTGGGAACTTGGGGGACACCACAGGGGCACAGTAATCATTGAAACCTTATGCCATTCAACTTACTCAAGTCCTCACCCAAGAAACATCTTGAACGGGAACTTGGGGGACTTGTACATAACAGCAAATACTTCACCATCACAAGGTATCCTACTACCACTAGACCCCGTAGGGCCATCCAATTGTCATACCATGGGCAGGGACTGGTACCCGACTGGATGGTGCCCACAATTGGGCAACACCCAGGGCTGTATAGGTCCTAACTCAGCCTGGTAGGGCTAGCCAAAGCTCATACCAAAACCCAACATCAGTCTGGGAATTATGGATTCACGTCCCACATTAAAGAAATGAGAGAATCATCCCCTCCCCCCCGCTCAACATATATAAACCAAGTTCAACCACCTTGAGGAGGGTAATAACTTCTTTCCCTTTACTGTTACCCTATCAAATTACATACAGAACCTTACTTCAGCATCGAAGAGGCATAAACTGTCTGGTATGGTTTATACATCTGACGTTGTGTATTTCCTTTGTCAGGGTCCCAGAGTTATCTTGGTACCCGCTGTCAGATATAGCATTCTGCCTGACAATCTAGGAGAAGTCAACAAAAACATTAGAGACTCATTTTCTTCTTCTTCTTAAGGATATGCTTGGGATGCCATAGTCTGTTAATGCATGCTCATTTGTACTCATACTCTTGCATGAATTCCAAGTACTTAAATTTCAAGACACACTCCAGAGATAAGTGTTGTGGAGATCCACACAAGGCACATATATGGTTGAAAGGCATGTGACTTTGGGGGTAAGTCTCCTATTGTTGATAAGGTTCACCATAATGGCTTTGTTGGTCAAACTCTCTTGGATCATTCCATCCTTGGTTCTATCCATCCATAGCTTAAAGAAATTATATATGTACATATAGCTTCCCAAAGGATTAGTAACTAATAATAAAAAGAAAGAGAAAAAAAAAAAAAAAAAAAGGGAAACGATCGATCTCTAAAACTAGAGACCGATTGTTTCATCTACAAAATAAAATAAAATAAACTACAGCAGAGATCAAGAGTTAAAACCGTGAGATTGATCGTTTTTGCTCTATGTTCCTGAAAGAACGATCGCTGAAAACAAGAGATCAATCGTTTGAGTGATTTTTTCGCTCTATGACTTCAAACGATCGATCGCCAGTTTTGTGAGATTAATCATTTATTGGGGGATTTACAAAAATAGCAAAATTTACAAGAAACAAGAAAACATAGTACCTTCCCCGAAGGCAAACCGAGTTAGGAATCAGATTTTACTCCAATCCTTGGCAAACGGCGACAAAAACTTTTTAGCTAAATAGCTACCTCAAGTATAAGGGGTACAAGTAATAATATATGAATTTAAGAAAGGTTCTTGAACCCACGAGAATTAGATTCCTTTCACTAGATAGGGTGTTAACCTAAGGACAGCTAGAATATGGAAATGTACAATCACAAACCTAAATTCACAAGGAAATCTAGGCTCAGGGTGAGTATGTGCATTGTGGTGGTAGTGAAATTGTCTGTTGGATAGAGTGGTGAACCAACTTAAAATAAATGCTCAAATATAAACTAAACTACTTAAACTAAACTAGTAATATAATGGATGAAGTTAAGGGTTGGATTCCCTGCCACTAAATTCCTTTGCAAGTATTGAAGTTCAAATACAAGCGATGCTATTCTAATTTCTCAAATACCCTCTTTGCAACCGGAGAAGACTACGAAGGCTTAAACTCCTTTAATGTTATCAATTCCAACAGCATAAGTATAAAATTAACTACCTAAGAACAAATTCTATTACCGGTTAAGTCTCAATTCATTGTTTCTAGATGCCTAAAGCTTTAAGTTTAAAAAATCATGCAAGCAAACCAATCCTAGATCTAGGTGATTTTAACTCATAACATTCACACGCATATATAGGATGCTATCATGCTATCAATGCTCACGGTTAACTACTTCCTAAACATTTTTTCATGAGATGACAAACACAACATATTCAAAGTACTTAAGTTTGAATGAATGCATTCACTTTTTGAATTAGCATAAATGCAAATTACTTACCAGAGGTCATGTTGCCGTTGTTAACAAACATGTGAGAGGGAGGTCGCCACAGTTAAAGGTTTTTTACCCACTAAATATTGTTTGTCATTTATGGAAACAGAAACTACTTTTTTGCCCTTCCGTTAACGTCCGTCTTGGGCGTACGGTACTTTTGGTGTATTCCAAAATCGTTCAAAGCTAAGAAGCATCACCTTAAAAATAGCCATACAACTCGGAACCAACGACAATAGCCTAGAATATAGGGATAGGTATAATGCACCGAAAATACAGGGATTTTGAACTTTTGTGTGATTCCAAATCACAAGGGGAAAACCATAGGAAAGCTAGTTCAAAGTTATTTGATTAAGGGGTGAATTGATAGGGTTTTTACGATAGTTCTAGATAATGCAAGTCCAAATCAGGTTGCTTTAGACAATATGAAGGAGAAGATAGGAAATTGGAATCAACTGGTGTTAGGAGGTTCTTTTTTGCATTTGAGATGCTGCTACCATATTCTCAACCTCATTGTGAGGGATGGAATGGAAGAGCTGGACTCTTTCATTGATGGCATTAGAAATACTGAGAAGTATATTAGGTCTTCACCAGCAAGGTTAGAGAAGTTTAGGAAGTATGCATCTCAAGAAAAGATTGAGCACAAGGGAGGAATTGTCCCTTTAGATGCCTGCACTCGATGGAATTCGACATATTTTATGTTGGATATTCCTGTGAAGTACAAGAAGGCATTTTCTAGGCTTGATGATGAAGATTCGTAGTTTGAGAGAAATTTCCAAGAGAGAGTAGGTGGAAGCAAGAGGGAATGGCCACCTAGATCTGCTGATTGGGATAAAATAGCAATACTTGTGAAATTCCTCAAGATTTTCTATGGAGCCACCTTTAAATTTAGTGCTACAAAGTTTGTAACTGCCAATGAGCCTCTCCTTTGGATGTCCACAATAGTTGGTGAGTTGAACAAGTGCATAAACAACGAGGATGCTTTAATGGTTAGCATTGGCAGCTAGATGAAGAAGTTCGACAAGTATTGGCTGCAGTTACGAGACTTGAACAAGATTCTGCTTATTGTTGTGGTTCTAGATCCAAGATACACGCTGTTATATCTTGAGTTCTTCTTCCCAAAGCTGTAACCAGACCCAGCATTACAAGCTTTGATGATTGATGAAGTGAGGAATACAATGCATAAGCTGTTTGAGGAATATGCAGGTTAATAAGTTTACTTTTCTTATTTCTTTTTTTCACTTTTTATTTTTACGTAATTTCTGGTAAGGATTTACTAATTGAACTTGGTTTTTTCGAATTATATAGGATGATCCGGTGGTTGCAGCAGCTTCAAGGAATATGAATGCCAAGGCTTGAGTCGACAATGGTCCAAGAGCAAGAGGATAGTCATGCAAAAAATCTGCGGCAGTTCAAACTTTTGAGGCAAGAGAAAGATATTGTGGTGATCAAGAATGAGCTAGACAAGTACCCGCTGCAGAGGACCTTTCCAATGAAATATTTCAAGTTTTGGACTGGTGGAAGGAGAATGCGCCAAGATATCCAATTCTGTCTAAGATAGCCAGGGATGTGTTCACTATACCCACTTCAACAGTTGCTTTAGAATTTGCTTTCAGTCTTGGAAATACAGTGGTGGACCCTTTTAGAGCTCAACTCACCCTAGGATGGTTGAGGGGTTAGTCTACTTGAGGGATTGGTTAAGAGGAGGAGGGTTTAATGAATACAAGGAACCATCGTAAGACAAGATGGAGATGTATACTAAGTTGGAAAAACTTGAACTTGGTAAGTGTTTATTTATTTTTTTTTTTTTCAATTATGTTTGAGTTTTCAACAATTGGGATACTATATTTCAAATTCTAACTCTGTTTTATTTTACTGTTTTCTAATTTTTGGGACTGTTGAATACTTGGATTGAATCAAATGAGGTTGTTTCTGTGAGCTATGAAGGCTGAGGAATGAAGGCTACGGTTTTTAGGATCATTGGCTCATTGATGTAGATTTAATGTTTATGTTTAGTATTAGGCACGAAGGCTGCTGTAGTTTATGGATTTAAAAATAGGGAAAAAATGCTAACCGTACCCGACGTTCGTTTCATTAGTAACTTCAGTGCCTCAACTTTAGAAAACATCACATTGGTACCTGAGGTTTTGACCCCAACCCAACATAAGTACCTGGAGCCATTAACCCCATTACGAAGACTACCCAGCTGTCATATTTCAAATGGTATTTTCATCTCTTTGTATCTTAATCTATTATTTTTTTTTTCTTTAAGCATTTTTTCCTCTCTCTCTCTCTCTCTCTTCTTTCTTATCTTCTTCCTCCCTCTCTACAAATCAAGCCCGTCCGAGATTTTCAGGTTTCAAAAAAAAATTAGATGTATACTTACAAAGAATTGTATATTGGCATTGTCAAGCCCACCCGAAAGTCCCAAGCTTGAAACTCCCAAACTCTCAGTCAAACTTTTTAGCTCTCAGCCTCTCACATTCTCTCAGAGACTCAAGACCTTAATCGGTCCATCTCTTTGTCCTCTACTCTTCTTCTTCTTCTTCTAAAAAGGCCTTAATTCCAAACTCAAATACAATCTGTGAACACTTTTAATTCCTGAAATTGTAAGTATGTGTTCAATCAATCAATTGAATTTGGGGTAAATTTTAGGGTTAAGAATTGATGTCGAATTCAATTTGGGGCAAAATCTCAGACAAATGAGCCAAGCCTTGGGCATAGACAATCATAATTGTTTCATCAATCGCATATCATTTAGAGGTAAACTCTTTTTCTTTGGGATTTTCTTTTGTTACTTGGGTTCTGCAGTTTTGCTACTCTTGTTCTTGTGTTACTTGGTTTGATACTTAGATACTTTGATTAATTGATGACTGTGGCGCTGTGTTGTTCTTTTGATTAGAAGATGACTGAGGCTCCAAGCTTGGTTAGTTGGTTTGACACTTTGATTAATTCATTATAGTTTGATTTATTAGATTAAAAGATGTCTTACCTTAGTTTGATTAAATGGAGTTAGTCATTGAGTTTTGAGAAGAAAGAGAGAAACGGGTATGGAACTGGTGTTGGAAGCAGTGATGGGATAAAGAGCTTTGACTTTAAAATTCCAGAGGAGAGGATCCATGAAGGACCTCTCATGTCACTGTTTGGTGGTAATCCGTAAAATGCTATTGATGGCATCTGATAAATACTTGTTGGTGTTTTAGTATGTAGATTTTATAGTATTGGGACACTTCGGTGATGCAATTGTGTATAATGTTTGCTCAATTATAGTTTGATTAATTTGTTTAACAACATTGCTGGTCCAGCGGTATGAACTGTTAGTATTCTTTTGTTTAATTATAGTTTGGTTGTTGAATCCTTCATTGAATCGGTGTATTCCAGTAGTGCCAGCACCAAAAAAAAAAAATTGTTAAGAAACCCAAGCCCACCCAAGGTTTGAATCCTGGATCCGCCACTGGAATTGAAGGAAAAGTGCATACCAAATTGATACAAGTGCACTGATTTACATAACACAAGCGTAGCAGCACCGCACCAACAAAAACAACATTCCTCATCAAAGTCCTTGTAATTAGTATTTGATCAAACCCAAATTCTTGAGCCAGGGCAGCACCTACTCCAATCCTTCCTTCAAGCTTCTAGGACTATAATCCAGCTCCTGCTTGGCTTTCTCACACGAATAGGCCCATTGATGCCCTAGAACATAAACAGTCAGTAGACTGATCAGAGGAAGCTTCCATCCCATCAAAATCAACCCAAAAATACTCAAACCAAGATGCAATCTTTGTATCAAAAAGCTTTAAACTCTCATGCACAACAACCAAACCAAGAAAGCATGAATAAGAAAAAAAAATTATATCTGAGGATCAAGAACAAACCTTGAGCTGCCGAGGCTCCTCCAAGGAGGAGAGAGAGAGAGAGAGAGAGAGAGAGAGAGAGAGAGAAGAGCAATAGATGATAATGAATTGAAGGGATAGGATTGACCCTGTTTTATTAGTTTGGTTTGCAACCGGGAATTGATGATCATGAATTGAAGGGATAGGTTTGAGTATTTTGCTGGCTAACGATTTTGACTTAGTCATATGCTTGATTATGAGGGATTTTAGGTTACTGGATATATGCTACACCAGCGCGCCATGTCTTTTTTCTTTTTCCTATTAAGAGGTGTAATGACCGTCTTTTCAATTGGCGATGCAGATGACACTATGGCAATCTTAATGGCCAAGAACAAACCTTCTGAGGATTAAAAACGAACCTTCTGTTCTCTCCTCTTGGGTCAATTCCAATAATTGCTCTGTAAAATTGAGCAGCTTCACAACACAATCATCTGCTCTTGCAAAGGCTTTGGCAACAGTGAGATAGCAATTTGAGTTCAGGGGTTGAATTTTAAAAGCAACTGCGAGTTTGAAGATTTGGGTTACGAATTGGAAATGGGTCGGGACCCAGAGGGCATTTGAATAGCTATGCTGCTCTGTGGCATTAGAAACCCCTTGCTAAGCTCAAATCAATCGGATCAGCCTTCAATTTGCCGAAGACCTTGGCCAGAGATTGACTCGGAGGCGAGGAGATGGAGTCGTACGCGGTACGCTATTGGAGTTTGCGAAGACGGTGGAGAGGAGAAGGAGAAGGAAGAGAACTATCTTCATACCTATTAACAATCCGCCCCATTATGTATAAATTTCAATCGGCTCAAGACTGGGTAAAACTTAACTCACCCCAATCTGCAGGGAGGAAAAGAAAAATGAAGATCTGGAAAGAGGGAAGAAGAAGATAAGAAAGAGTACAGGAGAGAGAGAGAGAGAGAGAGAGAGAGAGAGAGAGAGAGAGAGAGAGGAAAAAATGCTTAAAGAAAAATAATAATGAATTAAACATGAAATGACAAAAATATCCTTTGAAATATGACAGCTGGCAGTCTCCGTAACGAAGTTAACAGCTTCATATACTTATGTTGGGTTAGGGTAAAAACCTTAGGCACCAATGTGATGTTTTTTAAAGTTGAGATACCGAAGTTACTGATGAAACGAACGTTTGGTACTGTTCGCATTCTTTTCCCTTAAAAATATTAGTTTAATCATTGATGGGATTTGCTGCACTTTGTTGTTTTTAGATCTGTTAAGTTTCATGTTTATGGTTCATTGCTGTAGCCTGCCGTTTGTTGTTTCTAGATTTGTTAAGTTTATGGATCATTGCTGCAGTTTGTCTTTCATTTCTGTAGTTTCATGTTTCTGCAGTTTGATTTGCTGGAAAATTGCTACAGTACGTTTTATGTTTCTGGATCACTGCTGTAGGTTGCCTTTTATTTCTACAGTTTCATGTTTCTTCTATTTGATTTGCTAGAACATTGCTGCAGTTTTATGTTTTTGTAGTTTCATCACTTCATGTTTTTGCAATTTCATACTTTCATGTTTCTGCACTTTGATTTGTTTCAGAGTTTTTTTTTTGTTTTTTTTTTAGAAGTTTCAGAATGTAACAAGATGTAAGATTGGTTAGCTAGTAGGGATGGTTTTAGTTAGTTAGTACCCAATCTTACCAGATCATTACTACACTTTTGTAGATTTTAGTTAGTTGTAACAGGATGTGTCAAATTGGGCCTGACATTTTGGACAGAGCAGGCTCTGAGATTTTCAGGGCTCTAAGCGAACCAAAAAAGTGGGGCTCCCTGAAATTTTCTGAGAGTTTTAGAGCTTAGCTTCTACATCTCTCCTTTGTGTGAGACTTAACCAGGCAATGAGATACGAGTCCACCACTGTATGCAAAGCATCTAATTTTTTTCAATACAAGAAAGACATGTGCAAATCATTTGTTGATAACTCAAGGTTTAGATAGAGTGTATGAAAGAAAGTCCCATAAAGAATGAAAAACAAAATCAGAATCAACTCATAAAGGCACCGATCCAGCTACCCAAGATTTAGTTACAATAACAAAAGTGATCAAAAAGAGAAACACAACTAACCCAGCAATCCAAGATTAAGATTTAAATAAAGCAATTTCAGTTAAAAAATCATGATGAACCAAAGGCATGGATTCAGGAAAATATATTTACAAAATTTGCATATATAGATCGATAATAAGAACCTGAAGAGTTTCTTTCATATGTTCATCCTTTTTTTTTTTTTTGAAGAATATGTTCATCCTTTTTAGTCAAAGATAAATTTATAAATTTAAACTAAATCCATCGTTCCTCTTCAAAAAAAAAAAAAAAAAAAGGTATTGTTGATTGGAAAAAAAAATGTCTTGTTGCTTAGAATTGAAATTCTCCGATTCTGGAGGTAGGAGCCGGGAGGCTTGAGAAAGAACAAAAGTCGTGTAGAGTCAGACGCACGATAGCAGTGAGTCTCCAAACATATTCTTTTTTTTTTTTACATATATATAAAAGGAGATGTAAATTTTTTTGGGGACCTTAGGCCTGCGTCTATTAGGCCTATGCCCAGGGCCGGCTCTAATTTTGGACCTTATTTTATAGACTTATAAAATAAAAATAATAATCGGGTTCAACCCGAAACTGAATTGCACCGCACCGAAAGATATAATAACAGAATTAAATAGCTTTACCCATTTAAAATACAGTTGCGGTTTAAAAAATAACAAATTGCATATAAGTTATTGACAGAAAATTGTTTGACAGATACATCCTTTAAAGATGAAATTAAACATCCAAGGACAAAATCTTACAGATAAGGATAATCTACTCTCCATTTGCCACCTGTTATAAGATAAATTACTTATTTGCCCTTAACTTTTTTTTTGGGTTCTTTATTCCCTTTCTGCTAACGTCAAGGAGAGACCGTTTCTCTCTCTTTCTCTTTCTCTTTCTCTTTCGTCGGCGACCCCTTCTTCTTCTTCTTCTTCTTCTTCTTCTTCTTCTTCTTTAATTTGAACGGAGTGAGAGAACCCGTCCATGGAAACTTTCCAATTTCTCTTCTCCTATTGAAAGCGATCGAATTTCCAGGTTAGTTTTATGATTCTTCATGTCTTCATGCTTCTGTGTCAATTTCATGCTTTCTAAGATTTTGATCATCTACTGTTTCATCCAATTTCTTGTGAATTTCTTCTAGTTTTGGTTCAATTTGTTTCGTTTTGAATTATTGAACTTGTTTTAGGTTGAATTTGATTCTTCTTTTTTCTTTTTACTTTTCAATTTTGAATTTGTGTGTTGGTTTTTTACCGTCTATGTTTTTGCATAATTGGTACGGGAATATACTTCGAGGCTATGATATTCAATCCTGAATTTTGAGGTCTGAGTTGGTTTGTAATTGGAGTATTGTGATTTTAGTGTCTGATGGTTTATAATTGTGTTATGATTGTAGTAGAGTAGTAGCAAAGTTTGATGTGATGTTTAGTTTTACTATTATCATATGTCACGCCCCTGATTTTTAACACAAATAAAAATCGATATATAATCTCATAATTACATATGCGTGAACGTTCAGCCATCAATATAAAATGGGTTTTTTGCACCAACAGTGTCTGAAGACTTGGGTGACTGACAATATGATACCCGAACTTTAAAAGTTATCAAAGTGATACCCAGACTCAATTTTTCGTATCAACGTCGTACCTGCTGTCAACTTCCGTCACGGCGCCGTTAATTTTGACCACATGCGAGACACATGAGTCGCATAATGAGGGCAAAAAAGTCTTTTCCCCTCTATTAAATCCTAAATGAATAAATTAAAAATTAAAAATAAAAACTGAATTATTTTTTACTTTGTTTATTAATCAAAGATCCCAATCGGGGGGGGAGGTTTTTTGCATTTTCTTTGTCGACTCGCTGACTGCGAGTGTGGATCATTATGAAATTCAGAAATTGGGATCTCTAAATTTGGGGAGAGAGCTGCAGCGGTGGTCGGGTTGGTCTCGGACGCCCAAAACTAGGGCTGAGAAGACCGGAACTGGGCCAGGGACGAACCTGAGTTCCGGCCAGTCGAAGTTGAACTGCGGCGAGGAGGGGAAAGAGGTTATCTTTTTTGAACCCATGACTCCAGCTTCGGGTCTTTTAGGGAATGGTGAGGCGGCTACTGACCGGGTGGTCTTCGTTTGTCAAGTCGCGAAGTGAGGAAGGAGAATCGAAGGGGAGAAGCTTCATGGATTTTCGGCGAGCTTTCCAGATTCCGGCCATTTCGAGACCTTCAACCGGTGGCCGTAGCTTCCTCTTGACGTTGTGGACGTCCTTGTGGTGTCGGATTGTCCCAACAACGAAGCATGAGTGAGAATCGAAGGAGAGATGGTGTAGGGATTTCACGGTGGGTTTTCTTCCTTTTCCGGCGACCTTCGATTTCAACTCAGATATCAAAATTGGTCTACTTGTCGAGCTCTACATGCTTCTGCACTTGAATTTCAATTTGGTTGAGATTTGGAGAAATTGGGATTTTTTGCAGGTTCGGCCACCGTGTGTGGCCACCGGGTATCATATTGTCATGGCTGGAATGGGTTTCTTCCAAATTGAGGCTCAATCCCATCACCAATCTCTATTCTCTCAAAAGCTCAAATCGGTTTGCTGGGTTTAAGATGATGAACATGAATGAGTTCAAGAACATTGCTGGGATTTCTCAGTTTTTTTTTTCCCCTTCTCTTTTGCATTTTGATGGGTTTAAGAAGATGAACATGAAGAATTGCTGGGTGGGACTGATGGTGGATTTGAATGGGAAAGGAAATTGTAGGAGGTTGAATTTGATGGGAGATGAAATCAAAATGTGCTCAGCGAAGAACATTGATCGGTAATCGGTTTTGGATTTAATCTGTTTCAAGGAAGAGGATGATGAATAAGAGAGGGAAAATTGATGGTTAACGCATTGAGTATTCTCAAAAAAAGAAAAAGAAAAAGGGAAAGAACAGAATTGAGGGCAAATATGTCTTTTTCACCTCACTTACCGAGCCACGTGCGACGCACGTGGTCAAATTGACGAAAACATGACGGAAAATGACCGCAGGTACGACGTTGATACGAAAAATTGAGTCTGGGTATCACTTTGATAACTTTTAAAGTTCGGGTATCATATTGTCAGTCACCCAAGTCTTCAGACATTGTTGGTGCAAAAAACCCATATAAAATACCTAGAAACTCTTTCCCTTTTAACCTAAGTACATATTGATGCCCTGAACCCACTACGTCAATATTGACCCGATCCACAGAGTCATATATTACAAAAGCTTACGAATTAAATTGTCAACAACAAAATAAAACGTAAATGCTCCTCAGAAACAAAGTACAACGGAAGTCCTTATCAACAGTAAAGTTACAAAAATGGCTTCTTATCGTAAAGCTGCAAAGGCGCTACCTCAGCTTCAGCCTCGATTATCCTAACCTGCAGGATTAACCCCTACACTATTTGAATAGTGTGCCGGGTTGTCACACAACAAACTCGATAAGCTTTTGCAAGCCTGTATGAGTAACTCAAAATAGTTAACACAACTCACAACAAAAATAAGGAAAACAACTCACACAAATCACGGGATAAACCCACACGAATCACGAGATAAACTCACACGTTTCAATCAAGAAACAAAGCACGAGATAAACTCACACGATTCACGTTTCAATCAAGAAACAAAGCACGAGATAAACTCACACGATTCACGTTTCAATCAAGAAACAAAGCACAAGATAAACTCACACGATTCACGTTTCAATCAAGAAACAAAACACGAGATAAACTCACACAAATCAAGTTTAAATCAATAAACAAATCACGAGATAAACTCACACGATTCACGTTTCAATCAAGAAACAAAGCACAAGATAAACTCACACGAATCACCAAAACATATATATTTCACGTAAATATATATATATATATATACGTAGTCATCCGCTCAGGAATGCCTACTAATACAATTATAGTTTACAGTTAATAAATAACTCTCAAAACGATAAGGTATTCCATTCATTAATGAACCTTGTGAGATTACTTACCTCGAAACTCCCGCTGCGTCTTCAATACAGAACAAAATAGCCTAACCACCAACTAACCGTCCAAGAATACTTCGTCAAGTACCTAAGGAAAGTACAACCTTGATTCAGTCAATGAAACACAAAGAATAACGTTCGAAACCCTAAATCGAACCAAAATTCCCAAAGTGACGCCAATTGAGGCGAAACCACATCCGAGACCACCCAATGTCTCCGGAATACTTCTACGATCGATATGTCCAAACCACAAGTTGATCCGATGCTTAAATCCTCAAGGATTGAATAAATTCACCGATATGAAACGGTAAAAATCATAACAAATCTATTCGAACTCCAAAATTTGCATATTATATATCGAAACGCTCGTATCAATGAGTAGAACATATATAATACCAGAAATAGTCCCCTAGATGGCCAGAACACCTCCAGAATGCCGCCACAGGCGGTGGCTCACGGCCGCCGGCCAAAACTCATTATTTCCCAAAACTCTCAACACCAAAAAGTTTCATCTAAGCATGCTTGTGAATTTTCATAACTAGCTCGAAGTCAGAAAACAAGCATAAAGGATCGAAAACTACCTCACAAGCTTTGAATTTTTGCTCAATCCGAGTTGAACCGATTTCCACGTAAATCAATCCAAACAAACACCAAGGATCGATCAAGGAGACTCCCACGAACCCAAAGATGGAAGCTTGAAGCCGCGCCGTCGCCAGAGTTAGATTTACGGTCGGGTCCGAAATCACCTAACTTTGTCGACTTGCAGCACCGCCGTGGAGGAGGATCACTGCTAGAGGATGCCAGAGGGACGACCAGAACAAGGAGACGATCTGATCTGGAGATTTTCACCGCCGGAGCTCGCCGGAAAATCAGGGTCTAATCTCCGGGTTCGGGTCGGGTCAAAAGCGGGTGAGGAGAGAGAACGGAGAGTTTCTGAGTTTCCTGTTTTGGAAACTTCCGAAAATAAAAATGGAAATTTCTGAAAACGGAAACCCCTATATATAGAACTTTCCAAATTTTCAAACGCTTATAACTTTCTCATACAAACTCTGATTGACGAATTCCACATGTCCACGAACTCGTATCGACGCGCTCTACAACTTTCGTGAAGGAAGTTTTTAGAGAATCTCAACGTATCAAAAGTCAACCTTGAAACCCCCCCCCCTAAATCCACTCTTTTTAAATAAAAATTCGTCCGAACCACTTCCGCTTGGTCCACGAGTCACGAAACAGTTCAATAACCATAAAGTTAATTCCGGAAAACCCTTGGAAAATAATTACGAATTTCCGAGGTATCACATCATAGTAGCTGTTTTAATTGTTTTTGCTTTCAGGTTGTGCAGTAGCAGTATATAACATTAATAATAGTTTTCTAAATGTGTTTTATAGTATGTCAAAATCAACATTCGGAAGATTGACATATGGGACATAGACTATTCTTTTACCGTTGTCATCAAGTACCATGTATGAAAATTTGTGTGCCAAAATTTCCTCAAGGTTTCGAAACCTCAAGGATGGTCAATTTGTTTTTAGATATGCACTTAACGATTGCCCCAATTGCTACCTAGAGTGTGACGATGATATTTTGATCATGTTGGATATCTTTCAACTGCTAAATTATCCCTTTATAGATATACATGTTCTTGATGTTGGAGCTTGTTCCAAGATGTGTGCCGATAAACAAGAAATTGCTGCTACTGTGGATAATGCTATTGTGAATATCCCTGAACTTGTTGATGAAGATCATGCTAGTAGTGATGATTCAAACCTTGAGGATGACAACAACATGATAATTGGAAATTTTGTGAGCAACAAGTCTAAAAGGAAGTATATGTCTAGTGATTGGAATAACAATATATATAAGATTGGGCAAGTTTTCATTGGTGGTGCTGTCGAATTTTAGGATAAGTTGTGCAAGTTTGCAGTTGAGAAGGGGTTTGAGTGACAGGACCCGCCCCGGATTTCACCCTGAAATCCGAGAAGGCCCTGCGGGGCCCACCTTAGAAGAAATTCTACCAAAAATTTGACAGAACTTCCCCTAAAAATGGACAACCCAAAACCTGTAGACAAACAATTACACTTCTAAATCATCCATCCTTATTCTCCTAGAGCCACCCTGCTCCCTATATCACAACATCTCTCATATCACAAAACAATTCTGAAACTTAAGAATATTAATCTCAAGAGATATCAGAGCAATCTATTTCTTAGGCGTACAAGAAGGTAGAATACAAGATAAACGACCAATACTTTTATAATGCGGAAGCTATGACAGCTATGCCTCAACCCCAAGTACGCTCGACCTCAAGCTAAACTGGCCTGCAAACTGGGCATTTAAAACCGAAGGGCCCAGGGGAAAACATTTAAAATCCGTTAGAGTGAGTGGATGAAAAATAAGTAATTTCAAATGAATAAGTAAAACTTAAGGGTTTTTTACTTCAACAGTGTCTGAACTCTTCGAGGACTTTTGAAATGATACCTGAACTTTCAAAGTTATCAATGTGATACCTGAACTCATTTTTTCATATCAACATCATACCTGTGGTCAATTTCCGTCACAGAATCGCTAACTATGACCACGTGCCCAGCACGTGAGGCACAAAATAAGGGTAAAAGACTAATTTACCCTCAAAAGTATATACTTCAACAGTGTCTGAACTCTTCGAGGACTTTTGAAATGATACCTGAACTTTCAAAGTTATCAATGTGATACCTGAACTTATTTTTTCGTATCAACGTCGTACCTGCGGTCGATTTCCGTCACAGAATCGTTAACTATGACCACGTGCCCAGCACGTGAAGCACAAAATAAGGGTAAAAATGACCTATCCCACTTCCCTTTGTTCTTCATGAGACCCGTCGTACCTTCAGTTCTTCTTCTCCATTTCTATTTCCTTTTTCATCTGCAAAATGCAATCAGATGGGATGATGACATTTCCTAGCAAAATGCAAAACCCAAAGCAAAACTTGAATCCAATTCTCTGATGGACGGACACTGCCGGGGACTCCATCTCGTCAGAGTTCTCCAAGCACAACTTGCACGATAGCTTTGCTTCTCTGAATTTATTGCAGGCCGGAGCGGTGTAGACGGTTTCACGACTCTTGGCCTCCAGATCTGAGACTTGGAATTTACTGGAGATTTCAAACAGAGGGATCAGAGAGAGAGAGAGAGAGAGAGAATATGGCCGGCAGCAATCCAGTCCTTCTTGTGCAGTTTGCCGGAGATATGACGGAGGCGGGCCACACCGTCGTGGCACTCAGCTTCCTCATCGCAACTAACATCACAACATAAGTTCATGAATTTCAAAAATAGTCCATGTCTTTGTAATTGAATCAAAATCTACAAAAGTGAAGGAGACTGAGAGTCTTTCTCTACAACTCTCTTTATCTCTCAACAGTGGCGAAAAGGCGAAGGATGGTGATAATGGGAGAAAACCCAAAACTGATTTTTCCACGACTGCGTGTATGTGTATAACTATATCTATCTGTATATGATTTATCGAACAATGGGGCAATGATCATTTCACTGATTCCAGCTTCTAATCAATTTGTCCAAAAAAGAACTGGCATTTGGTTATTCGCGGCTGTAATATCAGTACTTAGTGGGAGCATCGGACGAGGTACTCCGGCGAGGCAATCGGCGGCGGTCGGGGCGGGTAAGGAACAATCTGAGGGTTTTACGACGGCGGAGGTGGATGACGGGGCTGGCGGATAGGCTGCGCATGGGGCTTCAGGAGACGACGGGGCATCGAGTGGTGAGGAGTTTGAATTTTTGCAAGGTAGCCATATCGATCTAGCTGAGTTCAATGTGGTTGTAGTCAAGTAGTGCTTGGAAAGGGTTGGGTGGTTGAGAGAGAAGGTGAGATCTGATTTGCGGCCATGGCTTCCAAATGGAGGGGACAAATCAGAGGGAATAAGATGTCGAAAAAGAAAAACAAGAAAGAAAAAAGAAAAAAACATAAAAAACAATACTTTTGAGGGTAAATTAGTCTTTTAACCTCATTAAGTGCCTCACGTGCTGGGCACGTGGTCATAGTTAACGGTTCTGCGACCGAAATCGACCGCAGGTACGACGTTAATACGAAAAAATTAGTCCAGGTATCACATTGATAACTTTGAAAGTTCAGGTATCATTTCAAAAGTCCCTGAAGAGTTCAGACACTGTTGAAGTAAAAAATCCCGTGAAGAACTAAAGGAAGTGAGAAAGGTCATTTTTACCCTTATTTTGTGCCTCACGTGCTGGGCACGTGGTCATAGTTAGCGGTTCTGTGACGGAAATTGACCACAGGTATGATGTTGATATGAAAAAATGAGTTCAGGTATCACATTGATAACTTTGAAAGTTCAGGTATCATTTCAAAAGTCCTCGAAGAGTTCAGACACTGTTGAAGTAAAAAACCCAAAACTTAATGCTTTCCCAAGTTATTCTCTAAAACCTCGCATGCAGTAACAATCTTGAACACACTCTTAATCATCCTCTTTACTGAAATCTCAATCACGTAACAAGAACATCTTGAAATCTCTTAAAATCTCATCCTCAATCCTTATAAAAACATCATTTTCATGAGGCTCGTTTGATGACTAGAAAGGACTGCTGTCTAGTCATCTCATGCCATCTAGGAGGGACTGCCACCCAGATGACGCATCGGAAGGGACTGCCAACCGGAATAGGAGGCGGTGGATAGATGGGACTGCCAACTAGCCACATGTGGTAGACGGAACTGCCGACTAACCACAGGTAGTAGACGGGACTGCCGACCAACTACCTCATGTCATCTGGAAGGGACTGCCGACCAACTACCTCATGTCATCTGGAAGGGACTGCCAACCAGGTGACGCATCGGATGGGACTGCCAACCGAGCTGTAGTCTGGAAAGGACTGCCAACCAGACCATTACCTAGAAGGGACTGCCAACTAGGTAAGATACGCATGCGCCAAAACTGGCCTCCTTAATAAATTGAATAGCCTCCTCAAGAACTGAAAATAACCTCTTTCAATCACTTGCTTTCGGAAAGAAACTCGATATTACCTCAATAAATCAATAATAATTCACCGAAAGCATAACTCCGTAATAACTTGCTAACTCAATCCTCGATATCTCAATAAATCCTCGAAAGCATAATCACATACTCTATAATTCAATAATTGCTTTCGGAAAGAAAGCTCCATCTAACCCAAGTCTGATAAGTGCGGAATTCAAAACCCAATAAATCTCGATTAATCAATCACGCTCAAATATTTGCTAAATCCATCGCACTCGTATATCTTCATAAAAACTGATATTCGAAAACAATAATTCTCATAATATTTTTCCGAATCAGTCACTTCCCGAAAATCATTTTCCAACTCAATAACTCATGAATGACTATCTCAAAAATCTACTAAAAGCCCTCGGGAAGGAATTTCAATACTAATCTCGTAATCCATAAATAAATCTCGATAAACTAAATCTCAAATATTCAAAACATAATTAAATCTCAATTGGAAGAAAATAATAATAATACTGCATGCGGAATTAATTTAAAAACAAATGTCCACTCACAGTACTATTTAGGCGACCATGCATACGAGTTCCTTCGTCGAGCAATAGCTCGGTACATCGCCCTGTACACAATTATATTCCGTGAATAACTATTCAACAATTAAATACGATTCTCAAAATCAAATCCTCATAATTACATCTCCACTTCTCCTCGGATGCAACCCAAATTATACCACTAATACCATTTCGTTAATTTAAAGGTTCCAAGGCAGAACCGAGAGATATCCGACGGCCGGATTCTCGTAATTCGATAATCGAAACCCTAAACTTCAAAAATTCATAATTAATTCCAAGCTTCTCCAAAATTCACCAAATTTCATATATAAGCTCTACAATATTTATAGGATTTAATGGGCTAAAAACTGGAATTAAAACACAGCCCAACACGCCTCCACGCGCAGGTGGCAACCACCTCCGATGGCCACCATATTTTGACAGTAGCACCTACTCAACACACTGATCAATTTTCTCAACTACAACACATCCCAATTTTACCTTTAAACAGTCGAAATCAACCGGTGAAGAAAACCCAGAAAATCAAGAACCCTAGATTTTCAATTCTGCCTCTACACTTCAAATCTTGATTCGAGGCTAGGGGCGAAATGATCTCCGTGGAAAACCAAACCTTCGACGGCAAAATGGTGACCAGAGGTGGCCGGAATCGCTGGAAATCGGCAAAAATGGCTAACTGCCACCGTAGCTTCCTCTGCTCCAAATCGAGCTTCTTCGGCCAAGTCACCGTAATATACCTCCATAGACGTGATAAGGGGAAGAAACCGAGCTTGGGGGTGGCCGGATTACGTTCTGGGTCGGCCGGAGGAGGAAGAAATCGAAGGGGGAAGAGATCGGGCCAAAAGGGAGGAAGGGTCGGGGAGAGAGAAGAGAAAGTTACCGGGGGCTAGGTAGATTTTCCAAAAATGGAAATCTACCAACAGTAATTTCCATATATATATACAACTTACCATGAACAGTAAATTCTACATTTTTGGCCATAACTCTCACATACTAAGTCCAATTTTTACGCACCACATATGCACGCGCTCGGTTTAACGTCCTCTACAACTTTCATGAAGGAAATTTTCTCAAATTTTGACCCGAACAAAAAGTCAACTTTTAGGGCCCCCTAAAAGCATTGAAACGACAGTAAAAGTGAAAGTGAAAGTTGTTTACCGTCCAAATGACTAGTAAACCGGTGAATTCGGGTTCGGGACGTCACATTGAGTTTAACTATGTTAAGAATGACAAGTGCCGTGTTAGTGCTACTTGTGCCAAGAAAGATTCTGAAGGGTGTGAATGGTACGTTTATGCTTCCTTAAACAAGACTAGTGATTATTTCCATATAATAAAGTTGGTGAATAATCATTCTTGTGTTGGTGTTGTCTGGCATCAAAATCATAAGAGACTAGGATCCAAAGCTATTTCCACTATTATGGCTGATAAAGTGAGATCCGATCCTTTGATTAAACCCAAGGATATTGTCAAGCATTTCAAGCATGATTATGGGTTTGATATTCCTTATCACATGGTATATAGGGGCAAAGAGGCTGCTAATAAGATGTTACATGGTAGTGAAGCATTTGGGTATTCTCTATTGCCTTGGTATATTGACACATTAAAGAGAACTAACCCCGATTCATATTGCATCCTTGACTCTCTTGATAATCGTTTTAATCGATTATTTATATCTTATGGGGCTTGCATAAACGGCTTCAAATATTGTCGACCTATGCTATTCCTTGATGGGACTTTTATTAAAAACAAGTATAAAGGGATGCTATTGGGTGCTTGTGCTAAAACAAGGAACAAAGGTATGCAAACTTCTTCTAAAGTTGAGTTTTCTTTTATGATTTTTTTTGTTTTGTCCATGTAGTAGCAGCATATGTAAATTTTGATGAAATGTGAATTTTTAGTGTAATTTCTGAGAACCTGGCAGTAGCTGCCCTTATTGTGTTTTCTTGTGATCTTCACATGATGATCAGATGTGAGTTTGTTTTGCATGAAACTATTGTCAACTTGAATTTCTTTATGCCAATAGCAGTAGCAATAACAGTATCAGTAGCATTTTAAAGTAGTAGCAGTTCTTATGTTCGATCTTTTTTTTGTCTTATTTATTCTTGCTTTTTTTTTTTTTTTTTTCAGATGTTTTCCGATTTGCTTTTGCCATTGTTGATACTGAAAGTAAAGAGAATTGGAGGTGGTTCCTTGAACATTTGGCAATAATCTTGGCGAGTGACTACCAGACTATTGTATTCATGACAGAGCGTGGAGCTGGTCTTTTGGATGGTGTGAAAGAGGTGTTTCCAAATGCGCCCCACTCCTACTGTATCAAGCATCTAAAGGACAATTTGAATGGCAGGTATCCAAGTTCCTATGGTTCTACTTTTAAGGAACACATTGTGAGATTGTTTACACAAGCTGCATATGCTAGGACTTTAGATATCTTCACTGAAGAGTTGGAAGAATTTAGGAAGCAAAGTTGTGGACAGGGTCAGTCCTTTCTTACTAACTTGCCACCCAAAAACTATGCTATTGCTTGCTTCCCTGCCAAAAGATATGGCAAAATGAGTAATTCTTTGCCAGAGAGCTTCAACAACATGATCAAAGATGAGAGATGCATGCCGCTGCCTCAGTTGCTTGAAGACATTCGTGTGAAAGTTATGGAGATGTTTTGTGAAAGGAAGGTTCAATCTTCTACTTGGAGGAGTGAGCTATGTCCTAAGCTTGAGAAAAAGTTGTTGAAAAGGATAGAAACAGGGAGAAATTGGAGAGTTAGCCAGTCTACTAATGATATTTTTGAAGTTTGTACAGAGGATAGCACTGTCATGGTGAACTTGGTTGAGAGGGAGTGTTCTTGTGCTTGGTGGCAGTTTAGGTGCTTCTTATGTTCTCAAGCAGTTCAAGTAATGCAGAAGGTGAACCGTATCCCTTATCGTTACATTGAAGATTACTGGAATACCTCATTCTATAGAAGTGCTCATGATCTTCCTATTTTTCCAGTCCCGGATCTTGATAAGCCTAAATCTTGATAAGCCCAATCCTAGTAGTTTTGGTGATTCAGCTTTGCAGCCTCCCAAGACTCGAAAACCTCCCGGAAGACCACAGACAAGGAGGATCAATTCGTTTGGGGAAGAGTCCAGACCAGTGAAATGCACACGGTGTGATCAACTTGGCCACCACAATCACAAGTCATGCAATGTGGCGATCTGAGACAGTAGCACATTCAACAGTAACAGTAGCACATGACATGATTCAGCAGTAGCAGATTGATTCAACAGTAGCAGATGGCATGATTCAACAATATCACATGCAATTTTTTGATTCATATATGTTCGCACTGCAATTTTATATAGTAGCAGTGCCTCAGATTAATTTTTGAGCTTTTGAGAAGTTTCTAAGTCATGAGGAACTGAGTATTATAGGGATAAATAGTCATGGATGATCGTTTTTAAGCAGTAGATTATTCAACAGTAGCAGATGACATTGTTTCGCTGTAGCAAATTAAAGATTTTCAAAATTTACAAGAAAAAGTTTAATTTCAATGATTGATATTTTTGGTTTCCAATAATGAAGTATCAGATTTGTTTATGTACACTCTTCTGTCTTTTTTTAGGTGGTGTAGTAACAAAATGTTTTAGTGTAGTAGCAGGGCCTGTTGGCGGTGTAGCGACACACTGCCTTGTTTTATGTTCAATCTTCTGCCTCCGTGTATATTCAATCTTTTTCATTTTATGTTTGGTCACCATAAATAAAGAAGAGAGTAAAGGACACCAAACCCGAAAACCAGAATCAAATCCTTCCAACATTACGATTTCCCAAGAAAATATCACACCAACCTAACATTAAATTCTGGTTTGGCTTAGAAAACTTGAATCAATTTCAACCTTTTAAGCAACTTTGCAATTCAACATTTTGATCCCCTTCCCATCCTGCTTGTTGAAAGATAAAAAAAATGATAGGCAATAGCAAATCTACAAACATATCCCTATCTTCTGCACATGAAAATATATACTAATTTGGATGACTAACTTAACACCGAATCCCATACGATTGGTGCACCAAAATAGACTACTAATATGTTTGTGAAGTCCTTTAATTGCTCTTCTTCCTCTGTTTCTTCGATGGTTTCTGCACCTCAAAACCTTCTAGTTGCTTCTCTTTCTAATCGGTTCTTTCTTTGATTCTCTTTATCGCTGATCATGTCCTTGGTTCATTTGTAGGAGCAGTAGCATGATCAGGAATAGCAGGAGGAGCGGCATCTTCATTGGCCTCTTCATCTTTTTCAACCCTTTGCACTATCATCATTAGTTATCTGTATTTGTTTCTCCATTTTCTAATGTCTTCTTGCTTCTTCTTCATCTTTATCTTCAACTTTTTGTATTTGTTTGACACTTCTTCTTTTTCATCCCACAGCCTCTCTATATAAGCTTGCTTCCTCTTGCAGCTCTCGATAACGCTTCCCACCATATCTTGTTTCAACATTGCTACATCTTGCCAATGCTCCACTGTGTTGATCTGTTCTTCATCAGTGCTTGGATAGCCAAATTCGTCATACTCACTCTGCAACATGCCTTCCCATTCCTTGAACCAAGCTGGATCATTCCTACACATAGTAGCATACAACCTCACCCAATTATGAACTTTCTATATCCCAACATCAAAACAACCAGCATTGCAATCCACACAACATGAATCAATATAAATGCAAACCATATAACGCAAAAAAAAAAAAACTTAATACAAAAATAATAGAGATAAATACAAATCTCTTCATTCACAATCATACCATATAAATGCAAATCATACCTGCTCTTGTACTCTTCATTCACAATCTCTTCTACAATGGTTTTTAGAATTTGATCAGTAATATTTGCACTAGCCTCAGTAGCAGCTTTTTCGTTCCTTTCAGCTTCATTCACAATTTCTTCTACAATGTTTTTTAGTATTTGATCCGTAATATTTGCACCGGCCTCAGTAGTAGCTTTTTCGTTCCTTTCCATTTGATCTGGTTCTCCTCCTTCAGTTCCTTCCCCATCCTGATCCACACAGTTTGTTTCATTTTCTTGCCCCCCCCCCCCCCCCCCAATCCAGTCTCAAAGCTAAAGTCACCTCCAATACCATCCGCAACATCCTTAACCAAAAGAAAATGATAACTCAAAAAAATTAGAAAATAATGCAATATCACATTGTTACCAATCAAACAATATCAAAACAAGGTAAAGATCCAAAGTGAAGAGCTTTTTCCCTTAACTGCTCATCAATACAGCTCATGATTCTTGCTTTTTTTATCCTTTGGTCATTTGGAAAGAACTTTCGAACAAGAGGATGATCAGTCGGCTTCTTAGGATCATCTATTGGGTTTGGCACCGTGATAGTTGATTTTCGATTTGGCAAACCCAAAATGTATTGCACGTCCAATACACTTATTTCTGCCAACTTGTTTCCAAACTTAAATTTCTTCAAAGCCGGCTTGTAGCATTGCACTAACCTATGCATCTCTCGATCTGATTTTGCAGCTGTGTTCTTACTTCTTAGTCATCAATCCCTTATCATAAGCTTCAATCAAGTTCCAAAATGGCGTCTTCTTCAACTTGGCTTTCAATCCCATCTTTTCTTCACGATTGAGCTGCTTATACACTTTATGAAGCACGTCGTGAAAGGCAATCATATTGCACCTGTATTGGCAATATGATTGTTTCTGGCCTTTGCCTCTGTTCCTTGCTCCATCATTCTCTTCTTCTTCCTCCTCTTCTTCTTCATTATCCTCTTCTCCCCCCTCTTGTTCTTCTTCATCTTCTTCCTCCTTTTCTTCATTTTCCTCTTCTTCCCTTTCCTGTTCCACCTCTTTCTGCTTTTGTCTCTTCAATCTTGCTCTTGTGCTTGGAAACTTTTTCCTACATGCCAGAGTTTTTCTTCTCACCTACACAAAGTAGCAGTATATAACATTAACACGGTAGCAGTATATAACATTAACACAGTAGTAGTATATAACATTAACACAGTAGCAGTATATTTTGCTGAAACACAGACCAAATTAACATTAAGCCAAATGATACCAGCACTAACACTGTTTGATGTGAAAATAAGTTTGATGTAGGTCACATATAGTGCACTCCCTACAATCTGTAATCCCTGATCTAATTGATGAGCTACACTTCCATCTTAAAATCAGGCATTCAAATGCAATTCCACAATAGTTATGCATTGATTGGACCTCCGAAATGAACACAAACAGTAACAACATTGTATGAAATCTGCATCGGACTGTGAATCAGTGAATAACAATTAAAGAACACCAGGTTCTCCAAATATTTTCCAACAGAAAAATCGGATGCACTTCATATCCTTCAAAATAACCAAACAGACTCCGTAAAGCATAGAACCTAATCAACACATCGAGTGCTCGAACCACTGGACTATACACACACTAACCACAAAACACTGAATCCACTCGAAATGTGAGTCTGTGAATACCACAAGATCTCAATCTCCACCAAAACCAGCGATCATATCCAACTCTCAACACCAAAACACAACCAGCACACCAACATTATCGCAAACTCAGTAAATCAAAACCTAGCAAAAAAAAACACTAAGGGCACCAAAACCACTCCACTCCACAAAAACACCAATCCAATAACCAAGACGACGATCCAAATCCCAATCCAGTTCAAACAAGAAGCTCAATCCTCAATAAAAATAAAATAAAAAAAACAGTCACACAGTAGCAAGCAAACAAGAATCTCAATCCTCAATCAAACAAAACAGAGACACAGTAGCAAGCACACATGAAGCTCAATCAAACAAAAGAGAGACACAGTAGCAAGTAAACATGAAGCTCAATCAAACAACACAGAGAAACAGTAGTAAGCAAACAAGAAGCTCAACCAAACAACACAGAGACACAGTAGGTCATCTCTCTCCCTCACTCCTACTCTCACTATCTCTCTCTTACTCTTAAATTACTGCTTCTTTAACTCCGATTTTCTACACAAGCGTCCCGTTAATATACAAATCCTTGAAATCGATTATGCAAATGTTGAGGTTTCAAGCTGAGTAAATCGAACTTTGGAGGTTTTGATTCTACTGCTACTTTCGATTTGCTCAGCTTTGGAGGTTTCAATCGATTCTACTGCTACTCCTACCTCATCTTTTCATATCCTAATTCGAAGAAACATAAACGAAGGCAGCAAAATTGGAGTAAGAGCTTACCTTACCAACCTCCGTTGGAGCCAGATTCAAGCTGAGTGCTACTGCTTCGGAGATCTTGCAGTGCGTTTTGGATCTGTCGCTGGAGATTTTAGGGTTTCTGATTTGGGTTTGGGCGTTTTGCATTTTGGGATTTCAGGTTTCGGTCGTTGAGTATTATGCCAGTGGCATGAGCGTAAATTGTAATGAAAATTGGCCATTTGAGTCATTTTCTATTAAAATTCGAAGCCAGACCTGCTTCATTTGGTTTTTGGCCTGAGCTTATGTCCTTATTTGTATAAAACAAATTGAATGTGTGTTTTCTGTATTTATATCTTTAGACAAGTGCTACTATATAATTTTCTATTTGAAAAATGGCCATAAGCCTTGGATGCGATTTCGGCCCTAAACTGCACCGGCCCGCATCCACCCTTAAAATAAGCATCATGAATGAAGAAGAAAAGGACGGTTTTGTCAGGCCAAAGAACCAGCCGAGAATTTTTATTCACGAAGCCTATTCTTTGTGGCTTCGCCGCTGCTTCGTCCGGCCACCTCTAGCTACCTCTAGCTACGAAATTGGTATCATTGTCTTCGTATAGAAATCATCTTTCCAAACACATAAAGCCTTGTTAACAACCTGTTTTCACCATACACGACGAATCGTAGGAGGAAAGGTTCGACCATTTCCGGCGTATTTTTCAAATTCCGGCCAAGTCCGGAAATATTGTAGGAGGAGACCGACTGGGCTTTGTTCGCCTTTGAGTTCTCTACAAACTCACCAATTTTCACATCTCGATTCAATCCGAGGAAAGACGATTTTCGATTTGAATTTTCGGGCTGCCGAAGGTTTCGTGGGCGATCTTGGCTAATCCAACCGTTAACTCACTTTGGGCGATCTTGACTATATAAGGTTATTCCTTTTGTTCTCTACGAGTTCATCAGTTGGGTTTGGCCGGTTTGCACAGCCGCTTGTGGCGGCGTATGCTGTATCTTCCGGCCTGGCTAGTTGGGTAGAATATAAACGAACGTACTAATATAAATATTCTTTCTCTGAAATATTAATTTTCTCATATTAAATTTGGCCGAGTCAGAAATCAATCCTGAGCATGATCTCTGATAGTTGCTCAAGACTTAAATTATATTGTCAAGTGAATATCTTTTTGCCTTATTTCGGATTTTGAGGACCTACATTCTGGTTTATAATCTTTGTTCTTATGGTTTCGCAAGCTTGATTGCGGTTTGATCGCAATTTTAAGAAACTTTGTGATTGTTATTATTGTTATTTCGGATAATTATTACTTGAGACTTGCTTTAGGTTGATACCGAGAATGGCGAATGTATGCGATTTATTAGTCTCATATTATCTCCCTCTTTTCAAGACTGAGATATTATATTTTCAGTTGTTAGTTATTAATTTCAAAGAGGGGATATTTCCGACTTTTTAAGGATTTCTTGATTTAACGTATAGATTTTTATCCAGGAGAGTATTAGGTATTTAGAGCATGCATGCGTTAATTCAGCATCCCCTTATGTGGCGAGGTGATCTGATTGCCTTAGTGGCAAGATCACCAGAGCCCAGCATCCACTTTTATGTTAGTGGTTGATTTTCTTCCCAGCTGTTACAAGGATTTTGACTACTAATATTTTATGGTTTATTCTTGATGATTTACATATGCCTTTTCTTAAATTATTACTTTCCAGTTTATTCAAATTAGTCGAAATGCATGCACGGTTTTAAATAAATAAAGAAGTGGAAAAGACATAAAATCTATTTAATTTTTTATTTCTTATTTTAGTTTTGTCACACCCTTTCGTTCCTGTTTGCACAGGTTGGAGGTTCGGCATACTTGGAGTCGAGGCAGTGTTCCACCGCTTTCATTTTGATTGTAGGTTCTTATTTGACCTATATATATAAATATATATTATTTTTGGTTATCCTTTTAGATAGCTATGAATTACTAACCTCTGTATTCGTTGTAATTAGTTGAGAAGTTTCATTTGTATTGATTAGAGACCCTTTTATTTGTAATTGTAGGAATTTGTTGTTATTTATGTCAAATGTTAGGTAAGATTTCTCATAAATTGGGTCCTACAAGGTCACTTCAGATCTTAGGGTGTAATCTGGGGCGGGTTATGTCAACTTTGTTTGAAAGCATTAGGTTTTCAGATTCCATAGACTTTGTTCAGTTTTTTGTTATCTTATATGCTCGGTGATAATCAATACCTCTCGGGAGATGGCTCGGCCATAGCATTTCCCATCAGATACTATTTGGTGTTGGTATGGTCATCATGTGTGTGCGAATTACGATATGTGTGTGTTGTTCCCCTCAATTATTTAACTTTGATTTTCTCTCAGGTACTATGCCTCATAGGTGTTGACCTTGTAAGGACACTCCATCTGTAGTTGAGGTTACAGGTGACTACTTCTCGGTTGCTGTACCCAAGAAGCAGGTTCTAGGGAGTTTAGTAGTGGCTCTTCCAGGTACTAGTTCTGATTATAGTATGGAGCAAGTCAAACAACCCGGAGCTAAGACCTATGCCATCGATCCGGCTATGGCTGAAAGTTTGATCACCCGACTTGAGACTGAGTTTTTGCATTTGAGGCAGGGTGACATGACGGTGTTGGAATATGGGCGACGTTTCAATAGCTTGTATCGTTTTACGCCTGCCTTGATGGCTAATGAGAGGGATAAAATCCACAAATTCCTACAAGGACTACGCGATCAACTCCGTGTTATGTTAGCGGCTACCTTATTTACCGACTTCAGTCAAGTATTTTTGGCCGCCATGAAGTGCGAGGACAGACTTTTGAAATGTGTACAACCATTAGAGGCGGGTTCCCCTAGCCCGAGTCCATCTGAGAGGGCTACTGCTATTTTGAGGTCCGAGGCTTTGACCGGTAGTAGACCTGACAGTTTTGGGTCCGACTCACGACAGAATTACAGAAGACGTGAACGGAGGCGGGGCAAGCACAAGCCACGAACCAAACAGTCCAGGAGTAGTGTTAGCGGTTATAGTAGAGGTTCTACAAGACTTCCCATTCAGAGAGACCGTCCACAATGTCAGACGTGTGGCAAACACCATGATGGACAGTGCCAAGTAGGGAGTGTGGTATGTTTTCATTGTGGCCAACATGGTCACTACTTGAGGAAGTGCCCTCAACTGGCTCAGGGAGCTACTTCAGTGCCCATACTTCCCATTCAGAGAGACCGTCCACAATGTCAGACGTGTGGCAAACACCATGATGGACAGTGCCAAGTAGGGAGTGTGGTATGTTTTCATTGTGGCCAACATGGTCACTACTTGAGGAAGTGCCCTCAACTGGCTCAGGGAGCTACTTCAGTGCCCATCTGAGCATCAGTTAGGCATCCAGTAGTGCATCCAGCAGTGAGACTCATACTAGTACAGCATGCTGTGGTAGCAGAGCAAGGCAGAGGGTACTGAGGATGCCCTACGACTGACACCAAACTCCATGCCATGATCCAATAGGACCATCACGCTTCATAAAGGTTAGCTTTTGGGATAACCATAAATTTTAGGAACTTGTTAGAGAGTTGTCTCTTAAGTCAAAAGTGGAAATTCCATCAACCTTAATTAGTACTTTTTCCTATTTATGAATTATCCAGAGTCATGTTTTTCCATTCATTTAAATCCATCATATTTCTTTTACTCCAGTTTGGACGTCTAATGATTTACAACCCAAATTCTTAAAATATTTCTTTGTTCTCAGCTTCCTTAATTACAAAACTCCCTTACCTTATATTAATTATTAAAAATATTATCGTTATATTTTTATTTCTAAGACACTTTTCCCAATCAAAAAACTCAAAAAAGAAAAACAAGTCTTTCTGTTCTCTTTCCCATCTCATTCACAACTTCTCCACACTTAAGCCTAGAAATATTGCAAGTCTAGCTATTTTGCTTCTATGTTGGCAACCGATAACACTCTTATTCCTGCGATTTGTTCCTCATCATATTAGGAGGTATGAACCCATAGTTTGATTTATTTTCTTTCGAATTTCCCTACTTCTTCAACTCCAAATTTTTATCTTGCCCTTGCATGCATTGCAAACTTCCTATAACTCAAACACTGCACCATGACAGATTAATTGGAGGAATTTGAGCTTTCAAATTGCTGAGCTTCTCTGCTTCGCATCTCTAACAGAAGCTTCAGTTTCAAACTTTCGTTTGGTAAGAGACTTATACAATTAGTTAAATTTCTATCCATTTTTGTTAGCTCCATTAGAACTGAAATAGATCATGTTGACACCATATGCTCGATAAAATTCCCCAAAGACAACAACAAAGCCAAACCAGTGGACTTCTCTATGATTTTCCAAAAACGTATACTTGTTTTAACCTGAGTTTTTGATACATTAAAATAGACTCTTCAATGATCATTTTGAATATGGTTTCATGAAAAACGAAGTTAGAATGACATATTTAAACTTTCTTTTGCTATTTTGAATTTCTGCAGAATTTAGCATTTCACTTTGAATTCTTGATTGACCATTCATTTGAACTGCGAATAACTTGAAATTTTGCGAATAGTAGCTTTACATGTCTACTTTAAATATGGAGTGTGCTTGAAATTACTGAAAGGATGACTGATGGTGAATTTTTCTTTCATGTTAACAGTTTTCTGAAAATTTCTCAAACTTGCAGCAACTTTGTTATAGAACAATTGATTTGAAGAACTTTTACCCTTATGTTAACCCTTAATCTTGAGTATGTTAAATTAGATATGTCAAGGATGATTTGAAACTTAACTTTCAGTCCAAGAGGCTTACAACAGGTTTCACCTTTGTTGAAAAGTAACAGCAAACCATCCTACTCACAATCTTTGTTTTCTGGTCATTGTTATCAGTGTTTTCCTTTTGGTATAATTCCATGTGGTGAAGCTTAAGCTATTGTTCAGTCAGGAAGTGTGTGTAATAGTTTCAAGAGAGAGAGTATTAGAACTGATGATGGTTTACGTTTTTCATAATAAGATCAAGGACTCTAGTTGCCTGAAGATTGGTTTAGTGGTGCTTGCTGGGATTTGTATACCATTGTTTCCAGGTAGGGGGTCTTCACTGGTTACAGACGTTTCTGAAAATACTTTTAGGTTTTTAAGCATATAAATTGCATAATTTTTGAGTGGTGACCTGAGAGTGAAGGGAACCAAACTTTGGGTTTTGACCCCCTAAACCTCCGGAGGACGTATACTGTATATTTATGCATGAGTTCTGGTATATTTATTGTAGAAAGCCGTTGGCATTAAGACCGGTCTTCGGTTTTAGAAAAATGGGTATGCTTTTCATGCATGTTCTTACCAGGATCACATACATAATTTAGTTTTCTGTTACTATTCTTTTAACTTTGATGGTACCAAAAATCTAATTCGTTTTCAAACCTAGCTAGCATTGCTTGCTACTGGGCATATGTAAATGATGCTCACCTCTATCCATTTTAGGTAGTATGCACGAAACTGAAAAGGAGCAAATCGGCAGTGGTGGCATTCGACATTTGAAGCTTGTCAACCTCTGTCCTTTAAGGTGTATATTTTTGCTTCTGAAATGTTGATGCTTCCTTGACTCATTGAGCCTCTGTTGTCCTTAATCTGCTATTTGGGAAAATGGGCAGTAGCTTGCTATGGTCATGAAATATGTACTAGGAGGCTCATTTTGGTCTTGTATAAATGTCCAGAACATCCATCTATAATGAATCACTCTCAGTATTCTGTTTTGGTCATGTATATATTGAAACCAATGTTCCTTCAATCGGCATTTTGTGAACCAGAACTTTATCTCATTCTTTTTATTTTTAAAAGCAACCAGTTGTTTAGGGTTATCGTGAAGCTGTAGTCACTAACTCATCATATATTGTAGTTCAAGCATATATTTTTCAAAATGCCCCTCTTTTGCGTGTCAACAGGACATTATCTCTCTCAAGCTTTTAGCTAGAATTATGGACATGCCACCGTCAAGTATTTTCCACCGTGGCGATGCGATCCTAATGTCAAGATGACATTTGTATTCCAAGTCTTTCTCCAAGTCAAAGAGCCGATGCTAGTGTTAATACCATGATTTATATTATGGATTATTCTTTCTCTCCGTAGCTCCCAGTCATGTCTCACACTGTTATTACCACAATAGAAAGCTTTTTGCCACTTCAGTAACTATTGTACTCCATAACCTAAACCTCGATATTGATCACAACACTCAACTTTATACCCAACCAGGCATGATGTCAAACTAAGATCACTATTGCAAGTCTTTCTCAAACCAAAAAAATTAGTACCATATCCAAAGTTTTACTCCTATAGCAAGCAATACCCCCTATACAGTAATCACAAATTCTATATTATAATAGAATCCTATACTTGCAGTCATGCTAGCTCACTTACCAATAGTCCAACTCATGCATGGGATTTGCCACTTCCGATAACTTGTGTCCTCTACCATGGAGAAGTCACAACTTCAATTAACAAAATTTGAGATCCACAAATTCAATCCTTTCGACACACTATTTTTCAGCAGCAAACCATATCAACTCAAACCCAAAATTGACATTTAGACCTTTCCTTGAACCAAGGCTTTTTACCATGTTTACGGCGGTGAGAACACACACATTTATCATCAAAACCCAGCTTCATAAATTTAATCCGTGTTCAAACTCCAGAATTTAAGAGTTTTAACTCTATCTCAGATCCTTTTTCTGCAGCTTTCACAACTATTACCTTAGACCTTAGACCTATGTTTTGTGGTCAACTACCACCCGCAGCAAAATTACAGATATTGTCATTGCTCTTGAACCAAGTGTTTATGCAGTAAATTAGTCAGGCAAGGATCTATGTTCATATGTTAAATTTCAAGTAAAAAGCTTTTTCATACTCAAAGCATTCATTTATGCACTCGTAGAATTCACAAATCTACAAGTCATTGTTGGAACTTGGAACTACATACTATTGCAAAAGCATTGTTCTTGCAATCAGGTCATAAGTAGAATGAAGTCAAGCAACTTGTCACAAACCAGCTCATGGAGAGATATTGAGACCACCTCATGAGTCATGTCATATGCAATTAACAAAAGAAATCCCTATATTTATTCAATGCAATCGATAGATTCAAGCAAGTGTACTCATAGAGGCTACCTAGGAGCTGTACTGACACGCTGAATCTCAAACAAGCGATTGACTTATAACACCAAAGCATAGTCTGATCTTGTGTTCCAATTGCTCCTCAATTTTGTCTATATATCTAGCGGCTTTGGGATTAAGGCCCAATTCATGGCCAATTGCCGCGGTGATCACTGTAGTAAGTAAAGATCCATGCCTATATTGAAGCTGCTTGCTCGTCAATTGAAAATTTCACGCCTCAGTTATGCTCATAATTGAATCACGCTTTATGAATGCAAATTTATATACAATCCTAAAACAAAATCTAACTCATAATTGTGAGCACAGCGTTCAAAATTCCATGATGCAACAAGCAATTACTAAATATTCAAACCCTCACTTTCCATGAGCTCATAATTCAAGTCTAACCATCCTAGATATCAAGCTCTAATTACTGTTTTTCAAACTTTTGAAACATTTTGGGAATGCACAGCTTCTGTGATCAATTTAGGGCAAGTTCACCGGGCATCCTATTGCCCGAGCACCACGTCAAAAGCAGCAGCTGCTGACCCAGAATGATCATGTTCATGTTTCCACTGGAAAGAGGGCAAAACCACAGTGGGAGGCCCAGGTCATGAACTCGGGTAGGAGGCTGACTGAGGCCGTGACCCAGGATGCCAGCCTGGCCCAAAACAAAGCAGCTCGGGGAGACGCGCCTTGGGGGTGAGTGGAAGTCAATTTCTTGTCTTCTAGCGGCGACAATTAAGGCAGGTGCGTTGCTTTCGTTTTTTTGTTGTTTTGTGGATATGTGCGGCGACGTGGCATGTAGCCGTTGGTGAGCAGCTGCAGATTTGGATGCAACGGTCCACAGATCTGGACCGTTGCTTATGATTATGAAATGGATCTGACGGCTAGAGATTGCAGAGGTTAAAAAAAAAAAAACAATACCGTTAGATTACAACGGTAACAAAATAAAAATAACCAAAATTTCCTATAAATACCTCACCTCCTAATTTACCTCTCACACCAAAAAAATCATCTATCTTACTTCCTCAAATTTTTTTGCTCCTTCTCCTCATAGCTTTCATACTCTACAATTTTTTTATTCGAATATGAGTGTACGAGGGAATACGATTGTCCAACCCATAGGAGATCCAAGTATTGACGGGACACGTTGGCAGACTATTGAAGACATTCAATTATGCAAGTCTTGGAGGGCTGTTAGCCAAGATCCGGCAAAGGGTATGGAACGAAGAAAAGATGATCTATGGTTAGAGGTACGCCAACACTATGCCGAACATTGGGATGGATATGTCCGATCATTGCAAGCTTTTCAAGGGAGGTGGAAAACCTTGAAAGTCGAACTCTATGCTTGGCATTGTGTGTTAAGGCAAGCGAAACTTTGGTACAAGAGTGGTGCGAATATGATTGATGAGGTATGAATTTGTAGTGTAACACAAATATTAATTTTTATTATTCTTTTAGTGTATATTAAAATTTAATTAGTTGATACATCTTACTTTAAATTATTAGTTGAAATATTTTGGTGATAATTATACTTTAAATTATTAGTTCATATATAAAAATTTGGTTGATAATTATACTTCAAATTAGTACTTCATAATCATACTTTAGACTTCATTTTATTTAAATTATACATTATACTCACCTTATACTTAAATAGTTGATACATTGTACCTCGTTTATATTTGTACTAATAGATTTATACTTTTTTGTTTAAATTAAATAGCTACGTCAAGCACAAGATTTGTGGAGAGCTGCGATGACCAAATCGAAAGGAAAACAAAAAAAAGGTGATTTCATTAATTTAGAATGTTACGAGTTTGTTAAGGGGTTTCAACAGTTTGAAGACATTCCAAACCATTCCTCTTCGGCTGGAGGAACCTCCAGGGGAGAAACTAAATGGATGCACACACAACAATCCGCTCCTGATTCTCATATCCAGTTGGACATAGATGCAGATGAGGTAAACGCCGATGCAACTCCAAATCCTTCGGTGAGGCCTCAAGGAAAGAAGGCTGCCAAAGAAGCTCTTCGGAAAGGAAAGAAAGCATCTAATGATTCCAATCCTCTGACAGCCGCTGTGGAGACTATAGCAACCAACCAAACATCAATGATGTCTGCCAAGGAGAAACGTGATGAGGAATATGCTCGACATCTCCGTGACCAACAACAACGAGATTATATACGCTTGCAAATGGATATGCGAAACGAGGCATTCAAAATTCAAGAGAGGGAAGAGCGTATTATGGAGATGGACACAAGTAAGATGACGCCAACCAAAAAGAATTACTGGCAAAGAAAACAAAAAAAAAATTGCAGAGAAAGAAGCTGAAGATGCAACCCGTGGATCTAACATCCCACAACCACCATTCCCCGATGGGTATTATCCACAATCTCCTTTCTCCGGTGGCTATCCACAACCTCCTTTCCCCGGTGGCTATCCATAACCACCATTCCCCGGTGGGTATTATCCACAATCTCCTTTCCCCGGTGGCTTCCCACAACCACCATTCACCGGTGGTGTCCCTTCCCCACCTTTCTCTTCGGGTGAATCCACCAACCCCAACCATATGGATGACCCCACAAACACAAATTGGATTCCTAATGAAGATGAGGATTAGGAAAATTAGGAATTTATCTATTTTAAATAATTGTATTGTTATGATTCCAATGCTTGGTTTTTTACTTATGTAATATTAGATTGATGAAATTAACATTTATTGGAATAATACCCTTACAAATGAAAAGCTAAATGAAACCACACAAACATAATTAAAAACATTAAAACTAAAGTAGAAACCACACAAACATAATTAAAAACATAAAAACTAATAGAAAACACACACAAATAGCAGATCTAGATACGCCTATTGCCTTGAAATTCCCAAAAGTGTTGAATGAGGTCTTCCTAAAGGTTGGAGTGACACTGCTCAGATCTAATTTGTTGGTAGCGGTCCATGAATCCGTTCATATGATGAGCATCTCTACCAACATGATCAAAGTCTTTACCGGTTGGTCCCTCCCATACCTCAGCAATCCTGGGCCTCATATTATTATCCTCCTCATCATCGGACTCCAACTCATCATCGCTATCTTCAGGTCGTTGATTTTCGACAATCATGTTGTGTAATATAATACACGTCAACATAATGTATCGAAGGTCCTCTTTATGCCACCCACGAGCAGCTCCTCGAATAATACCAAACCGTGACTGTAATATACCAAAACATCTTTCTACATCCTTCCTATACCCCTCTTGAGCCTTTGCAAACTCAATTTCCTTGGGGCGTGTAGGATTTCGAACAGTTTTCAAGAAAGTCGCCCATCGAGGATAAATACCGTCGGCTAGATAGTACCCTAGATTGTGAGCTCTGTTGTTAACTTGGAATTGGACAAGAGGTGCTCTACCGGCGGTAAGCTCATCAAACAATGGAGACTTTGCCAAGACATTCAGGTCGTTGCATGCCCCAGGCACTCCAAAGAATGCGTGCCAAATCCAGGTGTCGTAAGATGCGACTGCTTCCAGGATGATAGTGGGGATCTGTTTCCTACCACTATATTCTCCAGCCCAACCTGTCGGACAATTCTTCCATTGCCAATGCATACAGTCGATGCTCCCAATCATTCCTGGAAAACCTCTCCTCTCAGCTTTGGTAAGAAGTCATCTGAGGTCGGCTGCAGTTGGAGCGCGGAGGTATTTTGTTGAGTAAAGATCAACAATTCCTCGTGTGAAGTGCTGAAGGGCTGCAACGGAGGTGGATTTCGCCATCCTACAATACTCAGCACATTGATCTGCCCTTGCACCGTACGCAAGCATTCGCAAGGCAGCTGTCATCTTCTGCTCCGGAAGCAGTCCGACTTTGTCAGTAGCATCTGACCTTTGAACAAAGTAACGATCATACTGGCAAAGGTCAGTAGATATACGCTGGAAGAGATTGAGACTCATCCTGTAACGTGTTCGGAACTCCGCATCTTTGAACACTGGCCGATCGACAAAGTAGTCGGCCAACATACCTTTGCCCCTTTCTTCTCTAAATCGTTCCTCATTTGGTGCACGACCCGGATGAGAACCGCGCCCTCGGTGTTGGTTTCCAGATTCTTGAGCGACTGCAGCCATGACAATGGCGTTAGTGGCCATCATCTCTTCATCATCCTCATCCTGAGACCGTCGAATTTGATCCCACAAATTGTTCATTGCAACGAGGGGAATTTAGGAAATATGTAATGCTAGAGATATGAAAAGGGTGAAGTTTTGTTAAGCTCGGATGGTGTGTGTATGTAGTGAAAACATCATGTCTATTTATTGAAATTTTCCTCACATAAAAGTGTCGGTGGATTATCACTCACTCATTTCAAAAAACTTGTCGGTGGTGTGCATGTGATAAAAGTGTCGGTGGATTTTAAAATTTGTTCACACTTTTCAAAAAACTTGTCGGTTGTGTGCATGTGATAAAAGTGTCGGTGGATTTTAAAATTTGTTCAAACTTTTCAAAAAACTTGTCGGTGGTGTGCATGTGATAAAAGTGTCGGTGGAGTTAAAAAAAATTTCACACTTTTCAAAAACTTTGTCGGTGGTGTACATGATAAAAGTGTCGGTGGAGTTTTAAATATTTTCACACTTTTCAAAAACTTTGTCGGTGGTGTACATGATAAAAGTGTCGGTGGAGTTTTAAATATTTTCACACTTTTCAAAAACTTTGTCGGTAGTGTATATATGATAAAACTGTCAGTGGAGTAAAAAAAAAAAAAAGACAAAAAAAGAGTGTCGGTGGACATATAATTTGTCTACCAATAAAATTTTCTTTGGTTGCATTTGCAAATTGTTTATCAATACTATTTATTTACATCATATATTTCTCATTTTCCAAAAAAAAATTTATAAAATATTCGAGAACAGTAACTGACTGGTGACCCTGATCCAATGGGTGGAAGTAAAGATCCAGTGGCAGTGAATAGTTTCCTGCCCTGGTGACCCAACGAGTGAACTTGCTCTTAGCTAACAACAAACTCAGTGGGAATTTCCCAGGTAGTTTTGTCTTCACGTGTGCCAAACTGAAGGAGATTCTGCTCCTGAATAATCTGTTAACTGGTTGCATCCTAGCATCCCTCATAAAGTTGGGCCTTTTCTGAGATCCGAGTCTTTGATGTGCCTCAATTCAGTAACAATTTCTTGCCACCTAAAAATTGAAGTTCTCAAAAAATTAAGTGAAAATTAATACAATCCTAAAAAGAGTGAACTAGAAAATAGAAAAATAAAAATACAGTGAAAGATTATAATTTTCTGCGCTTTTATTTCTGCGTGCAAAAACACGAGTCAAACGACTAGTCATCAAAATATTGTTACATACACTCCAGTAACTCTTCCATTGAGATTCAGGAAGAATAATATATTACACTATTACAGCGGAACAGAGCAAACCAACAATTGCACAAATGGTAGCTCTTCAAATTTACTCGCATATGTTTTCAGGCCAAGGATTCCCAAAAACAAATCCAAAAAGCCTGCTACAACTCACAGGATTGACTTACCCTTCACTAATATCCTCTCTAGCATGTATCTTTACATTACATTAAGAAAACAACACAACTGTACAGGGGCTCCATCGATAGGGATGGACGGTGAAAACCCGACTGCGTAGCATCATCTCCCAGCACTGACCATGTTTCTCTCCTCGGAGATTTGACCAGACTTCAAAGTTGTTGAAGGTAGAGGAAGAGATTCCGAGTTTGAACGAGATGGTGCTGCCACAATCATTTCCTCTGATGCTTTTGCAGGCACAAATTCAACTTGTTTAGGGGTGTAGGTGAATTTAAGATCTTTATTAGCAGAAAGTGCGAGGAGCTCTTTCTCCTCCAACCCCTTAGTTGGCCCAAGGCTGCAGCGCTCTGGCTTGTGCTTGGCTAACGCATCTTTAAATTTTTTGATCTGTGACAGTCAACACCACAATCATGTTAGAAAACAACCAAACAGAAAGCTCCAGAATTACTAGGAGGAATAATTGAGATAGTGCATAGATAATTGAGATAACCGGCCAAAGGTGAGAAAGATGCAAACATATTTCAAAATATAGAACACAAAAAATTACACTAAGGCCAAGATTTCAAATCCCAAGGTGAATATGGATTACAACTGTTAAGTGTATATAGAATGCAAAACTAAAACAGAGTACTTGGAATTATAGCAAATTACACAAATATGTTCCGAGAGAAACACAAGTAGTTTTAGTAGGAGGTGAAGCAGATGAGACATTCATGTAAGTGGGTCTTTTTTTAAGAATGGATACATGGATGGTAAACAAAGGATGGTAAGAGATTGCATTGATATATAAAAAACAGACAAGTTTAGTTTCATAATAAGGATCCAAGAGAGACTAGAGAACACTGACCGTGGCGTTTGTGCAGCTAAAGCTGCATACACGACCATGAGCTCCTCTGTAGAAGCGAAAGAAGGGTAGGACATGAACATTGAGGCTATAACACATGGATTTGTGTTCCTCATAGTTCACCTGAAGAAACTGAACATCTGGGTTCATATCAGCGAACTGACATATCTGCCAAAAGCAAAGAGCATGAGCAACAATTTCAAAAAAAAAAAAAATTATATATAAATATAGATAGGATGAGCTGAGCTGACCTTGGGATGAAGAGCTTTGCAGCCACCACAACCGGGAGAGAAGAAATCAAGGACGACAAGCTTATCTCCTGCGTTTGAGAGGGAATCCACAAGGTCTTGTGCTGACGTCACCTCTTTCATGTTGGGTTGGATCCCCTTTTCCCACCATCTATGAGCTTTACCGATTCGAAAACCCGGCGCCTGTTGATTCCCCACAACAGCACAAATCAGACATCAAAGTTTTGATCCCAATTGAATATTTGGGTATCATGATTGAATGGAATGGAAAGAGATAGAACACGAACCTGAAGCTGTGAATTAATGGCTTGGAATTGCGGCGGATCCCTTGCAGAGGGAAGGGGTCGTCTAAGTTGTTGAAGCCCAATCCGTTTGCCATGAAAGTCCGTCTTTGATGAGAATGACAACGATGATTGATTCCAAGTCTTTGGAAACACAGAGATGTGTTGATGATGATGGTGGCATGATGAAAACAAGTTGGTTTTGCTCACAACCACATCCGCCATGAGAGAGAGAGAGAGAGAGAGAGAGAGAGCGTTGCACGAAGAAAAGTTGGATACAGAGAAAAGCAAAGTTCTTTTTTTTTTTTTCTGGACACAAAATGGAATGGATGAATGAGAGAGGAGAGAGGAGAGGGTTGCTTTTCCTTTTCTAGAAAAATGTTGTCTGGAACGTCCTCAGCCGTCCATTGTTAATCAATGGCTGGAAATAATAAACTGTTGAAAACTGGATAATGTTTAAATGGATTTCAGAATGGGTCCGGGTTCCAGTGGTGGGATGGTCGACGCATATGCCAACTCTCGTCCTCCAACACGTAGCAGCGCATTATCCATAGTCTTAGCAAGCTTTTCTTGCAATCCCATCTCTAATGGTCATGTGGCTCATCCCTGTCACAGTGTGGAGTGGGATATTTATGCTTAGGTTTTGGATTTGTAGGAAGGTCAATCCATTTTTTTAGGTGGCTCGACGTTCATAGCTTTATTTTTTATTATTTTTAATAAATTAATATAATAAAAACTTATTGAACCGGTTAGCATTTAAATGTTGACATTTGTTATTTCTAAACTAAAATTTATCATGTAAAAATGTAAAATCCCAGAGCAACTTGTCCTTGGAATTATTATTATTATTTTATTTCTACTTTTTGTTTTTTTGTTTTCTTAAGAAAGTAAAATTCATAAAATATTACGCTTAAAATTACAATTTTCATGATATTTTTTATTTTTAGTTAAAAATTAGGGATATAATAATTTAGTCCAAAGTTTGGTTCAAATCACAATGGTACATAGGGATAGATCAATTATATTCAAACTGATCGCTCATTTATTAGCAAGCCTATAAATATGACGTAATTTAACACATAGTTTATCGGTATAGAAACATAAAAGAAACTACATCTTCTCTATGCCCTTTAAGCTAAGGCTAGAAGGTTTTCATGAGTACAACATACTTAAGACTTCATCTGTGAGATTCCGAATTTTGAAGTTGCCCAGATTTTATTTTTGAGGTTGGAAGTGGAAAGTAGAAGTTGCCACGAGTACGCAACATTTTTTGATGAATTGTTCAGGCTCCATAACTATTTTTAATGAATTTTTAAAATTTATTTGGAGGAAAATAAAATGCTGACGTGGTGATAGGCATTACTTTTTTTGGTTGAAGAAAAGAAAAGCTACAAGGATTGATAGGCATTACTTAGTGACCAAAACTAGCAATCATACGTGCCCCTTATCATACATTAGTCATGAGACACTTGTAACTTGATATGACAAAGTTTGGTAAATGCTTAACAACTGGCACAAGAAGGTTGGTAGATGGCTTAGGTGTCGACACATTCTTGATAGGCATTACTTTTTTTGGGTGAAGAAAATAAAAGCTACAAGGATTGATAGGCATTACTTGGTGACCAAAACTAGCAATCATACGTGCCCCTTATAATTACATTAATCATGGGACACTTGTCACTTGATAGGACAAAGTTTGGTAAATGCTTGACAAGCGGCACAAGAAGGTTGGTAGATGTTGATACCACTTATATTACATACCGTCGAGCATAAGTAATGACCTTGTAGGTGGGTCCCGCGACATGGTTAGTCCAGCCTAAGACATGCATCCGGTAGACCGACAACCAAGCTACCTCGCTATGGTGGAAGTCGGCCGGTATATCGCCTAAAGGCCACCCTCTCATGCTCTTCAAAAGGCTTCAAGAGAAGCAATATGTGTCTTGTGTCCCACATCGGAAATGTAGAATAAAATGGAACTTCCTTTAGCTATAAAAGGAAGTCCTCCCCTTCTTAGAAAATGATGGGATCCATGATCCCGACTCTTGTATCACTACAAAGGTTACTTGGCCTCACTCTGAGTAGAATCTCTAAGTGGACGTAGTTTTGTCTCATGGGCAAGCTGAACCACTATACATGCGGTGTCATCTCTCTCTCTCTCTCTCTCTCTCTCTCTCTCTCTCTCTCTCTCTCTCTCTCTCTCTCTCTCTCTCTTGCTTCATACATGGTTCCCGTATTCTCACACAGAAATAGTAGATAGCTTAGGTGTTGACACATGGTTGTTTTCTATTAGTCATCCTTCCATATAAATAGGAACTCGGTCATCTTTACTTATCATTTCCTAAAAATCATTCTCTCTCTAACTTTCGCTCTCAAGTTTTCTCTTTCTAAAACTTCGGCAGATCATAACTTTTTACCTGTAACTCCGATTCAGGATCCGTGAAAAGCTATGGATTCGTTTTGATGTTCTCTTTCTATCCATGGAGGTTTGAGTTAGATCCAACTATTTCTAGAAGGCTCATTTTAGGAGGCTTGGTTTATGATCAATATTCTGGGAAGCGATTCGTACTATCGAGATGAGTGAGTTGTACAATATGTTTCATATATTCTTATCTGCTATAAAAATGGTGAAGAAGCATGATTTTATCTATTTATGAAATATCTCTATTTTCAAGTGAAGCATGTTGTACTTACATGAGCATTTGCCAAGCACAATTAGCTATAATGAGCCACGCTCATATATACTACCGCTAGCAGTACCAACTACCACCAACGGTGTGACCTATGGAAACACAGCCAAGCAGGCTACTGCCTGAGCCCCGGCTCACCCCCAGATCATAAACTAGGAACTGAAGCATATCAGTCCCACATCGAAAACAAGGAAGAGATCAACCTCTTCCCCACCTATAAAAGGTTCACCCCTCTCTCCTCATTAATTACGCATTTACTACTTACCTACTGCTATTATGTCAATACAAATACATTGACTAACTTAGACATTGGAGAAGAGAAGACCGCCCAACATTGTCTCCCTCTTACGCCCTTTGTATTTCATTTGACAGATAGCGGAAGCTTTGAAAATATCACAAGTAGCGGTCTGCCCACTGGACCAGCGTTAACCGAGACTTGGGCTACCGCCCAAATCTTAAACATTAACATTGGCGCCATCTGTGGGAACCCTTGAACAAAAGGCCATCCCACCATAACAATCACCATGACTAACGGTAGAGGGGAAAACGTTGAGGGCTAAGCGGATCAGTCTGCCAACCCCTATCCCACCAACCCCGCGACTAACGTTAACCCAGCGGTTAACGTTAACCGTGCATTATTCAACACTCCGGTCAATCCTAGCGTGGAACCCTAGGGCCCATCCTAGGTCCCGCTGACTCAAATGGCAACGGAGGCCTAATCAGGCAACAGTCGCCCACCAGGCCAAGATCTCGCCGCCGTGTATGAGCTGGCATTGGTGGACCTCCACAAGCCAAACAGGGAGCGCGAGCAAGAGCATAGAGAAAAGGTCGAGGCCCAAAATCAAGTGGCCACGCTGATGTCAAAATTCGACTAACTGAAGAAAGTGCTTAAGGCAAACTCTAACCCAGCGCAAAGCGAACAATCGCAAAGCACCAGACGTAGTCGACCCAATACCGGCGGATGGATACCGGCACCAGTCATACAAATGCAGGTACCGCTGAGACCACCCGAATTACTGGGAATAGGACCACCTCCTCTGCCCCGACTAATGCTAGAATAGGAAGCAAAGTCACAACCACGCACCAACCGCTCCGCGACCAAAGCTAGAACTGAGGGCAATCTACCTACCCCCAGGCAGGAGCTGGTGCAAAGGAACCTCCAGGAGGGGCCCGTTGGCGACTCAACCACCCGAATCCTGGAGAGGATGCAACAATTAGAGCAAAGACTCATCCGGGCGGAGGCAGGCACCCCAGCACCAATTCCAAATCCTCTCTTTGCGTCCAGGCTAGGGCCATTCACAGCCAGGATCCTGCAAGTCGTCAGACCAGCACATGCAAAGACACCAAAAATGCCACATTACACCGGCATGACTGACCCCTTCGTCCATATTATCCACCTTCAAAAAAGTCACTAACAACAAGGGATTTGATGACGCCACCCTCTGCCACTTGTTTAGCGAAATGTTGGATAGTGAGGCAATGAGTTGGTTCTTTGAGTGCCCACCGGGATCCATCGACTCATTCCACTCACTATCAAACGCTTTCCTTTCTCGGTTCATCCTGTTGGCAGCCGGACATCACAACACAAGTCAGTTGTGCAACGTCAAATGATTATACGCATTTATATGCGTATAATTATATCTAAAGCATTTATATGCGTATAATTATATCTAAAGCACTAGAATTAAGCCAATCTTCATGTCAATTAACATGTGATTAATTCATTTTTATTTATTTTGTAGAAAATAAGTGGAGTTGCGGAAACGTGAGAAAATTGTGCTAAAATGGAGCGAAATTGAAGTAAATTATAGTTTCCGACAAAATGACGAAATTGTCGATATGGTCATGGTCAATGCAAGCTAGAGAGTGAAACCCGGCTAGTCCCTTGACAATATATATGGAAATATTCAAGATTGTGGAAAGTGGGGAAGAAAGAAAAATAGAAAAGAAGAAGATTGCAGAAAAGAGAAAAGGTTATATTAATTAATCATTAGCTTGATTAATTAATCAAGCATCTGATTAATTAAACGTTCACCTCCAGCCATTAACATGCACCAATTACATTAATTGCCTTAAGCCAATTAAAAGCCAACACGTGGCTGGCCATCAACATGATTTTTCTTTCTCTTCCTCACGTACTCAGCACGTGTAACTTATCCATCTCTTTCTCTTGGAAGACCAACAGCCACCCACTCCAATAATTAACCCACTCTCCTCTCTCTGCATATATATAGACCACGACCTACTCCCTATCCCTATCCCTATCCCTATCCCTATCCCTATCCCTATCCATCACCCAACAGCTGCACCACAATACAGAGGCAACCCCCATCCTTCTCTACAATTTTTTCTCCTCTTTCTATTTTATTTTGGTATTTGAGGATTACTCACTCCAAAGCTTCTAAGCATCAAAGGACTTCATCTTCATCAAGATTTGAAGACTGGGTAAAAGTGGGAAGCTATAAATCAAGGCTTGTCATAATTGCTTCATAGCAATTGTGACTTGTTCTTGTTACTTCTCACTTCTTTTCACCTTTTCCTCTTTATTGATGTTTGTTGATGTTAATTTAATTATGGGTAGTGAGTAATTTCTTTGTTGGGGGTTAGGGTTGAGTGCTCTAGCCCAAATTTGATGTAATGGATGCTTAATTTAATTTATATGTGGAATTTGTTAATCATTGGATGCTTGTATTTTGTGATAATTGGTTAGAATGCATGTTTAGGAATTGTCAACTCTTGGGTATGTGTTTTAATATTTCTAGATTAAAATTTAGGGGATGACATCCTTAGATTTTAGAGCTAGAACCCCGATTTAATAATTGTGGGAAATACAAGCATGGTTCACTACATGATTAGCTTGATTGTGGTTATGGTGAGCTTAGTTGCCTCATTCCTCGATCTCTAGGCCTCATGATGTGAATTAGTGACCCTTGAACCGGCTCTAATTCATGCCAAGTGAGTTCTTACGGCCCTTGAACCAGAGTAGGAATACCATGAAAGAGAATTTCAGCCCTTGAGCCTTGAAAAGCCTTGGGTACGGCTTCTACCATCTTTAGTAAATTGCATATCAATCAAATTAGCATCTAGAGCATTGAATTAGGGTTAGGACTCATCCCTAACTACCAATCCCATATCTATATCATTTCTTACTTTTCTTTACTTTATTTAATTTAGTTGTTAATTAAAGTCTCCATTTAAATTCTTGCACTTTAGTTGTTAAAAATGCAAATTACATTTTTGGTGACATTTCCTACTTCATTGTAAATAGTCATCACTAGGTCTTAGTTTTGATTAGGCTTCGGTGCAAACCAAAGCGGAGCATTGCTAAGGCTTGGTGCCTTAGAGTAGCATTTTTATTTATTATCTTTTCTTCTTTTTCTTTGTGTGCTAAGTGTTTTTATTTCCGATTATCCAAGTATTGTGGGTTAGCCATTAATCCCCTTGGTACGATAAACTTTGGGCATAATACTTCCCTATCTTGACAAGGATACGTACGCTTGCGTAAATGTGTATCAAGTCATCAAACAGGGTGCAGAGGAAACACTGAAGACATTTGTCACCAGATGGCAAGCGGCGGCGTCTCAATGTCGTAATCTAGATAAAACAATGGCACTGGCAGCCTTCAAGCAAGGACTCCTAAAGGGACCATTTCTCTACCATCTCAATTACAATCATCCAAACGCCACGTATGACCATGTCATGAGCGAAGCCGTCATCCATGCACAGGTAGAATTCATCACATATGGAGAAACCCCACCATCACCGCCAACGCTGGTAAAATTCACTCAACCCTCCTCCAGCCATCAGGAGACCACTAACAAATCCTCTGCTACGCGGCCAACTAATAAGAAGAAAGAGTGGCAACAAAGAAACTACCAGAGCAAGCGGCAAAAGGACCAGCATTACCACAAGGGCAACCGCTCATCCCACGGGGATAATCGTAACAAACAGATGGAGTCCTCCCAGCGGTACGCAGTGTTTACAATCCTCACAGCCTCATATGAAGAGATATACGACCAATGCAAGGACCATATCCCACCACCACCCCCAAGAAAGTACCCAAGAGTGGGAAAGCCAAGAAACACCGGCAAGTGGTGCAAGTACCACGAGGACAGCGGTCACAACACCAACAACTGTAACGCCCTCAAAACGGCAATCGAGAATTTGTATCGCGATGGTAAGTTGGAACAGTTCAAGGTGCGTCGGCCACCACCTGTGGTCGCCAACATCGAGCCCATGCGCCGCATCAACACCATCGACAGGCGGTGCTCCGATCACCAACATGTCTCATAGGGCAAGAAAGCGGTATGCACGCGCCAACCACCCCAAAGAAATTTGCAACATCCACTATGAGAGATCATTACCTTCTCGGAGGAGGAGGAGCGCGGAGTGCATCTACCCCACGATGACCCATTCTTAATCGACGCTATGCTCGATAAATGGTCAGTAGGAAGAGTCCTTGTCGACAGCGGTTCCGCTGTCAATGTCATATTTAATGGCTGCTACAACCAACTCCAGCGGAATAAAAAACTACTCCAAGATCATGAGCCACTGCTCAGCTTCTCCGGAGATGTCACGCAACCACTCGATTCTAACTACATGCGACTAGTTATTGGTGCTAGTCCATGCACAACAAAGATACATATGGAGTTCATTGTCGTCGACTGCTTCAGTTCATATAATGCCATCATCGGTCGATCAGTGCTCAACAAGCTAAAGTGCATCATAGCTGGATACATGCTTCTCATGAAGTTCCCTACACCCAACGGACAAGCTGTGTGAAAGGAAGTCAACAACTGTAGCGCAGTCGACACGCCGCCATGAGATCCTAACGGTAGGAAACCATGCACCATTGACAAATATTTTTGAAGATCCTAGGGATGACGAGGAGAAATATGTAAAAAAGGAACCTGTCAACCCAGAGACATCCTTGAAGGTTATCAGCATCTCCGACGAGCACCCTGAGCGGACGATCGGCATAGGCGCTCAACTAGCCCTAGAGATAGCGGCAGAACTCACTCAGTTCTCCGTGACAACGCCGCCGTCTTTGCATGGTCCTATGCTGATATGCTAGGCATCTCCCCTGAGGTCATCACGCACAAGTTGAGCATCAAACCATCCTTCTATCCGGTCAAGCAGCGGCGAAGGGTCTTCGATGAAGAGAGATATCGTGCAATAGAGGAAGAGGTCGCCAAGCTTCAGGGCATTGGGTTCATCCGCCAAGTCAATTACCCTCAGTGGATTTCCAACCTGGTCATGGTCAAGAAACCCAGCGGAAAGCGGCGGATGTGTGTAGACTTCAAGGATCTTAACAAGACATGCCCTAAGGATAGTTTCCTGCTACCCCGCATCGACCAACTGGCTGACGCTACAGCGGGACATGAGTTGCTCAGCATGATAGACGCCTTCTCAGGATACAATCAAATCAAGATGCACCCCAGCGACCAGGAGTGCACCACCTTCACAACTGACAAGGGCCTATACTATTACAATGTCATGCCTTTTGGTTTGAAGAACGCTGGGGCAACATACCAGCGGCTGATGAACGCCATGTTCGTGGAGCAACTTGGCAAAATAATAGAGGTTTACGTGGATGACATGTTTGTCAAAAGCATCAAAGCCAACAGACACGTGGCAAACCTATGCATTATCTTTGCCATCCTCTTGGCCTATGGTATGCCCCTCAATCCCGAAAAATGTTTCTTTGGCGTCACCGCCAACAAAATCTTGGGATACATCGTCAGTGAACGAGGCATAGAGGCTAACCTTGACAAGGCGCAAGCCATCCTCAACATGAAGTCCCCAAAGTGGAAGGTGCACGTTTAAAGCCTCCAGGGCAAGCTAACCGCCCTTTCTCTGTTCATCTCCATACTCACCGACAAATGCCTCCCATTTTTCAAGGTTCTGAAGAGGACCCACAAGAAAGTAATTGACTGGACCCCAGATAGTGAGGCGGCGTTCCAGAGCTTGAAAGAATATTTGGCAGCAATCCCACTTCTCTCCATTCCAGTACAGGGTGAGGTACTTTACATATACCTAGCGGTATCCTCATCAGCGGTAAGCTGCGCTATTGTACGGAGAGAAGGACACGACGAGCTCCTGGTATTCTACACCGGCAGAGGCATGAACGGGGCGGAGACAAGATACACCCCCTAGAGTAGCTCGCTCTTGCACTCATTGTCGCCTCTAGACGTCTCCGCCAATACTTTCAAGCTCATATAATACATGTCTTGACAAACCAACCGCTGAAACAAGTAATGCAGATCCCTGAACATTCCGGGTGCCTCAGCAAGTGGGCCATCGAGCTTAGCAAGTTTGACATCGACTACAAGCTAAGAACCTCTATGAAAGGTCAGGCAGTGGCAGATTTCATCGTTGAGCGCACTGAGTGTCAGGATAAACCCAACCTAGCGGCAGAAGAAGCCAATACAGAATTGGTAACTGCTGGGGAACCAGTACCCAAGTAGTAGTCAGACTAGAACCTCCACGTGGACGGTTCTGCCTACGCCAAGGCCTGCGGCGCTAGAGTTATCTTGACAGGGCCAGGGGGACTGAACGTGGAATACACGTTAAAGTTCAACTTCACTGCCTCAAATAACATGGCGGAGTATGAAGCGCTCATTGCTGGCTTTCTCCTCACCATCGATTCCGATGCCGACAGTGTCAACATATTCAGCGATTCCCAGTTAGTCGTCAACCAGGTCAACGACACCTTCCAGACCAAAGACCAACAGTTGGCGGCATACTTGGGGTATGTCAAAACGCTTCTCGGGAAATTCACATTCCACACTATCACACAAATCCCTAGGGAAAAGAATACCAAGGCTGATTCACTGGCAAAACTAGTAACCGCTTAACTGCACCAGAGTCCAGCTGACATAAGGGTGGAATGCCTTGACAAGCTAAGCATCACCAAAACCCTAGCGGAGATTTTCAACATTGAGGTCAATCCCAGCTGGATGGATGAAATCATCCAATACAAGCTCAATGGAACGCTGCCGACAGACAAGGTCGAGGCACGGCAACTCAAGCGGAGAGCAACCCACTATAACATCCAGAATGGCAAGCTTTATAGCTAGGGATTCACCCATCCTAACCTCCAGTGTCTGACCCCAAATGAGGGAAAAGTCGTTCTTGCAATGATACACGTCGGGGAATGTGGAAACCACTCCGGCGCCAGATCCCTGGCCAATCGCACAATGCGGCAAGGCTACTTCTAGCCCACGCTAGGCGACGACGCCAGAAAGGTTTCCAGATCCTGCCACAAGTGTCAGCAGTACGCTGATCTCCCCCATGTCCCAGCGGAACCTCTTTCAATAATCATCGGCCCATGGATTCATTCCATGTGGGGCCTGGACCTACTTGGAAAATTTCCAACCGCTAAGGGACAGTTCAAGTACATCATTGTAGCCATAGACTACAACAACAAGTGGATAGAGGCAGCACCGCTGACGGCAATAACTACCGCCAAGGTAACTTACTTCCTCTGGAAGAACTTTTACTGCCGCTACTGCGTTCCCCACACAATCATCACAGACAACGGCACACTGTTCAACAACAAGGAACTCATATCTTTCACCGCTAACCTCGCCACCAAGATGATTTTTGCATCTATCGCTCACCCCCAAACCAACGGCTAAGTCGAAGTAGCAAACAAGATAATCAAGAGGCTGCTAAAAAAGAAACTCGACGACGCCAAGGGTTTATGGGCGGAGAAGCTCCCGGAAGTTCTGTGGGCCATCAGGATTACTCCAACTTCCGCCAACGGTAAAACACCATTCTGTATTATGTTCGAAACTGAGGTCGTCCTATCCATTGAAGTCACCCAACCTACCACTAGGGTCGAGGGCTACTACTCCGAGACCAATGGCGAGGGCGTCAACCTCGACAAAGACCTCCTCGAGGAGAAACGCCACAAGGCCTATTTGCACAACTTGCAAAACAAGCAACGGGTATCGCGTTTCTACAACGCCAGAGCCAAAGTTCGGAACCTCCAACTGGGGGACTAGGTAATGAAGGAAGTCATTCCACCACCAACGGCACTCCGCCCAACTTGGGAAGGACCATACAAAATCATGGAAGTCATTAGCCCCGGCACCTTCTAATTAATGGACAAGGATGGCGTCACAACGACCCACCCTTGGAATACCGAACACCTTTGATATTATTACAAATAGTCATGCTGCTACCCAAGAGCATCTTGACTTAGCTAAATTTTTGTTCAATATTTAGATAAGGGAAGCTACCCGACGGGTACAACCCCGCTTTTGTAAACGCTGATATCTCAGCTAATCAATGAAACGAGAAATTATTCAAACCATTGTTCTCCATAAGCACAAGTTAATTGGCAACGCCAACAACAATCAGCGGACCACGTCCACCACGTCGTGCACTGGAAACAATTTTAATTCCTTTAATGTTTCATTGATTAACAAAAGCCTAAGTCAAAATTCTAGCGGTACATAAACATCAAAACAATGCCCAAATAACTTCAGTGGCAATCCAACACTTAGTCACAATGCACGAAAGAAACAGTTTCACTTCATTAAAAAACCAATAACTCTGTTACAACTTGTGAAATGCCTCAGCGGCCAAAAAAAAAAAACCTTAAGTCTCTTGAGACTCTCCTTGCTGGGCTGCAATACGGGCACACTCTACCTGCGTCGGTTGCTCGATGGAGCAACTGGTCTGGTCGGAGCCAGAAGCTGTGGGACTTGGCATAATCATCGTCCCATCTTCATGGGTATTGGCCGCCATGAAGAGGAAGTGAGACACATCGGAGGACGTTGGTATGGGCGACTGCTGGGGCCCTTCGCTCTACCGATGGAGGGACTAGTCGCTTCCGAACCGCTTGCCTTCAGGCCGCGATGACTCAGGGCCACCTTCAGCGGTCCGCAGCTGACTCTCCCCTATTTGCATCTGGGCAGCCTTCTCCCAATCAATCACCCCCTTAACATTAAGCTTCTCGAAGTTGGCGGTAGCACCCACTATGCCAGCCTACGTCAACGCATCTTTGTACTCCTTCGACAGTAGCAACAGCCAATTTCTCTTTCACCGCCTCCCAGCCCTCAGCCCGGCGCTGAAGGTGCTTTATCTCTTCGGAGCAAGCGGCGGACTCTCGCTGAGTGTTATCCAGCCTTTTGGTCTTGGCCGACAGTTGCTTCTGAACGCGGGCAATCTCTTCCTACAGCTTCGTCACTTCATCATTGTGCTGGACGTCTCGACCGACGGCAACATCTAGTTTTTCCCAGGGGTCAACCAAATCCACCTTCACCTTCACCTTCAAGAGTTGTTGCTCGCACTCTTGGAGCTGTTTCTTCACAACCGCCAACTCCTGCTTTAGGCCGTCAACCTCGGCACAGAGCTCTTCCTCAGCAGCGGATGGTTTGGAGACCGCAAGAAACAGCTCATTCAGCCAGACAGCAAGGTGGCCAAAGGCCGAGCTGAACGGTAACCGTTGCAGCGAAGTGTCCCGCACGGTGGCATCCATGCCGCCGAATCCCAGCCGCTTGCATATGCCGAACAGCAGTTCCCGCTCGCTGCTAGTAAGGAATTCAGCATAAGAAGCGAAGGAGTCCAGATCGTCGACTGGGGGCTCCCTGCCGACATTGGCAACCACAGTCTTCCCTTCCTTCCGCGCCCTCTTTTGCTGTTGGCGCACGGAGAGCGGCAAATTGTCCACCACTTCCTCTTCGTCCCCAGCGTCATTCGGCTGCCTCTTCTTCTGCAGAGGGGCAATCGGGACAACGACGGGGACAGCCGCTCCGGCCGACATCTGCGGCTCCAGGCCCGCTATGTTAACGGCCTCGCCACCACCAGAGTTCCCCCGCAACACAACTTTGTCCTTCTGCGCCACACGGCGCGCTCCGGCAGGCCTCTCCACGGCCTTCTCATGACACTGACTCTCGGCCATAGGACGCTTCGTTTGGGCGACGATCGGCCGCACATCTATTTCCTCGGCATGAGGGAGATGGGAGTGGTGAGGCATCTCTAGCACAACCTCTTGCTCAGAGGGTCAGACATCCTTCGTCTTCGGATCGACGGTAGTCATTTTCGCCTTCAGTGCCGCCGTAAACATACCCTCCAAATAGTTGTCCAATCCGGCGTTATCCATCGATTTCTTGAACGCTGCTCGACTCAATTTATTGCCAGGCACCAGATCTGCAAAGACCACATCAAGTTAACCCAACATGAAAAATAGTGAAGCAACGAAGAATATTCAACAATAACTACCTGGAAGGCGAGCGAGGTTCAACTCCGCTAACAACTCCCAACCAGTTAATAATCGCAGGTCGAGAAGATTCTGATTTTCCCTGCACCCCTTGATCCTTGCCACGCGACACCCCTCCTCCGGCGTCAACACAAAGCCCAACCCCGCTACACACACCAAGAAGAGGACAAGCGTTAGGTCTGAGTGTATTGAAACAACAAAAGGGAGAAAACAAGACAAACAACGGCAACCTCGGATAGTCTGAAACTTTGACCTAATCCTATGTGTCGGACCCTCTGGGTTCAAAACCGTGTCATATTCCCAACCATCGGTCGCTACGCAATAGGTTGTCAGCCAGAAGGACATTGGGCCCGCGGATTCTCAACTAGTCGAGGCGCCCCGATACGCCGACTCAGGTTCACTTGGCCGCTGCACCCTTTCCTTCTCACGTACGTCAACTCATAGAAGTGCAACACCTCAGCCACCGTCGGACCTTCACATCCAGACATCATCCATAGCGCATTCAACGCCATTAGCAACTTCCACATATTGGGGCATATTTGCCCAAAGGCGAGATCGAACTAGCATAATAGTATCTGAAGATTCGGCAACAACGGAAACCGAACCGCATGACGGAACACGACCTCGTGAACAGCCGCGTACCCCACTGGCAGGGACTATGCGAGCTCGTTCCCCAGCGGCGCCCTTAGCTTCGCTACCCTGGGAAGTTTAAATACCCTCTTTATTCGTTTGATCGTCACTTGGGACATCGGCCCAACAGCTTCATCCACCGGCGTTCCGTCCGATAGTTTCCGTGTCGATACAAAGGTGTTTTCATCTGTGGCGTTGTCACCTTCCTCGTGGGAACCTCTAGCTGCACCATGACTGGCCAACCGCTCTTCTCGCCTTTGACTAGCCACTGTGTCCTCCCCGGCCGACGCGGCAGACTCTAGTCATCCCTTGGCCATTTTCGGGTATATCGTTTATAGCGGTTCGATGTCTAGCGGATTGGACAGTGAGGTTCCTGCAAGGGCAGACGGACGCAACGAATCAATAAAAACCCTATCTGAACTGCTGAGCGACACGTCAGACCAGGAATCCTCACTGCTCGAGATCTCTACGACGTTAGCCATCACAAACACTCTAGAACCCAGATCAGTTAGTTCCAAATGGATCTAAACTACGCCTATGTCAGATTATACCCAAGAACACCATGAACAGAACTTCAAAGAAAACCCAGAAAAGTACCAAAATAAGAAACCACATATTTCCCCATAGAAAACCCAGATTCGACCATCTAGTAAAATCAAAACCATTACCACTCTGCCAACAAGGCCAACACCTACCCACAAAGCTTTCTAGACCCTCTTAACGCATTATCATGAAGAAAAACAAAGAACACATTCAGACGCAAACATCTCCAGAAACCCAAAACGACAAAAACAAAGGCAAGAATTGGGATCACCAACATGAAATATAAGATTATATGCACTTGGGGGATTCCTGCTTTTGGTGATAAGATGGTACTCTTCAGACACTCATAGAACAAAGCTTGAAGATGACGACTCAGGTTCGAAGTTTTCACAAATGTCAAATCTCTCTAACTCCCCCCCCCGCCCCCTTTTATGTCAACATCAAACCGATTTAAGCCTTCCGCTGAAAAACGACAGCCATACACGTGCCCTTCGATTGCACTTACTCTCCGGATTAACGCCTCGGTTACAAAATCAATAATTACTCGCATTAATGGCGATGATACGGGCGTGCTGAGGAGACGTTATCCCACACGCTAACCCAATGCATGATAGCCACATGTCGGGCACTGTCAGACAAAGCGTCTATCTGAAGTAACCGTCAAAAAGCAAGTATACCAATCGTCGAGATAGTCTCCGCTAAGCGCAACACCGCTAGCAGAACTTCTTTTCATCTTGCAGTGAGATAATCTCCGCTAAGTGCAACATCGCTAGCAGAACTTCTCCCTGTTCATCTTGCAAGCGAGATAATCTCCGCTAAGCGCAATACCACTAGCGGAACTTCTCCCTGTTCATCTTGCAAGCGAGACAGTCTCCGCTAAGCTCAACTCCGTTAGCGGAACTTCTCCCTTTTCATCTTGCAAGCAAGACAATCTCCGCTAAGCGCAACACCGCTAGCGAGACTTCTCCCTTTCGTCTGGCAACGTAGCGGTATCCGCTGAGTACAATACCTCTCGCTTCAACCAACAAGATTGCCGCCACACTTCTTACCGCCTTCCATCAGTGGAGGAACTCCCGCCATCGACAAGTCCCGAGGCAATGCCTCTGTGTTGCCCCGGAAATTCGTATTTATTTTTCGAGGATTTTTCAGTATCTAATTTGTGGTTATTGGACGATTTCGTGACTCGTAGACGGAGTGGAAGTGTTTCGGACGAATTATTAGTCGAAGAATATGGTTTTAGGGGGGTTGCAAAGGTTGACTTTTTATACGTTGTGTTTCTTCGAAAACTTCCTTCACAAAAATCGTAGAGCGCGTCGATACGAGTTCATGGACAAGTGGAACGCGGAAATTGGAGTTCGTATGAAGAAGTTATGGCCATCGGGAAAAGTTTCCATTTTGGTATATATGGGATTTTTCCGGAAAAAAAATATCAGAAAAAGTCATATTTCCATTTTTGGAAATATTTTCTCTCTATTCTCTCCCGAGCCCGCGCGCAGCTCTTTACTTCGCCGACTTCGTTCTTCCTCCTCCGGCCACCATCGGACGCGATTCCAAGTGGGCTTTCTTCACCTCAACCTCCTCTACACGTCTGTGGAAGTGATTTTTCACGTTTCGAGCTGTGGTGGACGCTGCAAGGCCGAGAAAAAGCCGCGACGAGGACGAAATCGCCTTCGTCGGAACTGGAGATTCCGGCCACCTTTGCTGGTGAGTCTTGAGGGCTTTTGGAGCTCAGAGGACGTAGATTCTTTCCACAAGGTGGCTTGCATCGATTCAACTCGTGGAGGTCGAATTTTGGAATTGAAATTCTAGGGTTTCAATTGGGTTGATTTTTCTAAGGTAAAATTCGATCGATTGGTTTATAATTGGACTTTGGTGTAGTTATGAAAGTTGTAATTGGAGTTGTGATGAAGAACTTTTGTGTTGGAGGTTTTGCCAAATTCCGACTTTGGATTGGCGGCACCTGTGTTGGTGTTTTTCGGTGGTTTCCGGCCACCTCAGGAATAGTTTCTGTTCCTGAATTCGATCTACTCGTCGATAGGAGCATTTCGATATACAATATGTAATTTTTGGAGATCGTATGAGCATGCATGTTAGGGTTTTTACGGTTTCAGACCGTTCGATGTTTCAATCCGTGAGGATTTGAGCGTCCGATCGACTTATGATTTTGACATATTGATCGTAGAAGTATTCTGGAGCCATTGGGTGGTCTTGGATGTGGTTTCGCCTCGATTGGCATCACTTTGGGGATTTTAGTTCAAAACAGGGATTTCAGACTTAAATCATTTGTGAATCGTTACTGATTTGAGATCATTGGTGAATAGGTGCTTCTAAAGGTGAATTGGGCGAGTTGTTGGTGTGAGTGTTAGTTCAGTTCTGTATTGAAGACGCAGCGGGATTCTAAGGTGAGTAATCTCACAATGTTCATTTACGAACGAAATTACCTTTATCGTTTTGAGAGTTATTGATTTCTTGGGAAAAATATACAGACAGTGTCCAGAGACTATGAGGACTGTCAAAATGATACCTGAACTTTCAAATGTGATACCTAGACTTATATTTTCTTGTCAATGTAGTACCTTCATCAACGGCTCCGTTAGTTTGTGTCACGTGTGACGCATGTGAGGTCGAAAATGAGGGCAAAATGGACTTTTTATTCACATCATCCCCAAAACTCGATTAAAACTTCAATTCTTGAAGTTCATCTTCTTAAAACCAGCAAAACGCAAAAAAAAAAAAGCAAAAAAAAAATATCTCATAAAACAACACCAAGATTCAGATCTTCACCAACAAAACCCTTCTCCTTCTTTCTCTCTATTGCTGAACCAAAACCCGCCACCACCACCAACCCACCATGGCAATGGCAACCTCACCTCACTCCCTCCTCCTCCAAAACCCAACTCCCACTTTCCTTAAAAACCCCAAACTACCCTTCATCGCCGTCCCCATGACCTCCACCCGAATCTCCCCCACCACCACCGCAAAACCCATCTGGATCAAATGCGCTGCCACCACGACCCCAATCCAAGATCTCTGCCTGAACCCGCCCGAGTCCCAAGATCGGGTCTTCAACTTGGCCGCCGGCCCCGCCAACCTCCAGGAGAACGTCCTCAAGAAGGCCCAATCGGAGCTTTACAACTGGCGCGGATCTGGCATGAGCGTCATGGAAATGAGCCACTGCGGCAAGGAATTCTCCTCCATAATCCAGAAGGCCGAGTCCGACCTCCGAACCCTCTTGAATATTCCCCAAGAATATTTCGTCCTCTTCCTCCAAGGCGGCGCCACCACCCAGTTCACTGCTATCCCACTCAATCTGTACAAGCTCGATGATAAAGTGGATTATTTGGTCACCGAGTCCTGGGGCGACAAGGCCTTCAAGGAAGCCCAGAAGTACAGCAAGGCCAAGGTGATTTGCTGCACTGAAAGTATTGTCATACTTGCCTCTCCCTTAACTCTGCTTTAAGCACGCTCATGGTAGTCCCAACTCCTTTGAGAGAAATTGTATATGATTATGTTGCCAAAAGACACTATGGCTGGTTTGGCAAGTCTGAAGATTGCTTGGTTTTGAAGGAGAGAGAGTTGCTCGAGCGTTTCATGGACCCAAAATACCAATTCCTCCAACACTTAACTGAAACTTGAAAATGAACACATAATCCTATAGAGCTTGAAGAGTAGATCAGACCTCTTATCTCAGTCTTCGCCGATTGCGACCAAATTCACCAAAAATTGCAGAAAACCCACCAGCAACTCCAAAGCTTCCAAGCTTCGATTCTCTCTCCAAAGTTGATGATCTGAAAAGAAAACACCATATAATCCTTCACCTCACCGAGACGAAGCTACCGCTACTAGTCTCACCAGCAGTTGTGGTCGAAGTCGAAAAATCCAACCGGAAACCGCCATGCACAGTCAAAACCGACCAGCTCGCCGTTTGAACCAAAGGGGACATAGCCCCGCTTTGCGCCGCCGAGACAATTCAAACGTCACCAGTCCACCGGACAGAGGCCAGAGAATTGAGAGTGAACTTGGAGGCCGAATCGATTATGGGTAAATTGATGATGAACGAGAGAGAAGAAGAAATTTATTTAATTCTTCCTTTATTTTTCTTTCTTAATTAAGAAATTCATTTAAATTAATTATTTTATTTAATTAAATCATGGCTAAGACAAAAAAAAAAACAATTTGAGGGCACATCAGTCATTTTGCCCTCATTTCGGACTCACATGCGTCACACGTGACTGAAACTAACGGAGCCGTGACAGAAAGTTGATGTAGGTACTACGTTGACAAGAAAATATAAGTCCAGGTATCACATTGATACGTTTGAAAGTTCAGGTATCATTTTGACAGTCCTCAGAGTCTCCGGACACTATCTGTGCATTTTTCCCTTGATTTAACTGCAAACTATAGTTGGTATTAGTAGGCATTCCTGAGCGGATGACTACGTATATATATATTTACGTGAAATATATATGTTTTGGTGGATTTGTGGATTTATGGAAACAATATGCATGAATGATGCTTTTTATTATTTTGGGTTATGGCTTTTCAGAAAACAAATGGGTAGGAAATGGTATTTCTATTGTTTTGAAAAGTGTTTGAGGATTTGGGGAGTTGCAGGTTGTTATTTATCCTTTTGGGTTTGGTAACATTTTCAGGTCCGTTATGACCATTTTAAATGTTTTAATCTGACGACCGGTGATTTAAGGATTTGAGAGTCACAAGTTGTGATTTCTCAGTTTGATTTGATTTAACATTTTGGGTCCAGTGCGACTCGTTTAATGTTTTGATCTGAGGTTCAAGTTGGCCTAAGGATCCGGGGTTGCAGGTTGCATCCTCATGGCAATATTATATCGTAAGGTTGAACCTTGGCCGTGTGACAGGTTACAATTCAATTAGAGCTCTAGTCTGTCTGCCATAGCACCTCATGGATCTAAGTAGGTTACTTAAGATTCTTGAGTACATATTTTGTCCAGGTTGGACTAAAGAATCATATTCTATTTATTAGGTTAACGATAGATATGATTAATATGTGTTGATGTTTTGTCTAGGTTGGACCGAAGATTCATATTCGATTTGTTAGGTTAACAATTGATACGATTTGTTGTTTTGTCCAGGTTAGACCGATTTGATGTTTTGTCCAGGTTGGACCGATTTGTTGTTTTGTCCAAGTTGGACCGATTTGTTGTTTTGTCCAGGTTAGACCGATTTGATGTTTTGTTCAGGTTGGACCGATTTGTTGTTTTATCCAGGTTGGATTGATTTATCATATTTGAATTGTTAGGTTAACGATTTATATGATTTTGTCACGGTGTGACTTTCGTTGTTTTCTTTTGGGAAAAGAGTATTGTTTTGGGAAGCATGGTATGTTTTCCTTATTCTCGAGTTGAAAGGTTTTCCTCATTTTGGCGTGCGTTGTGTGGTGTTTTATTTTGAGTTACTCATACGAGCTTGCAAAAAGCTTACCGGGTTTGTTGTGTGACAATCCGGTGTACCATTCAAACGGTGTAGGGGTTAATCCTACAGGTCAGGGAAATCGTGGCTGAATCTGAGGAAGCGTGCTAGCAGCTTTACGGTAGAAAGCCATTTTTGTGACCTTACCGTTGATAGAGACTTCCGCTTGTAGTGAGCTCTGAGGAGCATTTAAGTTTTATTTTGTTGTTGACAATTTAATTCGTAAGACTCTGTGGAGAGCGAGTGTATATTAACTTTAAGGGTTCAGGGCATCAATATGTACTTTGTTTAAAGGGAAAAAGATTTCAAGTATTTTGTATTGATGGCTAAACGATCACGCATGTATTATTATGGGATTATATATCAATTTTTACTTGTGTTAAAAATCAGGGACGTGACAGCCTCATCCTGACAACGACCGCCACGCGGAGTTACAGTAAAGCTACATCCCTCCGGGACAAGGAGACAAGTCAACAGTCTTCGACGGCCCTGATCAGGCACGTTGACCCCCACCACTCGGGTATCAAATATTGGGCTCGCTACCCAACACCCTCTGCTCCGCGCGACTCCCCTCAACAAACAATATACCGGCTCAACGGAGGTCTATCTTAGCCGCAGAGTGGGGAACTCCCTGGGGACCTAGCAAGGGCCCACCCACAAGTGTATAAAGCATTCACTCAATAAATCCATGGTTGACAACGCACTAACGCTAATTATACTGTTGCAAGACTAGCAAAAGTGACGCTTCAAACCACTAGGCAGCTCCCCAACCAAGATTGCCCTCCTTGACTGGGGCTTGGGGGACTTGTACTTACATGAGCATTTGCAAAACACAATTAGCTATAATGAGCCACGCTCATGCTACCGCTAGCAGTACCAACTACCACCAAAGGTGTGACCTACAGAAACACAGCCAAGCAGGCTACTGCCTGAGCCCTGGCTCACCCTCAGATCACCGCTGAAGCGCCGTCACATACAGTGCCAAAACAGCATCAGAAGCTCCACAAACTGGGAACTGAAGCATATTGGTCCCACATCGAAAACAAGGAAGAGATCAGCCTCTTCCCCACCTATATAAGGTTCACCCCTCTCTCCTCATTAATTACGCATTTACTACTTACCTACTGTTATTCTGTCAGTACAAATACATTGACTAACTTAGGCATCGAAGAAGAGAAGACCGCCCAACGCGGTCTCCCTCTGAAGCCCTTTGTATTTCATTTGACAGATAGCGGAACCTTTGAGAATATCATAAGTAGCGGTCCACCCACCGGACCAGCGTTAACCGAGACTTGGGCTACCGCCCAAATCTTAAACATTAACACATGTCTATTTGTGAAATATGCGGAGTTTATATATATTATGTGCTTGATCCATTGTTTGATTAGACATGGGACATGTAAACTTTTTGATTGATTATGTCGAGTTAATGATATGTCACATGGTAATATAGGGCTAGAGAAAGTCATTAGGGTTCTTGTGGGATACACTAAATTGAAGGATAACCAATAAGAAGGGATGATGCGATGTGATGATTTGATGTGAATTGTTGTGTATATGATACACTACTTTTTAGTGTGTATAAAATGACATGACTTTACTGGCAAATTATATGATCTAATAACGGATCGCGTGGTTTTGCTCACCCACCCATCTCTAATACATTTTGCAGAGAAGTACTAAGAGTTTCTCGAGCCTGAAATGGGTTGGACGAGCCTAGATGGAAGAGTTTTATTTATGTTCTTCTTTGTAACACTCACACCTTGGATTCAGCGTTACGTGCTTAAAATCTACCGACACGGGGGCCGGGACGTGACAGAATGGTATCAGAGATAACCATAGATTAGAACTCCAGGATTTGTGGTAGATTAGGATTTTAGTGACATAGCGTTGAGCCTTAAGTGTTTTGGGTCTTTGGGGTGAATTGAATTTCAGGACAAAATTCTTTTAAGGAGGTTGGATTGTGAGATCTTGAATTTTGAAGTTGGCCGAATTTTATTTTTGAGGTTGTGAAAAGTAGAGAGGTTGCCACGAGTTTGTAGTATTTTTGGGTGAATTTTTCGGGTTCCCGAACTATTTTTAAGGAATTTTTGAAGTTTATTTGAAGAAAAATAAAATGCCGACATGGCGAGAATTTATTGGTTGATAGGAATTACTTAGTGACCAAGACTAGCAATCATACGTGCCCCTTATAATTACATTAATCATGGGACACTTGTCACTTGATATGACAAATTTTGGTAAATGCTTGACAAGTGACACAAGATTGGTGGATGGCTTGGTGTTGACACATGGTTGTTTCCTATTGGTTATCCTTCCATATATATAGGAACTCAGTCACATTTCCTTATCATTTCCGAAAAATCACTCTCTCTCTAACTTTCTCTCTCTACATTTTCTTTGGGGGTGGATCATCAAATGTCACTGAATTTTTACACAGATCATAACAATTACCACATTTAAATGCTGCTCCCATGTCGGCCCTATAGTAACCCTCAATTTGGCGGTGCTATAAAATGAATTAATAAAAAAGTTACAACAAATTTAAATTATATACCACTAGATATAAAAAAAATGATTAACTATGTCACAATAATTTTGAAAAAGCTTAACAAGAACCGTACTTGATCCAATTGGTTTGCTCCACTTATTGTGCTCCTCTCGGCCTGTTTGACGCATTGATGCCATTCGTTCATCTTTGAAAAAATATAATTTTTTCGATCGACAATTATAACTATCTTCCAATCTTATCTTTGGAAGAATATTGCCCTTGTAATAATTCAAGTATGTTTGTTAGATAGTTTCCCAAAGCCCTTCCTTCGATTGACTTGTACCAATCGAGCTATTTTCGGAGACTTTCACAAAAGTAATAGTTAGAGCTTCATCTTCCTTTGGTGTACAATTTTTCCTTTTTTTTTTTTTTTTTTTGGAATAAGGAATAGAAACTTGAAATATGTATATGAGTGAAATGAGGAAGAAAAGAAGTAGAAGAAGGGAAGAAAGTGAAAATTTATATGGAGTCATTGGATGTTGATTCCAATCTTCAAATGTTAAAATTTGGCGGATTTGAATTTTTGAATGAGAAATTTGACCACATTCCTTGTCTTGGTTATGGGTCATAGTAATTGAGCCAGTATCAACCAAAATAAATTCATAAAATCTTTGGCCTTTATTTGGATCATTAGTAACAAAATAATGAGGCAAGTTGTTTTCATGAGAATTTGGTAAGGCTCACTGTCATAGATTTCTGGGTCAATGACAAGAATGGTTTTGGTTCCAGCTTGATATAATATGGGCTTTTAAAAGGTTTTTGGTTTGAAGATATCGGTTGACTTGAACATGATAAAGCAGAAGGTTTTGGTTGGGTGAATTTTTGAGCAAAAGTTTGAGGTTGCTCCGCTAAGGGAGTGAAACAGTTTCTGACATGAACCAATTTGCCTGCAATATTAATGGTGTTTGGACTGGAAACCAGTCTGCTTCGCTGAGGCTTTGTAGGAGTCATTGCATATGATTCTTTTGATGTTGGTTGAGTTTTTTAATTCATCTTTCTTGTAAGAATCAATACCCTTTCTGACCTTAGAGAAGATTCAACTAGTGAATCTGATGTTAGTAAAATTGAAGAAAATTTTAAAGTAGAAAAATTGAAATTCCCCCTTCTAGAAATTATTACCCAAGACCAACTCCAATAGATTTACAATTTGAAGAAACAAAACTTCAAAAACATGTTGGATATTCTGTTGGTACTTTGTATGAGTGGAATATAGATGGCATGAGTGAATATAGTCATACAACACATCAATGAAATGTTAATTGTTAGCAATGAAATCGGTAATATCCTCGTAGCAGGATTTACTAGCAATTGAAGGGTTGGTGAGATAATTATCTCACATCTGACCAACGCCATCAAATCTTAAATAGTGTCAAAATAGAACAAACAACTGGTGCAATGATTGTTGATCAACAACATCAGCCAGTAACAGATGTGGCAGCAACTCTTTGTTACTCCATCATGACCCACTTTATAGGTGATCACAAAGCAATCAAAAATAGAATGGCCGTAACTCTCACAAATTTAAGATGTAAAAAACTCCAAGATTTTCATTGGTACAAAGATATTTTCCTCTCAAAAGTCATGCTTAGAACATACTCAAATCAACTTGTATGGAAAGAAAAATTCATATCAGGATTACCAAATCTTTTTGCTGAAAAAAATTAGACAAAAATTAAAACAAATTTATGACAATGAAATTCCTTATGGAGACTTAACCTATGGACAATTAATCAGCATAATCAACACCACAAGTTTAGAACTCTATGACGATATTAGGTTAAAAGCCCAAATGAAAAGAAACCAAATCACCACAAAGAAAAAACTATGATCTTTTTGTGAACAATTTGGATACCAATCTATCAAATCCCCTTCTGATAAAATACCAAAACATCATAAAAGAAGTAGGAAAAGAACCGTTGGCCAGCGGTTGGAAACTCAAATATGACTTCTTCTTTTTTATATACTCAAATATGACTTTTGAATAAATTGAACTTGCATGATTGGTGGGCCAGCTACTTGCCTCCAATGGTCTAAGACCATCTCCAGTAAGAATGAGCTATATTGGGGCTAGGGTTATAATTTAGTCCCCAAAAATATTATTCTTTATTCAGAGTATGTTTAACAATGCTAGCCATTTTTTAGTCAAATTTTAGCTAAAGTAGCTAAAAAGTCATTTTAGCTAGCCACTTTAGAATTACATCTGCATCAATGTTCTCTATTATTTTTTAAATGAAGATTAAATAGTTTAAATGTATTTATAAATTACATAAAAAATAACTTAAAATGAATGTTTTGAATTATAGAGAGTCTCATCTCGCTCTCTATATTTAGGAGCGAGATAGCTAAAAGTTATAATAAATAGCCACTTAGAAGTCTGGTGCAGCTACTAAAATAGATAAAAAGCTAAACATGCTCTCAAAAATAGCTAAGGAGTCAAAATAGAGAGTCTGCTAAAGATGCTCTCATGAACAAGTGAACCATCTCCACTAAGGCATGGCTAAATTTTAGCCATTTCAATTATTTATGATTTTACGTAATGTTTTTCAATTTTTATGATTTTATTTTATTTTAATAATATGTTAATTTAGACTAAAATTAATTTTTGAGGAAACAAATTAATTTTTAAGGTGTATATTTGGATGAAGTATTTATGTGGTATTGTTGATAATATTTTCGGATAGGTTTTTTACAAGCTTGCTCACCTAAGGGACAGTTTTAAGGGACTGTGAGAGACAAATGCATCTCAACCACATGTATTAAATATAAAAGCAGAAATTATAACAGTTTAAAACTGTGCATTTATTTTCAGCCGTCAGATTCACTTGTCCCTCACAGTCCCTTGGTGAGCAGACCTTGGTTTTTTAAGTGTCACGTGCCACTTCGGAAGCAAATATATAGATTCCCAATTAGATATAGTGTCGACGTGGCAAGATTGATTATTACAAAGTCTTATCAAATTTACTGATAGGATTTTTGAATGCCACGTGTTATGTTGTGATCAGCTCTCTAGATTTCCAATTAGATTTTATGCATACGTGGCGGTTCTATCTTCAGCTTCAAACCTCAATAAAAAGGGTGGTTTCATATGCATATCTCACTATCTCCTCTATCTCCTCTCTAATTGTTCGTTCAGTTTATATCTTTTCATTACATTTTGCAATGAATTCAAACTGATCGCGCTACCCGTCATCGATCACGTGAGGTAGCTAATGAAAAATTGTTAAATGATTACTTCGTAGCTAATCTTGTGTAACTAGCCGAAACATTCAAACGATGTTACATGATGAGGCATGAAGTGTACCTCCGCATGATAGAGCATGAGCGTGTCTAGACGGCGGACCCATATTTTAGGCAGTCACAAGATTGTGTTTGGTATCCGGACTTCTCGCCTCACGAGAAATTGACGTGCACACTCCAGATGCTAGCCACTGCATGCTCGGCTGATTCCTTAGATAAATCATTCCTTATGCCGAAATCAACCGCCATTGAGAATCTTAGTCGATTTTTTCATACCATTGTCAACATTTATCAATAACGCTACATTCGAGCTTCTACAACAGAAGATATAGATATGCTCCTACAAAAAGTCGAGTGACAAGGGTTTCCTGGAATGAGAGGTTCGCTTGACTACATGCATTGACAGTGGAAAAATTATCCAGTGGGATGACAGTGTAGCTTTAGCGGCAAATCGAAAAAGCCAACCATTGTTCTCGAAACTGTGGCAGGTCCTGACATCTAGATCTGGCATGCTTTCTTTGGAACCCCGAGAGCTCAAAATGACCTCACTGTTCTCGGAGGCTCCCATTTGTTTGATGCTGTCATAGCAGGTCAGTCACCACATCTTAAATACTATGTTAATGAGACTCCTTATGAGTTTGGGTACTATCTTGCTGATGGTATTTACCCTAAGTGGGCGACGCTGGTGCAATTTATCAGACAACCTGAGAATGAGCAGGAGGAGTATTTTTTCACAAAACAGGAGGCATACCGAAAATATGTTGAAAATGCATTTGGAATTCTACAAGCACGATTTGCAATAGTTAGGCAACCTGCAAGAGGTTGGGATAAAGATTCATTATCGACAATCATGTTGCCTTGCATAATACTTCATAACATGATTGTGGAGGATGAGCGAGATGACTACTATAATGATTAGTCCAATGATGATGAACCAAACCCAAATAGGTCAAGGAGAGCTCAAGCAAGAATATATGATGGCCCAAACCTACCTCTTAATTCAAGGACCGGGCATATTACAATGTCTCGTTACCGGAGGGTACACTCTCATATTGGAAATAGTAATCTACGAAAAGATCTTGTCAAACATGTTTGGTCAGGAAGATGGTGAGGAGGACAAGGTTAGGGGTATGACAATTACATTGTCATCCTAATAATAATTGACAATTCATTATCATGTCATAGTGCTCGGGTCTTTTTATTTATTTATTAATGTGTAACTTGTTTTTATTTGCTTTAACTTTTATTGTGTCGCTTGTTTGGTTTCAATTGTAATGAATAAAAGTTTACTTTAATTTCACCATTTATTTCATAAATAAAATATTTTATAAACTTCATTAACATGATACAAAATAAATTAATTAAAAAATACATGCACTTAAAAGAAACTAATTTATATTAACTAAAATTTGTCTTCATCAACGGCTAGTTAGCTACATGCATATATAATTATGATCCTTAATTAGATATCGTTGGATTACAACGGTTTTTTATTATGGGCCATTGGAATTTTTTTTTTTTAAAATGCATGCAGTGATGCAGACCATGCATTGCTTCAGAACCAATTAATTGAGGTTGGTTTTCCGTGGGTCCCACAAGAACTAAAGGGCCAACCATAGGGCTATTTTTATCCCTCTCCTCCTATAGCACTTTGGACATTCTCTTGTTAGAAACCCATATTTTAGCAAAAATGACTAGAGTTCTCCATTTAGCCCTCTTATTAGAGATGGCCTAAAGGGTGGTCTATATTTAGACCCAGTTGTGGACTTTAGACCTCCATCTATCATTTTTGAAGTAGACCAAATTCATGATTAGAGATGGATTTTGTTCAACCATGGTCTATGATATAGACTTTAAACGTTCTATTGGAGAAGACCTAAGCTCTATTTTAAGTTAAAATAACTAAAAAACTGAAATATAGCTATAAGTTTAATAAATTTTCTCTAGCAACACTAGTTATTTCAAATGTTTTATCAAATCATAAATTGCCGTATGGATAAAGAGCAAAGAAAATAAGTGATAGAAATATAACTATCCAAAATTCATAGCTAAATATAGCTATTTTACCAAAAGTTATATTCAACTTTTGTTTACGTACTCTGTTAGATGCTCTTAGCTTATTTTTTATAGTTCTAATTTGGAACATCTTTAACTTAATAAAGATCTTTTGAATTTTGATTTGGAACATCTTCGGCCTTATTACGTGAATATAAATATTTTGGATATTACGTTTTGTCAGCTATTTTATTGTTGGATTTTGAGTTTATAGATTTATTTCTAGAAAATTCTTCTGAACAAAAAAAAAAAAAAAATGCATACTGTGATAAGAGGGGTCCAACTTTTAAAGTTCACTTTAGGTATGAAAATCTAAGGTTTGGCCCTGGAAATGAAAACATGTGGGAAGAATAGTAATGAAGAAACAATTAAGTGAAACAAAAAATTAAGATGAACCCTCTTCAGTATCAAAAATAAAGATCTAAACGATCCCATATCTTTGATAGTACAATACTTCGTGATACTAAAAATTGAAGAGTAGCACTTAATCCTAAATATTTTAGATGAAATTCCAAATTTCTTCATGCTATCCCTCCTCATTATTGTACATACATATACATGGGCAACCACTTAGAGCAAGTTCTCCCGTTGGGTCACTAGGTCAAAACATTGTTCACTACTTTTTTATGTTTGTTTCCACTAGTTTGGTCTGGGTCATTGGGCTAAGACACTGTTCATTCAATATTCTATTAATTTATTTATTATAAATATAAAAAAATTTATGATTTTAATAAATAGTGATGGTTTAGATTTCAGAAAATTGTTCGATTTTCACTGATTAAGAAAATTAGGTAGTTAATATTGATTCCCCTTGGACTAAGAAGTAAATTATTTTGGATCAAAACAAAAAAAAGAAGTAAATTATTTTTTAATTATCTTATTAAATGATTTTTCAAAATATATAATGCTTCATCAATTTTAGTATTATAGAAAGAAAGTGAAAAATTATTGAAACATGAAGCAAACCATTGCATAAGCAAATATTGAAACATGACAGAGTAAAAAATAAAGGTAAAAATCAGAAACATACATTTACATGTTATAACGATAATACCAGTAATGAAAATCCTGACGCGTCAAGCGACTGGGCTTATTCAATGGATCTGTATGTCAAATTTTTTAGTCTCATCAATCAGTACTTTAACATTTGAAGATTTCACTTCATAAGCATTTTCAATAGGGTTTACCCCACCTGGTTGATTACTAAATAGTAACTGTTTATACCATGTACATATAGTACACAAACACCTGAAGAACACGACAACTGGCCATCGGAAAAAGCTTGGAACCTAAACTCTACAAGATGGGCCCAAAGCCTAATGCATACATAAGCCTCACATTCTCAACTTTAATAGGCTTCACTTAGGCTCACATGGAAATAAAAGGGTGACAAGCCCAAACCTACACTATATATACATGCATCTCCTCTCATTTAAGGTAAGTATCCATTCTTCACTTACTCATACCTTATCTACATTCTTACATGCATCTGACTTAGGCATCAAAGAGTCGAAGACCGGCAACCCCGTTCTTCCCTCTAACCTCTATTCATGGTTGATAGGTATGGAACTCGAAGATGGTTGCTCTCACGGTGATTCTCACAGAAACAGTAACAAGTACCACATAGGGATCAAAAGTTAGTTTAATGGTATGGAAGCAATAGGGATTTACAAGGCATAAATCCTAAGAGAACAAATCTAGAATTAGAAAATTGAGTAGAACATCTCGATGTTATTGATAAAGGATAATTGTAAGTGTAGCAACCATGAAAGGACACCGTCTAAGTTGTATGAAACCCTAGGGCATCAATGATAGGCCTAAGCAAGCCCACATGTTCCAAAATAAAAGATAACCTGACTATTTATATAAAAATTTGAAAATAAACTAATATATTAAAATGTTGATTTGAGACCCCAAAAAGCCCATACAAAGCACTGAGTTCATTTCGTGTCGATGTTTTCTTCTGAAAAAAGGTATTGTACGTAATAGTCAAATCGGAGGTCAAAGCCCAAACTTGTACTGTGCTGATTTTCTCACTTTTACACCAATCCATCTAATCTTCAATTAACTCCGCCCTTTGTTCTACACCATCAATGTTAACTAACCTTCCAAAAGAAAAAAAGAAAAATGGGCTTTTGTCCATTTACCTCATTTCTAGAGATTTTTTTCCCACTTACCCCATTAAGTTTTTTTAATTCCCTCTTACCCAAAACACTCTAAGGAGGTCTTCCCTAATACCCCATTAAGTTTTTTTTTTTTTTAATACCATTTTACCCTCACCTCTTTGTTACTTAGAGAGAGAGAGAGAGAGAGAGAGAAAGAGAAACCATAGGAGACTTCCCGGGAACCCGGTCACCGGCGGCCAGATTCCCTTCACCGGTCGCCTGATTCCAGTCACCAACCGCAGGATTCCGGTCAACTTTCGTCGAATTCCAGTCACCGACAGCTGCCCACCAGATTTTTCTGAAAACCTTACCGGAAAGGTTTATACTCCAATAGACATCTATTGCCTCCCAATATAGGGGCAATAGACCTCTATTCCTCCCCAATAGACGTCTATTTCCCCCCAATAGACGTCTATCAGTCATGTGTTGCCCCTTAATACATGTCTATTGCCCCCCAATAGGTGTCTATTGTCCCCCAATAAAACTTTCGATTATTAGAATATGAACTAATCTTCCTAAATTTACACAAATAAAACTTTGTTTAAAGAAAAAAACGAAGAGATTATATCAATTTAGAAACGTCTATTGCCCCCCAAAACATGTGTATTGTCCCCCAATAGACCTTTAACAGACCTATATTGCCCCCCACCCCCAATAGACCAAAGAAAAAAAAAGAATTAATTTGGGCACCCCGAAAATACTTTGGGTAAATGTCATATATTTGCACCAAGACTTACCATGAGTTTACCAAAACTTAGGGAGAAGCCAAACACCCAAAACCCAATAGCCATTTGCTCAAACACCCTAATTTATGCAATTAGGGAAATTAGAGTATTTGAGCATTTCATAGAAAATGATTTATGCAATTTCCATTTCATGTATTAATTGGATACTAAAGAGTAAAACCCACCACTAGGGTCAAAACTTTCTTGCATTGGACAAAATGATACCTAACTTTCAAAAGTGATCAAAATGATAGCTAAATTTTTAAAAGTGATCAAAATGATACCTAAATAATTTTTAAAAACAAATCAACTTGATACCCTACTTTCAAAAGTGAACAAAATGATACCTAAAGTTTTAAAAACAAATCAATTTGATACCTCAGTTTAATTTTTTGTAACTTTTTCTTAAAATTGATCACTTGCGGTGCAGTATTTTGTGGGGTTAAAATAATATTTTACACAAAAAACTATTTTTCAATGATTTTTTATTTTACTTTGTTAATTCTCTTCTTCTTCTTCTTCTTCTTCTTCTATCTCTGCCTCTCTCTCTCTTCCCATTTTTCTTTGTTTCTTTAGAAGTTGGGAAACATCCAAACTTTATTTGTTTCTACAATGGATGGTAGAATTGAAATTGAATGGAAGATTTTTTTTTTTTTAATTCTATAGAAGAAGAAGATTGGGTTATAGATGATTGATGGTCCTCTGACCACAAATCACATCAATTTTTGTGCTTGATTTTGCATTTGATTTAACAAAGAAGTTAAAAAAAAGGGCTAAATACTGACTACTACCCTGTAGTTTGGGTCTAAAATCAATTCAGTCCCTACTTCTAATTTCATCAAGAACACATCTGCACTTTCAATTTTGATCAAATATGTCCAATTTGTTAGTCTTCCGACAATTGAGTCATTTAACTTGTTGATGTGGCTCATATATGGCCTATGTTTTATGATGTGGTGTTGAGGTGGTCTGCATAGACAATTTTGGAGTGAGTCCCACTATTAGAAATCTATCAAATAAATAGTTTTTCAACAAATAATCCAACTATAAATAAATAGTTTTTTTAATTTTTTCTTTCAATTTCAATGTTCTCTATTTCAATTTATATAAAAAGATTAGTAAATTTACAACTATGATCAATGAAGAAGATATTGATTTTTTTTCATCGTGTTTTAAATTTTTACTTTCAGTATTCACAAAGAATAATAGAATATTGCAAAGATTTTGATGAAGTTAAAGGTAATGGTTTTGTGAATTGAATAACGAATTAACGATGAAGAGGCAACAAAAAAATAAAAAAATAGTAATAAATTCAAATTTGGGTGGAGAATATAAAGATTAATGTTATCCAATGAGAAATTAAGTAGTCTTTGTATTTAATTAATTACTTATAGATTTATTTTTTTCTTACATATTTGGATTTTAGAAAATTAATGTACTTATTAGTCATTTTGCACTTGGGTGATATGGTCTTTCAATAATTCAAATGTTTGTAGGGTAAACTAAGAAAATGGTAGGGTGGCAATAGCCATACCCAATAATGAATTGGACCAATTAGATCAAAATTGAAAGTACATGGGTGTTTTTGATGAAATTAGAAGTCCAAGGACTAAATTGATTTTAGACCTAAACCACAGGGTAGTAACCAGTATTTAGCCCTAAAAAAAATAATCTGAGGTATCAAATTGATTTGTTTTTAAAACTTTAGGTATCATTTTGATCACTTTTGAAAGTTGGGTATCAAGTTAATTGATTTGTTTTTAAAATTTAGGTATCATTTTGATCACTTTTAAAAATTTAGATATCATTTTGATCACTTTTGAAAGTTAGGTATCATTTTGTCCGGTGCAAGAAAGTTTTGACCCTAGTGGTGGGTTTTACTCGATACTAAATGGTAGATGTTCAATGACTAATTATAAGAATATACAACAGCAGGAGAAGGATTTCTATCCAAAATGACCAATGAAATAAGTGTTAAGTGTTCTCTAACCAATTCACATAATAATCCCGATTAGGCAAAAGCACATTATCACCACACACTCACTGCCAAGCTCCTAATTTTATTCTCAGCCGTCCTGAATATCCTTCTGTCTTCAATAAAGCAGCTTCTGCAACAACCTCACAGTGGTAAGAATCATCACCAATTGAACCAGATCAATACTAACTCTAATGCAAATAAATGATTTCTAATTCAACCCAAATTAATGGTATCAAATCAAGCCATCTAAATCAAATCAAGTTGAATAATGTAGATAGCCATATACCGATCCAAGCTGAATGCCATATACCGATTCGTTTTCAAGGTCATTGATCTTATAAAGTCCTCTGTCGTTCTGCATCTTTTGCATGACCAGTCGACCACCCAAACCCGGAATTCTACGGCTTCTGGCAACGTGGCGAGCGTGGTGAGAGCGATGGCGAATCTGAACCTGACGACTGCGGCGGGGAGAGAGAGAGAGAGAGAGAGAGAGAGAGAGAGAGGAGGGATAGCTGGCAAGATCGTCTCGGTCAGTCGGCGCCGGAAGATGTCAGCTGTGGTGAACAATTTGGGGGAGGAGAGAGAGAGAGTTTCAGGATTATCGGAGAGGGAGGAGAAAGAGAGAGGAGAGAGAGTGGCATGGCAGTGGTTGTAATTCATTAATTAGACTAAGGGTAAAATTGTTATTTTAGTTTAAATCGAGTTAGTGGGAATAAAAATATGTTGTTGGGGTAAGTGGGATAATTTAGCTAATTTTAGTGCTTTGGGTCAGGGACCCATAAAAAATAAAAAAGGGGGTGATTGTGTAACCCATAAGGGGTGCACAAGGGGGAAAAAAAGATGGTGCAAATTAATTTAGTCTTCATTTCTGAAAAAAATTAATTGAGTAATCTCAAACTATCATGTGTTTGTGTGTCAATAAGATGATTAAAAGCCTAGTGAGTTTTAGATTCTATGGACTTTCTCATACTTTCTAATTGAGTTGGGTCACCGTCCTTAACTTGTTTGAGCTTGTTAGTCGCTTAATTGATATCTTCTTAGGGTCCTTGACCAAATGCACCAAAATTGGCTAAATTTATCTCACTTACCCCAGTAACATATTTTTATTCCCACTAATCCGATTTCAAATGAAATGAAAAATTTACCCTCAGCTTAATTAAACAATTACATCAAAGCCACTCTCTCTTATCTCTCCTATCAGACTCTCTCTCTCTCTCTCTCTCTCTCTCTCTCTCTCTCTCTCTCTCTCTCCCCTCGTACATACAGATCATCGGTCCCGGCGAGAGGCGCGACGACGACGAACAGAGCCCGGCGTTGTTTCTCCCGCACCGTCCAAGGTCGAGCCCGTGGCCTCCAATAGCTACGACACCAACTACAATCGCTCTGAGTTTGACTAAGACAATCACTGATCTGAGGGTGTTCGCGTTCTCCGAGCTCAGAGTCGCGGGTCCATTCGGGCCTTACTGATTGGAGACTTCAAAGCGGCATCGTCGCTAAGAGTGAATTGGAGATTTGAATCTGAATTGGAATCGAAGGATTCGGGGTCGAGAAAGGGGAAGACAGGTTCGGGTTCTCAGCCGATGCTCTCTCTCTGCGAGTTCGACGCTCTTCCTCTGCCAACGCCACTGTTTTTGCCCCAAAACAACTACTGTGTGTCCTTCTTCGGTCTCGGGTGGTCGTCTTGGTCTTTCTCCGTTCTTGCCCTGAAATAGCAACCAGCGAAAAAGTGAAGAGGTGGGTGCCCAAATCATTTTTTTTATATATATAAAATGAGGCAGAAGGCCCCCGGAAGAAAAATGAAAAAAAAAAAAGAAGGTTAATCGGGTATTAGGGAAGACCTCCCTCTATAGTGTTTTGGATAAGAGAGAATTAAAAAAACTTAATAGGGTAAGTGGAGAAACAATCTCTAAAAATTGGGTAAATAGACAAAAACTCCTTCTTATTGTTTTATGACGTGGGGAGAGAGAAGAACGCTCAAAATATGGGCTCATTGGACTCTAATTAAAAACTGAGGTGGGGTTTTTAAATAATTTCCGCAAGGAGATCTCAGAGCGACGTCGTTTCAGCGATTTGCTCCCGATTAGAATTGGCAGAGAAAGAGAAACCCTAAGATAGAAGAAATCCCCAAATTGGGGCAATGGCAATCGCCAGGACGGGAGTGTACGTAGACGACTATCTTGAATGTAAGCGCTCATTCCACTATTGTTTCCGATATTAATCAATCTGAATTTTGGAATCTGGATCTGAATTTGAATTTGAATTTGAATTTGTAAAGACGCAAGTACGTTGCCTGCTGAGCTGCAGAGGCTTCTGAACACAATTCGAGAACTGGACGAACGCTCTCAATGTAAGTCTCTCGCCTTCTCCGATTCTGAATTTTGCTGCTGCTGCTGTGTTCTGATGATTCCCTGCGTGCGTGCTTTCATCAAAAGCGATGATACACCAGACGAGGCAGCAGACCAAGCACTGCTTGGGATTGTCAAAGAAATGGAACAGCGAAGAAGATGAGGCCTCCATTGACAAAATGCGTAAAGAAATTGAAGCCAATCAGGAGAATGCAGTCAGTCTCTGTACTGAGAAGGTTTTGCTCGCAAAACAAGCTTATGACCTGGTCTCATTCTACCCCCCCCCCCCCCTCTATAACTGCCATTTTGTTGCTTCAACTTCTTTCAACCATTTCTAATTCTCCCATGTTGCGTTTTGCGCCAGATAGATAGTCATGTGAAACGACTCGACGAGGATCTGAACCACTTTGCAGAAGATTTAAAGCAAGGTACTACAGTCATTTTGAAGGGTCTAAACCATTCCATCAGTTTTGTAACAAGACTACATCTATTTATGTTCCAATTCGCTTCAAGTGTAATAGACAATCGCATGAAAAAAGATAGAAAAGTTTAAGACTATCAACAAGTGAACTCCATTAAGCCACACGTACATGAGCAATGTAATTCCAAGTCAAAGCCATCCTTTGACTGTAGATAAAAACCTGATACATGATGTTCAAGATGGACAGATATCAGAATATGCTTGTTTTGTTCACTACATGCTGCCATTCTGAACCTTCATGTCAAGTACTAATACCATTTCGTGATATATCAGCCACTTCATAGAGCACCCATGTTGTTTTCACTTTTGAGGATGCGTATCTTGAAAGCAATGAGTAAGCAAGCTAACTTTGTTCTGTGTTTTCCAATTCTCTCAGAAGGAAAAATATCACCCGATGAACCAGCAATTCTTCCTCCATTACCCATAGTAGTCCCCAAAACTGAAAAACGAAAGCCCATTTATGGAACACCTCAATCAAAAAGGTTTGATTATAGGGATAGGGAATGGGATCGAGAGCGTGACAGGGACTTTGAGCTCATGCCGCCCCCAGGAAGCCACAAAAAGGAATATGCTATTCCCATGGATGCTGATCAACCAATTGATCCAAATGAACCTACCTACTGTGTTTGCCATCAGGTTCTTCTTTTATATTTTTGTTATTTTCAGTGTCTGCTATCGTCTGATGATTATTTACAGTTTCTTTAATGCCTGCTGCATATATTGGACTAGTAATTATCATGATTTCTTCAGGTGTCTTTTGGAGATATGATTGCCTGTGACAATGAAAATGTAAGTCCTTTTTGCGTCATTCTGTTTATTTCTTACTCTTATTTTTGTATTAATCATCTTTTACAATAGGATGCATCAGTTTAGCTTTAGAACTTCTATATCAGTAGCTATAGAAGTTTTAGTTATGTCTACATCTACTAGACACTGGTCTAGAAATTTTGTCATCTTGAGGTTTGGAGGGGTATCTTTGTCCTAAAATGAGCCAAAAAAAACTTAAATGCAAGCATTGCTGGGATACTTATTGCAAAGCCAGGTTCGGAGTGGATTATTTGATGATTACATTTGAGTCTTAATAGGTCTACGCTGAGTTGTAATTTTCAAGTAAATCCACATCATTGAACTATGCAACCACTTCTTATCTTTAGGACGGGTTTTTTTTTTGCTTGTTGCATAAACTGTCCTCATTTGGATTTTAATGTTGTTAACCTTTGCTTTGTGGTACTCATGCCACTTCTTATAATTAGGACCAGTATTCTGAGAAAGAACATTGGTGTTTTTTGCTTGTTGCATTAATATGTAGCTTAGAGATTCTCACAGCCTTAAAAAACCAAATGTATAATTTAAAGAGGGCACTCTTACCGTCTTATGCAATTTGCTAAATAATGTGTTTATTATATGTCAATTTTATTTCTTGACAGTGCCAAGGAGGCGAATGGTTCCATTACGCATGTGTTGGGCTCACACCAGAGACGAGATTCAAGGGAAAGTGGTATTGTCCAACATGCAGACTACAACCACAAGGTCAATAGTTAGTTATATGAATCTAATGCTGGTTTCCAAGTACTACTTTTCCTAAGAAAGATGGGAGGTTATGACTTCACTCTATAGAGTTAGGATTGTAATAGAGTTGTGATCTACTCAAATTCTTACATGTATGTATCTATTTCTTCTCTCTTTTGTCACGGGAAGTTCACTTCCCCTTCTCTCTTCTGACAAGGAAATTGATTGCCCTTGACCCTTGATAAGGCTTGGGTACGGAATGTAGTACCCATGAAAATATAATTGTTTGCTTGAAATATGTTTGTTGCAATGAAATTAGCCGAGCAATGGCAGATTTAGGGACTTTGAAACTGCGAGGAGTTACTTATGCCTGGCAAATTAGTTGAATTTTGTTTTGTTTAATTGAAATTTGAATGTGTTTTCCCTTTTGTTTCAGGGTAGGATGTTCATGGCCCATGCTTGTCGTGTCTGTATGTACCATTGTATACCTAAACGAGGGGAACGATCTGGATTCTGGAATGGATACTGGATAGTGACGTTTGGGTTTTTATTTTGTTTTCTCTCTTTTGTTTTAGAGAATACTTTTTTTAAATTTTGTTTTCTTGGGTTTCAAACTTTTGAATTTTGATGAATTATAAGAGCGGGAAATACACCTTTCTATTGATCAAGTTTTTTTTTTGGGTTCTGATTCATACGCCAAGTATGAACCGCCAATGAATTAAATAATTAATAAGATTTTATTTGGATTGACCAAATTAGCCCAAAAAAGATTTTATTTGGGTTCATCTCCATGTCAGTAGCTACAAAGAATAACTAAAAAAAAACATGGGCTTAAGGCTGAGAATAGAGAACAGAGAAATGTGAAAAAAAAGGAACAATTTTGGACGTTACAATAGAAGAGCTCTGAAAGGAAGGTTTCCAAGCTTGGCATGTGAAAGCAAGAATCAAAGCTGCTTTGGGAAAGTGACAGAAAGAAAAAGAGAAAAGAATGCAACTATGTGTTAGAAACAGAGGAGTAAGTTGACGTGCTACCAACTACTAAGAAGAAAGAAGAGTAAAACCCACCACTAGGGTCAAAACTTTTCTCTACCGAACAAAATGATACCCAACTTTCAAAAGTGATCAAAATAATACCTAAATTTTTAAAATTGATCAAAATGATACCTAAATTTTTAAAAACAAATCAACTTGATACCCAACTTTCAAAAGTGATCAAAATGATACCTAAAGTTTTAAAAACAAATCAATTTGATACCTCAGTTTATTTTTTTTAGGGCTAAATTTTTTTTTTTGAGGTAAAAACAGATAAGAGCTTTATTAAACTAAGTAAGAGGAGGAAGCTCCTTTAGTACAATGTCGCGGATGCAATCCGGAGTTTCTTGAATCCAATACATAGTCTGCTCGGATTCAAAAGCTAAATTGGCTAATCTGTGAGCTATCTTGTTACAAGTACGAGGAGTATAAGATACATGGATTTGCTGCAGTTGTTGCAGCATGAACTGAATGTCCTCAATCAAAGTACCATACTCTGTATGATTGGTAGAATTGCCATTAATGTCTTGGACAACTAACAAACAATCAGATTGGATACACACAGACTGGAAGTTATGCAGACTAAGTAGTTGCAGACCTACTTTGATTGCCAGAAGTTCAGCATGTAAAGCCGAGCTGACGAAAGGAGCTGCAATTTGATAAGCAGCATGAACTATTCCACGTGAGTCTCGGAGAGCTCCTCCCAGACCACCCTTAGTGAGTTGAGAAAGGAAAGCTCCATCCACATTCAGAGTAAGAGTAGCATTGCTTGCTGGGCTCCAGACCATGTTGATCGGTAGGGAGGAGGAAGCCTCTGTAACCCCAGCTTTTTGAAACTCCTCTAACTAGGTTATACAGCTGAAGAAGACTTCCGAGGCCGAGCTAACCTTGTTCTCCCACAGTTTAGTATTCCTATTCTTCCACAGCCCCCATATAATCATAAGAAACTTTTCAAACACTTCCATTTTGAGGTGCATAGCTTGCTCCAACATCCATCCACGAAAGTTGATATTAGGGAGCAACGTTCCATGAAGAAGAAAAGGAGGTTGGGAAAGTAAAGTAGTGGCTATAGGGCACTTACAGAAGATGTGAGCGGAGTCTTCCACCACATAAGAGCATAAAAGGCAGGAAAGCTCGCCTTCATACCCTTTTGTGATAAGTCTTTCGCGGGTGGGGAGAAGATTGCAGCACGCTCTCCAAGCACATATTTGAACTTTGCCAGGCACCTTTGCCTTCCAAAGCTTTTTCCACAGCTCTTGGCATGGATCACCATGAGATGATGTAGCAAGTACATTGCCTAGGGCTAAATACTGGTTACTACTATGTGGTTTAGGTCCAAAATCAATTCAATCCCTGGACTTCTAATTTCATCAAAAACACCCATGTACTTTCAATTTTGATCTAATAGGTCCAATTCGTTAATATTCTGTTATGGGTTCAAGTTATAGTTGGATTATTTGTTGAAAAACTATTTATTTGATAGATTTTTAATAGTGGGACTCACTCCAAAATTGACTATGCAGGCCACCTCAACACCACATCATAAAACATAGGTCATATATGAATCACGTCAACAAGTTAAATGACTTAATTGTCAAAAGACTAACAAATTGGACCTATTAGATCAAAATTGAAGGTGCAAGGGTGTTCTTGATGAAATTAAAAGTTTATGGACTGAATTGATTTTGGACCCAAATTACGTAGTAGGTCAGTATTTAGTCCTTTTTTTTTTAACTTCTTTGTTAAATCAAATGCAAAATCAAGCACAAAAATTGAAGTTTTGTGGTCAGAGAGCCATCAATCATCTATAACACAATCTTCTTCTTTTATAGAATTAAAAAAAAATCTTCCATTCAATTTCAATTCTACCATCGATCGTAGAAACAAATAAAGTTCGGATGTTTCCCAACTTCTAAAGAAACAAAGAAAAATGGGAAGAGAGAGAGAGAGGCAGAGATAGAAGAAGAAGAAGAGAATTAACAAAGTAAAATAAAAAATAATTGAAAAATAGTTTTTTTGTGTAAAATATTATTATAACCCCATAAAATACTGCACCACACGTGATCAATTTTAACAAAAAGTTACAAAAAATTAAACCGAGGTATCAAATTGATTTGTTTTTAAAACTTTAGGTATCATTTTGATCACTTTTGAAAGTTGGGTATCAAGTTGATTTGTTTTTAAAAATTTAGGTATCATTTTGATCACTTTTGAAAGTTGGGTATCATTTTGTCCAGTGAAGAAAAGTTTTGACTCTATTGGTGGGTTTTACTTAAGAAAGAATTGAAACTTGGAGCTTATGGTACAGATTTTGTCAATGCTCAATGGTTTGAAAAAAAAAAAAACAAACAATTGAGAATCACAAACCGTAGAGCCCTATCTTGAAGATTTCTTGGAGTGTTGTTTGGAGTATAAGAAGGTTAGAGTGAAGTCAAGGCCCAACGCAATGAAATTAGGCCTTCCATGTTCTTATTTGAGAAGTGAAAATGTGACACCTATGAGAATTTGGCGATCTTGAGCATCGATTTATTTTTGCTCTATTGATTTCTTAGAACCTTTGAATTCCTTTATCTTTCATTTCTTTTAGCCAAAACCCTTAGCCCCATTACAACCGAAACAAAGACCTATATGATCCTAGGAAAAGTGTGAGGCAATTTGTGGAGATGAGTCAAAGAGGTGAGCCTATGGGGCAATTCTATAATTCAGGTGATAGATATTCTTGCATGAGATCATTCTTTATTTTTATTTTCCAGAAAAAGCCTTTCCATCTTAACATTTATGTGAGCTATTTTTCTTTTATATATCCTTCGTCTCACATAAACATGAGTGAGTAGAATTACCCAGAAAATCTAAGCGCTTTATTCTGAGTGAAATCCTTGGTGAGATTTGAAGTTGAAGCTGATTTTCATGTGTCTATTTGGATTGTGGAAATTTGTATTGATTTATAGCTGTCTACACAAGCATGGTTGTTATCAGAATTTATTAGCACTCGATTGAAAGTTTTATGGACCTGTTTTGATAATTGTTGTTATTTGGATGCTATAATTTTGAGATTGATTCTCTGAGGTGATTGGAAGGATTAGGAACTTTTCTTTATTCTTGTGTGTTTGTTCTAGTTAGTCATTAGTTTCTATTCTTGTTTTGCTCGAGGACTAGCAAAGACTAAGTTTGGGGGTATAATTGATGTGCTCATATTTTCCTAATTTGTTATGCCTCTTAATCTTGATTTTTATGTCTAGTTCTCCTTGTTTATGGTTCATTTACTTATTTTAGTATTTTTATAGGTATGAAGAGCAAGGATGAGAAAAAGAAGCAAAACGAGAGGAAAAGGATTGAAGGGTGGTTTGCAGTCCTAACAACTGAAGCAGGGCTGCAGAACAGCTAACTTTGAGGATTAAACTGTACTGATCCAGAGATAACCAGAAAACGAACCTATTATGCACGGAAAGCCCCGAATGTCTAGTTTCTGGAGAATTTTACTGTTCGTGATTTCGATATTTCTAGAAGGAGATATGGCAGTTTAAATACAGGCAGTTTAGTCAATGCGCGAATCTGCAATGTGTTTCCAAGAGCTCGAGTTTTCAAGACCTGAATGACTTAGCAAAATTCTAGGAAAATTGATATAGCATTATGGATTGTCTGAGAGCCCAAACATATGTTTCCTTGGAATTTTAGGGTGCCACATCACATTTCTTTTGTGCTAAGTGATTAAGGAGTTCTATAGGCCTAAAGCAAGAAGGAAAAGTTGCATCTTATAAAAGGAGAATGTGTCAAGATGGAGGAGCACCAGTCACCATCAGATTTTCATCAAAGAAAGCTGCTGTCATCACGTGTTCACCTTCCATCTCTATTCAATACGTTCCTTTATGTTTTTAAGAATTTCTATTATGTTTTCTTTGAACATGAGTAGCTAAACTCCTTTTCTAGGGCTAGGATGAAGCCCTCGCATGATTGTTTACATGTTTTGATATTCAATTGATGGATTATTAGTTTCTTTTCAGATGAATTCTTAATCTCTACTTGAATTATTGCTTATGTTAAAGTTCTATTGATTCGTGACCTTTAGGGCTTTGCATCTAGTTATCAGAAGATGAATTTGAGGCATAGCTGCAATATAATTCATATTAGCTTCATGTGATTAAGAATTGTAAATTACATTATTACTTGAGAAAGAACAATGATTTGCTTGATTCCCTTGTTTTCTAAAGCATAATGAGACCTGCATGTTAAATTTATACCTGAGAAGGATAAATTGCATAGTTAGGATATACGACCTTTACCCGAGAGGGAGAGAATCATGCACTTAAGGAAAACTATGGTCTAGAGTACCTGAGAAGGACTTAGATAAGGGAATTATCATCTGGAGAAACGAAAGAATCCATTGATAGGTTCGAACGTAGATAAGATTGCTTGTGGTTGATTCCGACACCCTAGGCTTATCATCATCATATTCTCACTTTTAATCATTATAGACCCTTTTCAATTTCAATTTATTTAGATTCACTTTTCAAGTTTATGTTTTCTAGTTATTTACCCATTATCATACACTCCTTCAAAACAGTGAAAATCGTAAGTCTTAGTTTGAGTCATTGTGTTCATCTTAGTCGATTAGTGTTTCTTGTTTTGTGTGTTCTTTTAGTTTAGTTAACTTAGGGTTTCATATTGTGAATTGAACTAATATCCTCGTGGGAACGACAACTCCTTTTTCTTCCATTACCATACTACATCCACCCTGTATACTTGCAGGAATTCCACCAAATTTTTGGGTTTTTTTTTTTTTTTGGAGAAACAGAGAAATGTAGCATTAGGTAGAAATTACAATATGTCTAGATGTACTCATTCAAAATATGACACATAGTTAAAAGACGTTGCTGGATCACGGTTCTTTCATCTAATTAAAAGACTTATATCGAATTGGAGACAGTTATTTCAGTTTGAAGAGTTGCACTTGTTGCATTGAACTACTTAGTTCTTTAGTTTAATTGAAGAACTTTATGTAAAAAAACTAATCAATTAAGTTTTTTTAATTCCCTCTTACCCAAAACACTCTAAGGAGGTCTTCCCTAATACCCCATTAAGCTAGATTTTGTTTTTGTTTTTTTAATTCTTTTTAATACCATTTTACCCTCACCCCTTTGTTACTTAGAGAGAGAGAGAAAATGGAAGAGAGAGAAACCATAGGAGACTTTGTCGGAGCTCGATCACCTGCAGCCGGATTCCGGTCACCGGCCGCCGGAATCCTGTCAACTTTCGCCGGATTCAGGTCATCGACTGCTGCCCACCAGAATTTTCTGAAAAACTCACTGGAAATGTTTATTGCCCCCAATAGACATCTATTGCCCCTCAATAGACTGGCAGTAGACCTCTATTGCCCCCCCAATAGACGTCTATTGCCCCCAATAGACGATTATCAATCAGCCATGTATTGCCCTCCAATAGACGTCTATTGCCTCTCAATAGGACTTTCAATCGCCAGAATGTGAACTAATCTCCCTAAATTTAAACAAATAAAACTTTGATTACAGAAAAATAAACAAGGAAATTACATCAATTCAAAAACGTCTATTGATGTATTGCCCCCCAATAGACCTTCAATAAACATGTATTGCCCCCAATAGACCTTTATTACCCTCCAAATCCCCCTTTCCTTCTAGGCCTTGTACCCACATTTTACCCAAAAAAAAAAAAAGGAAGAGAGAGAGAGAGGGTCAAGACGTGCTCGATCTTAGACGGAAAAAAAAAATGCACACTACCAAAACAACCACCTTCCAACAGAGAATACAATACACACATCACCAAAGCAGGAAACGAGAGAAGACAACAACTACAACTATTATTCCATTCTGATTCAATTCAATTCATATAGCACAAAAAATCTTCTAGAAAAAAGCAACCAACCTTTAGTGGCCTACCATTCTCAAAAAAAAAAAAAAATTACTGCAGTGGCCTACCGAAACCTTGAAAATCCATAGAATGTGCTAATCCAATCCCCATAATTGCATGACAATGAGGATCAATACAATCTAACAGGCACATAATAGCCAACAAGATAATCAAAACAAGGCTAATACATCAAAATTAAAACAATATGAGATCTTTCTGATACAATATATTCAAAATTCTCATGCATATTCTCCTTAATTAGATCGCGAAAAGAAAACCTCCAGATTCTACATGTCAGCCTTGTGCTTGACATCATCGGCCTTCTTCGACGGCTTGTCATCGTCGGAAGACGACGACGACAAGCGGCGCTGGGAGTAGATCTTCTCTATAAGCGATGCCCTTGGTATCTCTTCTGGCTCCGCCATGGCTTCTTCTATACTAAAGATCGAACAGTTTTAGAGGGAGAGAAGGATAGGAGGGGCAGATCTGAAGGGAAGGGGAGGAAGGAGATGTGGGCGTTGTCCTCCAGTTCCGGAGCTGCCATGGCAGAGAGAGAGAGAGAGAGTGGCATGATAATAGTTATTTAATTAGGTTAAGGGTAGAATTGTTATTTTACCTCAAATTGGGCTAGTGGGAATAAAAATTTGTTGCTGGGGTAATGTGATGCCCCGGAAATTCACAATTATTTTCCGAGGATTTTCCGGAATTAATTTTATAACTATTGGACAGTTTCGTGGCTCGTGGATGGAGCGGAAGTGTTTCGGGCGAATAATTAATTGAAGAATATGGTTTTAGGGGGTTGCCAAAGGTTGACTTTTTATTCGTAGGGATTCTCCGAAAACTTCCTTCACGAAAGTTGTAGAGCGTGTCGATACGAGTTCGTGGATATGTGGAACGCGAGAATCGGAGTTCGTATGAGGAAGTTATGGCTATTGGAAAGAAGTTTCCATTTTGGTATATATAGGAAAAATCAGAAAAATATATTCATTTTCCTCATTTCCTTTTCCGGAAACTGCATTCCCTCTCTCTCTTCTCTCTCGTCCGCTCCCTCAGTATCGAAGAAAACCGCCTGACCCGACCCGAACCCGGCCGACCCGACCCGGCTTTTCCGGCCAACTGCGGCGGTCTCTGGCCGTGAAACTTGGTCAGCAGGGTCGTCTCCTCCGTCTGGTCGTCCCTCTGGTGTTCTCTTACGGCGATTCTCCGTCTCGGTGGCAGTTCAAGGCGGTGCAGACTGGAGAAATCGGACCCGACCGGAAAACACAGTTCCGACGTCGGCACGGCTTCGATTTTCTTGGGTTGAGTTCAGAACAAGCTCGCTGATCGATCCTTGGTGGTTGTTTGGATCGATTCACGTGAAACTTCGATCAACTCAGTTGGGATTACTGTTCACGGCTTGTGAGGTAGTTTTCGATCCCTTAAGCTTGTTTTCTGACTTCGAGCTAGTTATGAGAATTCACAAGCATGCTTAGATGAAGCTTTTTGATGTTGGGAGTTTTGTGAAATAATGAGTTTTTGGCCGGCGGCGGTGCACCACCGTCTGTGGAGGTGTTCCGGCGGTGTTCCGGCCACTTAAGGAACTGTTTTTGGTATTATATATGTTCTACTCGTTGATACGAGCGTTTCGATATATAATATGCAAATTTTGGAGTTCGTATGGAATTGTTATGATTTTTGCAATTTCATACCGATCGATTATTCTATCCGTGAGGATTTGAGCGTCCGATCGACTTGTGGTTTGGTCACATCGATCGTGGACGTATTCCAGAGACTTCGGGAGGTCTCAGATGTGGTTTTGCCTCGATTGGCGCCACTTTAGGGATTTTAGTTCAAAACAAGGGTTTCGGACTTAAATCAAATGTGAATCGTTACTGATTGTGATCATTGGTGATTAGGTGCTTCTAAAGGTGAATTGGACGAGTTGTTGGTGATAGTGTTAGTTCGGTTCTGTATAGAAGACGCAGCGGGATTCTGAGGTGAGTAATCTCACGAAGTTCATTTCACGAACGGGAATACCCTTATTGTTTTGAGAGTTATTTAGTTAACTGCAAACTATAGATGGTATTAGTGGCACTTAGAGTAGATGATTACGTGTGTGTATATATATATTATGGGATGTATATATATACATACGTATTCATGTATTAGTAGATATATGTTTACGTGAAATATATATGTTTTGGGTGGTTTGTGGATTTATGAAAACAATATGCATGAAATGATGCTTTTTATTGTTTTGGGGTGTGGCTTTTGGAAAACAAATGATTTGTGGAAATGATTGATTTCGATTTGTTTTGAAAAGCGTTGAGATTTGAGAAAAGTGTTGAGATTTGGGTATGAAAACAATAGGCATGAATTGATGCTTTTTATTGTTTTGTGTTATGGCTTTTTCGGAAAACAATGATTATGGAAATGTTGATTTCGATTGTTTTCAAAAGCGTTGCGATTTGTGTAACATTTTGGGTCAGATGCGACTCCTTTAATGTTTTGCTCCAAGGGACATTGCGGCCCGAGGATCGAAGGTCTAAGACCTTGGGCAGAATCTCAGGTGACCACGTCTTTGGCCGGACGAGTGGTTACGTTTTTCAGTTAGAGCTCTAATCTGTCTGCCATATAGGTAATTCATGGGGTAACGGGAATTGGTTATTTACAACTCATGACATTACGTATTTTTAGGGAACAAGGTGTGAGTTGCTTCCTTATTAATGGTTTTTAAGGGGACAAGGTGTGAGTTGTTTTCCTTATTAACGTTTTGATAGAAATCAAGGTGTGAGTTGCTTTCTATGGTACGCTTATGGTACAACTGATAGAATTCAAGGTGTGAGTTGTTTTCTATGTTTTTTTGATAGAAATCAAGGTGTGAGTTGCTTTCTATGGTACGCTTATGGTACAACTGATAGAATTCAAGGTGTGAGTTGTTTTCTATGTTTTATTGATAGAATTCAAGGTGTGAGTTGTTTTCTATGTTTTATTGATAGAAATCAAGGTGTGAGTTGCTTTCTATGTTTTATTGATAGAAATCAAGTGTGGGTTGTTTTCTATGTTTCGTTTTAAAAGGAAACAAGGTGTGAGTTGCTTTCTTTTATTTCGATTTGAAAGGAAATTAAAGTGTGAGTTATTCTCCTTTATTTCGTGTTTTAAGGAATCAAAGCGTGAGTTGTTTTCCTTATTTTTGGCGTGAGTTGTGTGTGGTTTGAGTTACTCATACGGGCTTGCAAAAGCTTACCGGGTTTGTTGTGTGGCAACCCGGTACACTATTCAAACGGTGTAGGGGTTAATCCTGCAGGTTAGGATAATCGGGGCTGAAGCGGAGGTAGCGCCTTGCGGCTTTACGGTAGGAAGCCATTTTTGTAACTTTACCGTTGATTAAGGACTTCCGTTGTATAGTTACTCTGAGCTGCATTTACGTTTTATTTTGTTGTTGACAATCTATTTCGTAAGCATTGTAATATATAACTCTATGGAGCGAGTTTATATTAACTTTGAGGGTTCAGGGCATCAATATCTGTGTAAGTTAAAGGGAAAAAGATTTCAGGTATTGTATTGATGACTGAACGTTCACGCATGTATAATTATGGGATTATATATATCGATTTTCATGTGTGTAAAATCAGGGGCGTGACAGTTTGGTATCAGAGCGTAAGGTGCATATTTGGTGACAATCAATACTCCTCGAGTGATGGCCCGTCTGCAGCGGATCCCCATCTGATGCTCTTCGGTATTGATATAGTCATTGGGTATGCAATGAGTGTTGGATTGCGAGTCATCAGGGTAGTGTTAGCTCAGTGAACCAAGTGTAGGAGCTTAAGGTAGCTTCTAGGAGTTATAATCTTTTGAGGAATGAGGACCTTTAGATTTGACTCAAGATTTACGTAGGGGATAGAATTGTATCTTCTGACGTAGTAAGGTGGTTGATTTAGTCATGTTGTTGACTTATACTTGTAGTCGGAAGTTGTACAAGTATTAATCACAGGTTGTTATGCTTCTTAGGTGATGGATTCACAAGGAGGCCGAGCTAGGGGTCGAGGTAGACCCAGAGGCAGGGGTGGAGCCAGAGGTAGGGGCAGGATTCCTCCTCCTGTTGAGGAGATGTTTGAGAATGATATCGAGGCATCGAATGTTGAGCTGCCTGTTCCACCGGTTGTGGAGGTTGCGAATGTTGTAGATCCCACTCGTTTGTCGAAGTTGGCAAAGGAGATTTCGAGGTTGGGAGGAGTTCCATTCCAGGGAGGTACGGATCACATGTTGGCAGATCAATGGATCGAGAACATGAAGACCTACTTCGAGATGGTCGTCTGCGACGACGTTGAGAAGAGGAAGATTGCGGCGTTTATGCTCCAAGGCGATGCACGGGTATGGTGGAGCGGCACACAGAGGGTGATGGATGTGTCCGCCATGACTTGGGACGGTTTTGTGAAACTGTTCAGGAAGAAGTACTTTCCGTCTTCAGTGAGGGAGCAGATGGAAAGGGAATTCATCTCGTTAGTCCAAGGGACTAAGAGTGTGAGGGAGTATGAAGCTGAGTTCTCAAGGTTGTATCGCTTTGTGAGGCAGATGGATGCTGAGAGCTTAGCTATGAAGTTTCAGTGGGGACTGAATGCTTCAATCCGGCGCGATGTCGCTGTTCTGGAACTGAAGACGGTAGAGCTCATTTTCGTTAAGGCTATGGCCATTGAGCAGGAGAACTTGATTTTCCAGGAGCAGGAGTCGGCTGAGAGGGACTCCCGAAGGAAGGGGAAGGCAACTGCTGAGAGCAATGAAGGGACAGATGCTCAGGGTGGGTTCTGGAAGAGGCGCAGGACTCATCAGCAGGCGCTAGCTAGGGAAGCGGCTGCACCTGCTAGGGTTGCACCTGTTGGGCAGGGAGCACCTTTGAGATGTTACAACTGTAAGGAGATTGGCCATACTGCTAAGGCTTGCACAAAACCGAAGAACTTGGCGTGTTTTACTTGTGGCCGGACAGGGCATTTCTCAAGGGATTGTACCCAGCAGCAGGGCAGGGGACAAGGAAATCAGCGAGGACAGCAGCCTTTGGGGCATGTCTGAGTGGATGCTAATTTTCAGCAAAGTGTAGGGAATGGAGGTGTCTTATCGGCCTTAAGACTTTTCTTGCTAAGGCGAAGTATGATAGTGGAGAACCTAATTCCTTTGCGTGCTGTGACAGGCTTTGCCTGATGTCCATAGTTAGACTTTTGCGTGTGGCTTCCTTTTGTAAAATACTGTTTTAGATGGTATGTTGCATGATGCATTTTTCATTGTTGTAACAGAGGAGTCTTTTACAACTTTGTTTGTATGTGCGATACCATGTGATAATTGATGGGTAGTTCGGCCGAGGCTGAATCTCATCTTACTATGTTCGGAGATAGTTGGAATGCTTATTGTGATTTTGCAAATAGTTGACTGTGGCAAAAACTTAGAGTTTTATCAATTGATTTGAAATGAAATGTCATTTTAAATTTAGCAATGAGAATGTTGTAATTGATGATATATCGATGCAGATACTGTGAGGACAGGACTATGAATTCTTAGGTGGTTGTGCATAATTGTTGTTGCATTAGTACGTGATTGAAACAGGTGAGATGTTTAGATTATCTCCAAGTGGGATGGTAGGATGCATTTGAATTGCGATATTAGGTGAGGTACCTGTATCCACTATTGATCGAGGAAGTTGTACTTTGAAATGAAGGCATTCTTGCTGAGAATGAAAATTGGATTTGAGCTTGGTTTATGCGTACTTGTGGGATTGGTGCGTGTAAATTTCGGGACGAAATTTCTTTAAGGGGGGTAGAATGTGATGCCCCGGAAATTCACAATTATTTTCCGAGGATTTTCCGGAATTAATTTTATAACTATTGGACAGTTTCGTGGCTCGTGGATGGAGCGGAAGTGTTTCGGGCGAATAATTAATTGAAGAATATGGTTTTAGGGGGTTGCCAAAGGTTGACTTTTATTCGTAGGGATTCTCCGAAAACTTCCTTCACGAAAGTTGTAGAGCGTGTCGATACGAGTTCGTGGATATGTGGAACGCGAGAATCGGAGTTCGTATGAGGAAGTTATGGCTATTGGAAAGAAGTTTCCATTTTGGTATATATAGGAAAAATCAGAAAAATATATTCATTTTCCTCATTTCCTTTTCCGGAAACTGCATTCCCTCTCTCTCTTCTCTCTCGTCCGCTCCCTCAGTATCGAAGAAAACCGCCTGACCCGACCCGGCTTTTCCGGCCAACTGCGGCGGTCTCTGGCCGTGAAACTTGGTCAGCAGGGTCGTCTCCTCCGTCTGGTCGTCCCTCTGGTGTTCTCTTACGGCGATTCTCCGTCTCGGTGGCAGTTCAAGGCGGTGCAGACTGGAGAAATCGGACCCGACCGGAAAACACAGTTCCGACGTCGGCACGGCTTCGATTTTCTTGGGTTGAGTTCAGAACAAGCTCGCTGATCGATCCTTGGTGGTTGTTTGGATCGATTCACGTGAAACTTCGATCAACTCAGTTGGGATTACTGTTCACGGCTTGTGAGGTAGTTTTCGATCCCTTAAGCTTGTTTTCTGACTTCGAGCTAGTTATGAGAATTCACAAGCATGCTTAGATGAAGCTTTTTGATGTTGGGAGTTTTGTGAAATAATGAGTTTTTGGCCGGCGGCGGTGCACCACCGTCTGTGGAGGTGTTCCGGCGGTGTTCCGGCCACTTAAGGAACTGTTTTTGGTATTATATATGTTCTACTCGTTGATACGAGCGTTTCGATATATAATATGCAAATTTTGGAGTTCGTATGGAATTGTTATGATTTTTGCAATTTCATACCGATCGATTATTCTATCCGTGAGGATTTGAGCGTCCGATCGACTTGTGGTTTGGTCACATCGATCGTGGACGTATTCCAGAGACTTCGGGAGGTCTCAGATGTGGTTTTGCCTCGATTGGCGCCACTTTAGGGATTTTAGTTCAAAACAAGGGTTTCGGACTTAAATCAAATGTGAATCGTTACTGATTGTGATCATTGGTGATTAGGTGCTTCTAAAGGTGAATTGGACGAGTTGTTGGTGATAGTGTTAGTTCGGTTCTGTATAGAAGACGCAGCGGGATTCTGAGGTGAGTAATCTCACGAAGTTCATTTCACGAACGGGAATACCCTTATTGTTTTGAGAGTTATTTAGTTAACTGCAAACTATAGATGGTATTAGTGGCACTTAGAGTAGATGATTACGTGTGTGTATATATATATTATGGGATGTATATATATACATACGTATTCATGTATTAGTAGATATATGTTTACGTGAAATATATATGTTTTGGGTGGTTTGTGGATTTATGAAAACAATATGCATGAAATGATGCTTTTTATTGTTTTGGGGTGTGGCTTTTGGAAAACAAATGATTTGTGGAAATGATTGATTTCGATTTGTTTTGAAAAGCGTTGAGATTTGAGAAAAGTGTTGAGATTTGGGTATGAAAACAATAGGCATGAATTGATGCTTTTTATTGTTTTGTGTTATGGCTTTTTCGGAAAACAATGATTATGGAAATGTTGATTTCGATTGTTTTCAAAAGCGTTGCGATTTGTGTAACATTTTGGGTCAGATGCGACTCCTTTAATGTTTTGCTCCAAGGGACATTGCGGCCCGAGGATCGAAGGTCTAAGACCTTGGGCAGAATCTCAGGTGACCACGTCTTTGGCCGGACGAGTGGTTACGTTTTTCAGTTAGAGCTCTAATCTGTCTGCCATATAGGTAATTCATGGGGTAACGGGAATTGGTTATTTACAACTCATGACATTACGTATTTTTAGGGAACAAGGTGTGAGTTGCTTCCTTATTAATGGTTTTTAAGGGGACAAGGTGTGAGTTGTTTTCCTTATTAACGTTTTGATAGAAATCAAGGTGTGAGTTGCTTTCTATGGTACGCTTATGGTACAACTGATAGAATTCAAGGTGTGAGTTGTTTTCTATGTTTTTTTGATAGAAATCAAGGTGTGAGTTGCTTTCTATGGTACGCTTATGGTACAACTGATAGAATTCAAGGTGTGAGTTGTTTTCTATGTTTTATTGATAGAATTCAAGGTGTGAGTTGTTTTCTATGTTTTATTGATAGAAATCAAGGTGTGAGTTGCTTTCTATGTTTTATTGATAGAAATCAAGTGTGGGTTGTTTTCTATGTTTCGTTTTAAAAGGAAACAAGGTGTGAGTTGCTTTCTTTTATTTCGATTTGAAAGGAAATTAAAGTGTGAGTTATTCTCCTTTATTTCGTGTTTTAAGGAATCAAAGCGTGAGTTGTTTTCCTTATTTTTGGCGTGAGTTGTGTGTGGTTTGAGTTACTCATACGGGCTTGCAAAAGCTTACCGGGTTTGTTGTGTGGCAACCCGGTACACTATTCAAACGGTGTAGGGGTTAATCCTGCAGGTTAGGATAATCGGGGCTGAAGCGGAGGTAGCGCCTTGCGGCTTTACGGTAGGAAGCCATTTTTGTAACTTTACCGTTGATTAAGGACTTCCGTTGTATAGTTACTCTGAGCTGCATTTACGTTTTATTTTGTTGTTGACAATCTATTTCGTAAGCATTGTAATATATAACTCTATGGAGCGAGTTTATATTAACTTTGAGGGTTCAGGGCATCAATATCTGTGTAAGTTAAAGGGAAAAAGATTTCAGGTATTGTATTGATGACTGAACGTTCACGCATGTATAATTATGGGATTATATATATCGATTTTCATGTGTGTAAAATCAGGGGCGTGACAGGTAAGTAGGACAATTTTAGTTGATTTTGGTGCTTTGGGTCAAGAACCCTTCAAAATAAGAGTCGCCCTGATCTAGCTGGTTTGTTTCGGTTATTTAATTTTTCAATTTATTATGCATAGCCCAAGTTAAGTACCTTAAATGACTTCCAACTTGGTTTTTTTTTTTTTTTTGCATACATAATAGATATCTAGAGATCTAAAACTTTGAAAAGTCAGATTGCCGAATAGTATTAGAGAAAGCCCTATGAATAAGGCGATGGTTGATACTGTAATGCGGATAGCCTTTACTTTTTTTAACAAAATGAAACATGGTTAAAGTTTACATTTAATGACCTTTCTGTAGGAATAGAAATACACAATATGCATTAGTGAAATTAGATTTTAAATCTTGCTTTAAGTTTGAACATGTCAGTATGATATTTTCATTGCTATAAGAATAAGAGAATTAAAATAAGAAAACAATTTTTTTCGTAAATTCTAGAAAGCACCTGATGTATAGCCACGATTTATCTTGGAAGGGAGCTTTTTTTAATGAGAATCACTATAATGAAGACTAGTTAATGACTTGTGAGTCCCACAAAATTTTCGATCATATTTCAGTAAATCAACCGTTAGATGTTTAGATATTTATGTGTAGATCATTTATACAAATTTTCAAACAAATTGAAAATCATTAATGCATTCATAATCGTGACTTATTAGTTATGAACATGAACGATTCGTGTTTAACAGATTTGGTTTTTCCATTAATTTAATCTAGTTCGGTGCTTTAACAATTAGCAATTTGGCTGCTCTTAAGAGTGAGGAAAAGAATTTCTCGGAGGTAAGTCGGGTTCTGGATGATTGTAAAGAATATTTTGACGCTTTCCAATCCATTCGAATCCGACATATTTACCGTGAAGCAAATGGTGTTGCAAATAGGCTTGCACATCTTGCTAGTAGTTGTTCCGTTGATGATGTTTGGTTAGGGGAGACACCTGCCATAATACAGGATGTTCTCTATGAGGATTATTGTCATTGTTTGTCTGTAGCTCGGGGTATAGGTGCTATGTCCCCCCCGATGCAAAATTTTACTATTAATATAATAAAGGGAACCGGGCGTGGGGCTGAGCCTCCCAGCTAGGCTGGGTTCCAAACCCCTTTCAAAAAAAAAAAAAAAAAAAAAAACAATTAGCAATTTGAAAAAAAAAATAAAAAATTCATAAGTGATTTACTCATGCATACATAAACATCTAAGAGTTTATTTACCGTGTCCGTAATGTAATAAAAAAATGAGTCTCTCAAATCGTTAATTGAAAAGTCCTTAACTAGTAAAGACTCTCTATCTTGGGATAGCAAAAATTTCGAAATTTGCTGATTGATAAATAGAAAGAGGGGCATTATCGTCCAATGAAAATGGGATAGCGGTGGAATTTAGAGGAATGATTTGAAATTGAAGGTAGAGAGAGGCATTAAGACGGAGACGGACAATTCATTAAGACAGACAGCCCTAAATACACGGTTACTATAAACCCAAAATCCTCTCTCTTCTCTTCTCTTCTCTTAAGCTCTCCCCTTGACATTTGATTCAGCTAGAAGCTCCCCAGAGGTCGAACCGCTGTAAGTTGTCTCTCTTCTTCTTCTTCTTAAATTTCGTTTCTTTCGCTGATTTATGTCAAATCTGAGATACCCATTTGCGCCGGCCTAGACATTTTCTGTGTTTATTGCATCAAAAGACTCGTCATTAGTTTGATTGCTATGAGATAGTGACTAAAGAAACCAACTTTAGCCCTCAGTCTTTGAGATTTGAGGACAAAACTTGGATTTTGCGTTTCTTGCTTTGCTGCTTTTGCAAAACTTGAATCCGGATCTTGAATACATACTGATGATATGTTCTTCTGCAATGGTTTAATTTCATTGGGCATAAAACATTCATTCTCTTGATCGAAACTGGATTTTTAGGTCAATAATGGGTAGAAATTTAGCCCCAGTACTACAGAGAGAATTGGAGAATCTTCATAAAGATGCTGATAGTCGTAGATCGGCAATGAAAGCACTGAAATCCTATGTGAAAGATTTGGACTCCAAGGCAATCCCTATGTTTCTTGCCCAAGTTTCCCAGTCCAAAGACTCTGGTCCTTTGAATGGGGAATGCACCATTTCGCTCTATGAAGTTCTTGCTCGTGTTCATGGTGTCAAAATCGTCCCTCTCATAAACAGCATCATGGCAACCATAATCAAGACACTAACTTCGAGTGCAGGGTCTTTCCCTCTTCAACAAGCATGCTCAAAGGTGGTTCCCGCCATTGCTAGATATGGGATTGACCCTACCACCCCTGAAGACAAGAAAAGGCATATCATTCATTCACTTTGCAATCCTCTCGCGGATTCCCTCTTGGGTTCTCAAGACAGCTTGACTTCTGGAGCTGCCCTTTGCTTAAAGGCTCTTGTGGATTCGGATAATTGGCGTTTTGCTTCAGATGAGATGGTTAACAAAGTTTGTCAGAATGTTTCTGGGGCTTTGGAGGAGAAATCTACTCAGTCAAATGCACATATGGGTCTGGTCATGTCTCTTGCAAAGCGTAATGCTATAATAGTTGAACCATATGCTAGGTTGTTAATACATGCTGGACTGCAGATACTGAACAATGGTTTAATAGAGGGGAATTCTCAGAAACGCTTGGAAGCTATTCAAATGGTCAACTTCTTGATGAAATGCTTAGATCCTTGGAGCATTTTATCCGAGCTTGACTTGGTTATTGAAGAAATGGACAAGAGTCAGTCAGATCAGATGGCTTATGTAGGAGGGGCTGCCTTTGAAGCTCTGCAAACTGCAAGGAGAATAGCTGCAGATAAAGGCCCAAAACTTGAAAAGGCTCATTCAGTCACTGGCTCAAACTTTAGTAGGAAGGACCATAGCAAGAGGCGAAATTTATCTAGTGCTGGCGATCAGTCCCCTGCATCAGTGTCACCTGAGTCACAGACCCTTGATTCCTTTATAGAATATGAATCATGGGTTGAATCACCTATTGCACTGGGGCAGGTTTCTCACAACTCAAATTATGATAGTAGGAGTGTCAACAGGAAACTTTGGAGTCATGAGCGTGGAGGAGTTGATGTGTCTCTCAAGGATGGTTTGTTCTCAGGAATTTCCTACTCTAATGCACATTCAGACTCTGGGAATAATCAGTTCATGAACAACGAAGGAGAGTGCACAGAAGAATTTTCAGGTTTCCTTCAAAGAAATCCTAGAAATGGAGTATCAAGAAGTGCCACAACCAGTCCCCTGGTAAGTTGCTCCAGTAGAATTTAGTGTCTGTTTCTAAATTTTTAATTTATTTTATTTTAATTTTAAAGATTCATTCAATGGGTTGATTGAGATGGGGCTAGTAGTTGTATCAAACTAGTTTATAGAGTAGGTGATCTGAAAATTATGCTAGCAAGATGGTGGTGATAATCTGCTTGCTGGCTTGCAACAGCAGAACAGAGATTGCTCAAGGAGCCTTCTTATGCCCAAGTATTTGGCAAGTTATATGCACTTAAATTCCAGAATCTCAAATCCCAAGACTGCAAATCTTGGGATAGTATTGAATTATGGTGTTGCGATTTATTCCTGCTGTCCACTGAAGCTTTAATTTTAACTAAATTGGCAAACCTTTTGATGTTTTTGTTTATTGACTTGGTATTGATTCTGACGACTATATTCCTGTTGTGCTTCAGAGGTCACGAACTCCAGTTGATGTTGATAATATCATCTTCAAAACTCCAAGGAGGCTTGTTCATTCTCTTCAGGATCCATATAATGTCAACTCAGACTTCTCTGAGAAACAAACTAGAAGAGTTAGAAGTTTATCCTTGAGCGAAGATTGCAGCCCAAATGTCAGGTACAATCAAAATGGTTATTCACATGGTGCGACTTATGACCACAATGGTAGCTTATATGACGGTGGTAGTGAGCAGTTCCAAGGTGGCCCTGAATCTGTATCCTCAACAGATGGTAGCCCTAAAGATGCTGATTTGCAAGTGTTTCATGATGTGGTTCCTGAAATAAAATCAGAAATTCAAGATTCTGGCATCAGAAAACCCCTTCGCAAGGCTGCTGTAAAATTGTTCTGTGGTCTCTCTTTTGCAGTACTTGCAGTAGCTGTTCCGTTAGCTTTGATTACTGATCAAGGTCAAGGTCAAGCTCATGAAGGTTATTATCTTGTTCCAACTTAGTGTCTTGATAACTTAAACATGGTAGGAACGAGCTGTGAATGTTTCTGTAACATTAGAATTTGACCATCTGAATCAGATGTGGATGCTGAATGTGCTGAAAAGAATGTGTTTGTTTTTAGCAGTTAAAGAACAAGGTTATTGAGTTGATGTTTATCATTTACTGATGTCCTTGTCAAATTTTACATGAAAATCTTATGCATGGTTATGACGTCTGCAAAGATATTACTGCAATCCGGAAATGGTTGACTGCAAAATTTGCTTTATTTAGAAGTAGTAATCTTCTCTGGTAATTTTTCGGCAACCATTGCATGCCAACATAGCAACACTGGAACAAGTTTTGCATCCATATAATCAAGAGCTACTTCATCTTTTCATTGACAATCTCATAACTATAAAGTATTTGTTCTCATAACCACAGTTAGAGATTTGGATTGTGTAAGCGCTGTCCACCTGTCCATGATTCCTTAGGCCCCAAGATTATTGGATTGAGCACTGCCGACTGGCCAATGCAGATATAAGCATATTCGCCGTAGAATTCATGACTTGAGCCAGGGCTGAACATGTATAGCTCTTCAAACCCATCTCTTCCAACCACCACTGAGTTTCGTCTACCCTGTTCCATTCCATCACAAAAAAACAGTGTGAACCGCAAGACAGACACCTTTGCAATAAGGAAAATGAAAAATGAATGTGATTGTGCTAACACAAGACTATTGCTTCCTTAAGTTTGTAAAAGTACAGTACCCACCCTGTCAATGATTGTGAAGTCTCGAGGTGCACTGGTGTATATTCGACACATTTGCTCCCTTAAGTTCTTATAATTGTCATCTTCTTCCCCTTCCTCCATTTCTTCTTCTTGTTCAGTTTCTGTTTGGTGGCCATTCTTAGGACCCCAACCATTGGATGTCATTTGTTTCCATAGTTGGCTGAATTGAGATTCACTTTTCTGGCCACAATCTGGAGGAATTATAGCTGAACCTGTCAAAATGGGTAACCTGCCAAAGAAATCTGATCTTTCCAAACCAACAGCGTAAGTAGCGTCTGGTGAGCTTACTGTCAGATGGCTTAAAATACACCCACTTAGTTGGAGTGACGAAGAATCAGAGTTATTACAGACCATAAGCTGTGAGATTAGGACGTCGTCTTGGAGAGTCACAATGTACTTGACTTGAACCATGTCATGGGAATCAGTGCTGATCAGTTCTACCTGCATTAATTGCATACACATGCATTATCAAGTGGTGTTTTCTCAAATAAATCAAACAAGTCATGAATGATGGAACTAGATAAGTACCTGAATAGAGTCATGAGGATTTCCTGTGATGTCATGAAGAGCCCAATTACTTGGAGACCATGAAACTTGTTCTTGATCGAGACTGAGACTGAGACATTCCAAAGCCACAGACACCCCTCCTCGGATGCTATTGGCTTCTTCTTCTTCTTCTTGGGAGACTGAAGATTGGAGCAACTCAACAGTGCCACCATGCCACATGGAGGCTTTGTAGGACGCGATTAGGCCAGTTGGCAGCATCAAGATGGCTTTGCTGCCATTATCAAGACTCATCTTGGCAACGCAATCGTCACCAATGCCTTTGAATACCACTCCACGGCCACTGAACTCTTGTTCCAGGTAGTCCACGTTGATGGGTTGTTGAAATGGGATTGAAGCAACAGCTGCAACTCTAAGTGGGAATCCCCTCTTGTAATTAGTACAAGAGCAAGGACGGGATTTGGATAACAAAAATGGACTGGAAGCCACGGTGGTCATTGCCATTTGCTTTCCGCACTTGTTTCTCTTCTACTTGATTGAAAACCAATCAATGATACAAAAGATGCAACCGGCCGGATAATGATACACTCGTACACACCGGGGAGATATTTATTACAAGATATTTCCTTTTAAGATTTCAATGAACAAGGCCCAAAGCCGAAGGCCCAACGTGGGACATAGTGGTAAACTGTTTTATTTATTATTATTTTTGAGTCAAAAAAATTCATCTGATAAGTGAGTAGTAGAATAATGATGAGCTTTTTACCAATAACTACAAAATGACACTATTAATTACCAATAGCAAAGTCTAAAACTAATATCCCATGCGGCCAACAATTGCAACACCCTGTTAGCCCATCCTAAAGAAAAACACTCAAATATTACAAAAATTACCAAACATGCCACTCTCCCAAAATCAGAACCGATCCAAAATCCAGATCCCAAAATCAAAACCGTCCCAAAATCTAGATCCCCCCTAAATTGATCTAGGGCTCAGGCGAAGCTAGGTGACGAAGCAGCCCGCCAAGCTCCGACGAAGCAGCCGACCAAGTGAGCGGCGAAGCAGCTAGCCAAGTTAGGTGACGAAGCTCCAGCGAAGCTAGGAGACGAAGCAGCCGGCCAAGTGAGCGGCGAAGCAGCCAACGAAGCTAGGCGACGAAGCAACCGACCAAGTGAGCGGCGAAGCGAGGCTGTGAAACAATCGAAAGTCGCTTCTTCTATCAGCAAAAGCCCAAAGCTTTCAAATCTCAGGGGCCACTGAACCCAACCACTCTAGTTGGTACGTTTGCTCATCAATTCCTCAAATCTTTGAATTTTCTTGCTTTCTCAGAATTGATTTGCTCTGGTGATTTGTGTATTGGTGCGATTCGCTTGTAGATCTCGATTTGTTTTTGCTTGATTTGTTGGAAATTTTGTGGATTTAGCTGCTGGTTTAGTGGGTTTGGTTTTGAATCTGATTCTGGTAAGCAGAATTTTTGTGGGATTGGAAAAGTTAGAGACTTTTTGAGTAAGCAGATTAGCGTGTATTGTATTTGTGGGCTCATACTGATAGTGGAAATAAGCATGAGATTTTAAGGGGGTTTGGATTTAGGTGAAAAGATGATTCTTTGCTCATGAGTTTAGGTTTTTTTTTTTTTTTTTTTTTTTTGGGGTTAAATTTAGGTGAAAAGATGATTCTTTACTGAATTGCTTGATTGAGAGTGCAAGTGACATCTCTTGTTATTTGTGATTGTCGTCTGCTCAAATTTAGATCGCAATTGGAAGTAGAGATTGGAGGGAAAGAGTGATGACAGGTGCGATATGATAGAGGTTTAGCTGAGAAATTTTGGTTGAGAAATTTGTAGTTTTAGCTGAGAAATTTTGGTTGAGAAATTCTGAGGGTCAGTACCTTCAACCTCATGTTGTCACAGGTTTTGGCATGGGTAAGCTATAACGGATTGTGTGTTCAGTAGCTATAGTATGATTATTAGTTTTGTATTGAGGGTCAGTAGCTTTAGTTTTGCGTTTATGTTAGTTTCTGATGGGATTGTTGGTATTGTGTAATGCTTTAGTTTTGTGTTTTGTCATCCCTTATGTTCTGTGTTGCCGGTTGACTTGCAGGATGGAGCTAATGAAAGCAATGTTGATGTGAGCAAATGCAAGAAGGCCATAATATACTACAGGGGGTCAGTATACTACTGGGGATCAATACACTACTGATAGGGCTAGTATACTACTGAGGGTCAGTACTCTTGAAAATTCTGCTGGAGAAACTTCTTCACCATGAGAAGATGTGAAATTCAAAGCAACTTGTATGTGAAAGCAGCAAAACCAGAGATAAATGATATAGTGTTCAAGTTTCATATTGTAATATGTATAAATAGTTTTTGGAATTATTATTCAAATGTATTGTTTCTAGAAATATTATTTTTTCATAATGCTACTGACATTCAGTAGTGTTCAAGTTTCATATTGTAATATGTATAAATAGTTTTTGGAATTATTATTCAAATGTAGTGTTTCTAGAAATATTATTTTTTCATAATGCTACTGACATTCAGCAGTGTTGATTCACATTATCAAACCCATAAGGGCAGATTCGTAATTTACTTGTCAATAGAAATAATTCAAAAATGAAAGAAATCTGACAGCAATGTATAATACCTTGCGCATGGGCCCTACACACTAGCTCATGGGAATTTATAAAAACAGGTCTGCTCATGGTAATTTATGAAAAAAAAGTGTAGGTAGTGGTAATTTGCTAAATAATGATCCACTCTTAAAGGGTTTCAGAAGCCCAATTCAGAGAAACTACAAATACTACACCTGTTTTTTTAGATCCTAAAACAAAGAAAACTTGAAACGAAGCAACCATTTCCTTTGTTACCTCTTCTCACTTAAGTTGAGGGAGGAGAAGGCAAAGCTTCCTTCACCTTTGATCTTAGAATCTTCTTCCTTCCTTTGATCTTCAAACTAGACTTATCAGCTTTTGGTTTAGGGTTTAAAACTCCTTCCGCTTTTGGCTTATTTCAAGCACCTTTTGTCTTACATGGTTTTTTTTTTATAATGGACATTATACTAATCAAATGGTTAAACGTTTTTCGATATAGCTATTTTTTTTGTAGGATTCAAATATATATATATATATATATATATATATGTATGTAACTAGAGAATGAGTAATTTATATTATTAAACTACGTGCTAAATATAAAAATCCAAATTCAAGTTTACGAAAGTCCTCTAGAATATATATATATATAGGGATGATCTAGAGAGGACCTCCTTAAACTTGAAAAGTGAGGATGTTTTTATTTTTTAACTGTAGTTTAATAATCTAAATCATTCATCCTCTAGTTACATACACATGAATCCTACAAAAAATTAACCAAATCGAAAAACGTTTAATCATTTGATTAGCCCAATATACATTTTAATTTTATCTAACGGACCACATTTGTTTATACTATTTTAAATGACCAAATGATTATGGATTTAGTTGATTTTTCGTAGACACAATTCTTGCCTAAGAATCTAAAGGATCAATAGTTGAGATCATTAAATTAGGTCACATACTAGTGTAAAATAGTGAAAACCCTCAAATTCTTAAAGTAAGGAGGTTATCTCTAGAACGAGTCTTATATAGGTAGGTATACACATGTATTTCTAACATATTCAAGTCATTCTAGAATAGACTCCTCTGAATTTAAAATTTGTTGACACTCACTTTTTCCAATTATTATGTAATTCAATGATCTAAACCGAGTTCTTTATATTCATATGCAAGAAACTTCTAAAAGATCCAAAACTATTTTGTCATTTAAAATGTGCCAAAAAAAAAAATGTAGTCCAAATAAATTAGATAAGAATCGTAGGAATTAATTGACCTAATTATTTTCAATTTAACTACTTTTCTATCGGATTCATAAGAATAGGGAACTCCAATAGATAATAACATGAAGGAAATATGAGTCCTCAAATTTCAAATTCATCCCTATAAACCTACTTTCATCGCAATGATTCTTTCCGCACACCAATTTCAGGGGAAAACAAAATGACAAAAACCTCTCTTCCTCATCAACAACTCAAACTCTACTAAGCTAACAAATAATGACTGAAATGTGAAAATTTGGCACACACCTAAAGAACAAATGGAAATGTAAAGGCTAACAGCTCCCAAATTTTATTTGTAATAAAACTTCTAATCTTCTCCTTAAAAATTGGAGATGAGTAGAGCTCTTTGAACCACACTATGGTTTCAACACATGCTTAATAACTTTGTTATAGATTCGCAGCCGAAGGGATGTAAACAGATGGTGGGGTAAAGCAGATGCAAAAGATAGGCAAGATGAAAGCAAGTGATGGAAGGAGTTGAGATGAAAAAATGAAATAGATATAGAGATTACATCCATCCACATCAATGGACACAACAGGTACTCATGTATGTGGAGTGGTGAGATAATGGTGTTTCACGCACAAAGTAGGAATATTTTCACAATTTTTATTTCTACTTTTTAATTTTTTAAGACGTACTTACTATGCTACCGTATTATTTTAATCATCTCCTTCCAAAGGTAAAACATTTACTTCCCTCAAAACTTTTGCTGCATCCTCTGGGAAGACTGGATTTATGTAGCAGCCAGTTCCAATTTCAAAACCAGCTGCAACACTTAACTGGGGTATTATTTGCAAGAACCAATGGGAGTGAGGTAACTCTGAAGCACCGTCCTGAAGAGGAGAAGTCTGAATCACGAAATTAAATGGTGGATTATTCAACTGTAAAGCCATCTTCCGAAGCATGAGTTTCAGGATCCCCCCAAGGTCAACTGCCTGCAAAGTTGCACAGTAAGTAATAAGAAAGCAGTCCAAGTAAATAAATCATCAGATCAGCTGAAAACTTTTGAGTAAAGTTGATAGTTAATATGGTTTCAGATGCATGTCAAAGATCTAAGCCAAGTCAATTTAAAGTTGTATGCTCATTGTTTAGAATTTGGGCCAAGGCCCCATTAATGCCATTAGCTCTCAGTTTTCTTTTTTCAAAGATACAGTCCTCCTTATGCGTATAAATTCAAGCTTCATAAAAACCCTATTATACCATAATACAGAAGGCATCTTCTAGTTAGGACAATTGGTGCAAAAAGAAACCAACCTGAGAAGTTATTCACATTGCAATTTACAATTGTATAATAAGTGATCATCAAGAACGGACCAGGAAAACAAACAATAGTTATCAACTCATACTCGTGCTTCATTTCTGACTGGAAAGAAAACCAATGTCTCTTAATATTTGAAATTACATAAGCATTGAGCCGAATTGTGCAGATGGCAGGTGATAAATAAAAAAGAAAATGAAAAATCAAAGAAGAATTACCTTGTCAGCATCAAGTTCATGGAAATGAGGAGAGTGAGTGAGAGGAATGATCCATATCTCGAAGGGAAATGTAGCAGCATAAGGTACAATTGAAATAAAATGGGGTGATGCATGGATCAAAAGATCGTTCGAGTTGAATTCACAGACACTACATTTGCCAGTCCGATTAAAATAGTCCTTCATAGAGTCAAGTCGAGCAGCAACAGCAGGAGGAACAATAGGCAGAGCCATCATCTGACTGTGAGAGTGACTCATTGATGCCCCAGCTGAAGCACCATGGTTTTTGAACACCTTGAAACAGAGACCAACATAACATTATGAAATCTAGTAAAATCACTAACTAGATGTGAATACTAGTAGTAATAAATAAATAATAAAGATTGAAACCTGGACGTATTTGATGGAATGATTAGCGATCAAGTGGTGGATCCTGGTGGTATAGGCCAGAAGAACATGGGCGATCTGAGTTGGGGAAAGATCGGAGAGGTGAAGAGAGTGAAGCGGGGTCTCAATCACCACGTCGTGGAACCCGAACCCAGTCATGACCTGACCCAAGGAGGAGGATTCCTCCTGGGCAGGGACAGGGACAGTGATGACGGGGACATCCGCAGCACGGCTCAGCGCCGGGTACATGTTCTGGATCACTCGGAGTTTCCATTTGGGGTCGTCGGGCGGAACCCGGAAGATTTCGGGAGCGCAGTCGTGCTCGTTGCCGAGACAAAAGGGACAAGACTGTTGATATTGTTGTTGTTGGGTTGGCGTCGCCGGTGATTTGGATTTGAAGTCCGAAGGTCGCTTGGCTCTGGCCGGTGAGAATATCACCCACCGGTTTGTCACCCAGTCCTTCCTTATTTCTGGGGGCCTGCCTCCCATTTTTCCTTTCTCCATCTACTCCTCATTACTAATATTAAACCCCTAATGCCCCTCCATCTACTCCTCTTTTTCGATATCTTCCTCTTCTTTTGTCAATTACGAATTTAGGTATCGTTTGGTTTACGAGGGTTTGAGACATAAAATATATTCTTTTTCTATATACATTTGGTGTATATAAGGAAATTAACAATTTTCCATATGGGAGAAAGTAATCCACTGATCATCTAAATGATTCATTTTTCCAACATTAAATAAGCATTAATTACATAATAAAAATAAATGGAATATTAATTACATAAGTAATCCTGTTGAAAATTGTTATTGATAATTTTATTTAGAAAGTTTATGATTTGTGTTTTAACATATGAGGATATAAATGGAATATTAGTATAATTTAGTTTCATTTCCTTACACAAACCAAATATTAGAATGGAAATAAACATATATTTTCCCGTTGCTTTCCCAATGTTTCCAAACCGTGGAAATGAAAGCTAGTGAGAAATTTATTTTCCTTTCCCATGAACTTTTCTAAGAAATTGATTTCTTTTCCTCCACTAATCTCTCCCCCAAAATCAAATCAATAAATTAAAGGGAGTTTCAGATTACATATAATTGAGAATCTGTATTGCCTATGTATATGTGGCCAAATTCATTAAAAAAGTCATCCAACAAATATAGAAAGGGATTTCAGCTAATCTTTTATCCTTTATTAGAGGTTATGACCGAGATCAGCACTAAATCAAAAGTAATAAATATCTTTCACAAATCTTCTACTGTATAAGTGTATATAACGAATCTCATATGAGGAGAGAAAACAAACCTTGTCTTGTTTGCTTGCTTCTCTAGCCAATATCAATTATATATGGCAACCTCACAACAATATCGTTATTCCTCTCCGCCAACTGCATTACAGTTTTGTCACTCAGATAGTGATGACGACGATATTGATACGAAGGAAGATGAGCAAGACAACAATTCTCCATCCTTGGTGGGCTCCGACATGGAGTACCAGTGTGAATCCGATACTGAATCGGAAAGTGCTGATTGTTCTGAAAGAAAATTCCAGTCTAGCAGTACCAAAGCAAACCAGAAGATGAAGTCTTCCGTGCGAGTGCGAGTATGGGAGGAGGAGGAGGAGATTACCCTTTTAGAAGGTTTAATTTCACATAAATCAGGAAATTTCAATATTGAAATCACCAAGTCACTCCCCAATAAGTCAAAAACGCAAATAAAGGATAAAGTCAGGCGATTGAAGGAGAAGTGTCAAAAGTGGAAGGCCGGCAAATTTGCAAGTCCCCATGAGAAGAGGTTACACAACTTATCAAAGAAAATTTGGGGTAATATTACTGCTACTCGTACTACTTTTAATTCTCATACTATTAATTAAAAATAATGATTACGTAATACTACATTTATATGCAGAAGTTGATCTTACAAGAGGTGAACACGAGAAAAAATCGATTAATGCTGATGCTGTTGGTGATGATAAATCGAAAACCACTAGTGATACGGAGGACATGGTGCATGTAAATGATGATGTTATTATTAAGGCGTTTGATGAATATTTATTGCGCCGGTCACTTAAGATTAATGAAGCAGAAGGAAAAGAACGCTTGGAATTGCTGGACAAGTGGAGGAAAGTCGCATATAATGAAGCTCGACAAAAGTTGGCCATAGCCGAGTTTGCACTAGAGTTGCAACAATATAAACTCGATGGCTACAATAAATGCTAGATCGCACCCATTTGCAAAACTAGTTATGTCTTTCTTTGAGTGATTTTTTTTTGTCGTTTACTCTTTTTTTTTTTTGGTTTTAAGTTGGTTATTTTAATTTTTTTGAAAAGAGGTTTTTTTTTTTGATAGTTTGCAAAAGTAATCAGCTGATTATTGTTGAGAATCTCTCATGATATGGAAAGATTTAAGTGTAAATGCTAATTGTTTCCCTTCACATTTTATCAATCGTTGTAATTTATTTTTTTGATAATACTTAGGATCTATATTATTCCATACCATAGAAGGTAGATTGTTTTCCTATATATCTTGTAATATTCTGAATTGTAATTATCATCAATATACCAATTATCATTTTTTACATGGTATCAGAGCAAAACGCTCTTGAACCTAAATTTCAAAATATTCTAAACTAGTGTTGGAATTTCTTTGAGAAGCTTTTAACTTCTCCTTCTGTTTATCATGGTTGTTGCTCATTCTACCATCCTTAAACTTCAAGCAATTGCTCCCAATCTTACCATTGAACAATGCAGACAAATTATAGTACTGGTAAAGAGTAAGGGTGTTTTTCCATCTCAAGCAAATGGTACAGGTTTGCCACATTCCTCTTCTTTTCTTAATCATTGGATCATAGATAGCGGGGCAATAGACCATATTACATCCATTCCTAATTCTTTATCAAATCTTGTTCCTACACCTTCGTTCCCTCCTGTGAAATTACCTAATGGTGAACATGCTCCCATTCATTCAATTGGGGATTTTTCTTTTAATTCTAATTTTCATCTAAATGACGTGCTTTGTGCTCCAAGTTTTAAGGTTAATCTTATCTCAGTAAGCAAGCTTACAAAATCTCTTAAATGTTTCATCACCTTTTTTCCTGACATATGTCTTTTGCAGGACTTGGTTACGAAGAAGATAATCGGCTTGGGTAGGGAGCATAACGATCTCTATTACCTCACTCCAAATTTAGCCACTAAACCTTCACATATTTCTTCTGCCAATCATGCAGTCATTTCTTCCACCTTGTGGCATTGACGTCTTGGTCATCCTTCTCCAAATCGCTTGCAATTGTTAGCCAAAACAATTCCAGGTGTTTCTTGTAGTGCAGATAAAGTATGTGATGTTTGTCCATTAGCCAAGCAAACATGTCTCTCATTCAATTTGAGTACTATTTCCACAACAAAACCATTTGCTCTCATTCATTGTGATATTTGGGGTCCTCACAAAATTGCATCTCATTCCGATGCAAGGTATTTCTTGACAATTGTGGATGACTTTAGCAGATGTACCTGGTTGTATATTATGCATGCCAAATCTGAAACTCAAAATCTTCTGAAATCTTTTCTTACCTTTACTGAAACACAATTCAATCAAAAGGTACAACACTTTCGTTCTGATAATGGAAGTGAATTTTTATCCATGCGTTCATTTTTTCAAGCTAATGACATCATTCATCATCACTCTTGCGTTTACACACCCCAACAAAATGGAGTTGTGGAACGAAAACATCGCCATATAATCACGATTGCCCGTGCTTTACTTTTTCAAGCTAATCTTCCATTAAAGTTTTGGGCGGAATGTGTTCTCACAACAATTTATCTTATCAACCGTCTGCCTCCACCACTTTTGTCTGGTAAATCTCCATTTGAAAAAATATTTCAACGTGTTCCCCAATATTCTCATATTCGTGTTTTTGGTTGTCTTGCATATGCCACTAATGTTCACCCCAAACACAAATTTGATCCTCATGCTCATAAATGCATATTTGTTGGATATCCTTTCGGTCAAAAGGCATATAAACTTCATGATCTAACTATGAAAAAGTTTTTCACTAGCAGGGATGTTGTTTTTCATGAGGATATATTTCCTTATAAGCAAGATTCTCCTAATCTTTCTCTGCAGCCTCATGATGTAGTGCTTCCTAATGTGATTCCAGAAAATGATATCACTCAAGAACCCTTGTCTGCATCTAGGGTTTCTCCCATTGAACACACCCTTCCTCAAGTTGACAATTCTTTATCTCTAGATGTCTTGTCTGACCATGAGACTCATCCCAATGATCAGACACCTCCATCACCATCTTCACATCATTCATCCCCTCCACTTGACAACTCTTCACCTTCATCACCATCTTCACCTCCTTCTTCTCCTCCAGTACCCAATGAGGATATTGTCCCTGCACTTTGCCGCTCAGAACGCGTTAGAAAATCAAATGTCAAACTAAAAGATTATGTTTGTTCTCATGTTGTGTTGCCTACCCAGGAGGATTCATCGTCTTTGTGGCCATTTCCTAATAAAGGTACGCGTTATCCACTTTCTAATTACATTTCCTATCACCATTTTTCTTCATCTCACCGTTCTTCTATTGCCAATATTACTCAGAATGTGGAACCTAATAGTTTTGCAGAGGCCATAAAAAATCCTCAATGGCAAGAAGCAATGACATCTGAAATTCAAGCTTTGGAGGCTAACAACACCTGGAGCCTTACTCCTCTTCCTCCAGGCAAGGAACCCATTGGTTGCAAATGGGTGTACAAGATCAAGTATAATTCAGATGGCACCATTGAACGTTACAAGGCCCGCCTCGTTACAAGGGTTACACCCAAGTTGAAGGAGTGGATTATTGTGAGACTTTCTCACCCACTGCCAAGCTCACCACATTTAGGTGTCTCCTCGCTATTGCTGCCTCCCAAAATTGGAGTCTTCATCAAATGGATGTACAAAATACGTTCCTTCATGGTGACCTTCATGAAGAGGTTTATATGCTTCCTCCACCTGGATTCAGTTGACAGGGGGAGAATTTGGTATGTCGACTAAATAAGTCATTGTATGGTCTCAAACAAGCTTCCCAAAATTGGTTCTCCAAATTTTCCAATGCTATTCAAAAGGCTGGTTACAGGCAATCCAAGTTTGATTATTCATTATTTACACGTGTGGTTGGTAATTCTTTCACTGCTGTGCTCATTTATATTGACGATATTGTGCTCACTGGAAATGATCCCAAAGCCATTGAATTATTAAAGGCATTTCTTCATAAGGAATTTCGCAGAAAGGATCTTGGCAATCTTAAATATTTCTTGGGCATTGAAGTCTCACGGTCTAAGAAAGGAATTTTCGTTTCTCAACGAAAATATGCATTAGATATTCTATTTGATGCAGCAGGTCTTACATGATCACGTCCATGTCATTTTCCTACGGAACAAAATTTAAAGCTTACACCTACAAATGAGGAAATTCTTAAAGATCCCACACGTTATCAGAGATTGATTGTGTAATGCCACGTACCTTAAAATTTTTACTAGTTACATCTTTACCGTTATTGACCGAGGAGTTGACTTTTTCTTTGTCCGTTGAGTTAAGAAAATTCTTTGAGAATGTTGTAGTATACGAAAAATTGAGTTTGTGGACACCTAGTTTGTTTAAATTGGAATTATATCGGGAAAGTTGTGACCAAAAGGGAAAGTTACTATTCATGGTTGATATTTTAAGTGGAAAGTGGGTAAAAAGGTGAGAGAGAGAGAGAGAGAGTGAAATCGGGAGAACCCGACTCCAGCCCCCCCTCCTCTTTCTCTTCTCTTCTGACCCGGAACCCATTTTCTGTGAAATCACCGCCGCCGACCTCATCACCAGCCATTTGAGGATCCTCTTTTTCTCCTCTTGCATCTAAGGTAACATTTCGGTAGCTTTGATTTGTGGAAAAATAGAAGAGGAAATTTCCAGGAAAGGGGAAAATCGGAGATTGCTTTGATCTCTGGTTTCCTGCCCGATTTCTTTGGGGTTTTTGTTGCTGGGTCGAAGCTAACCTTCATCCCTAACCTCTTGCAACTTCTCATGATCGGTGGAGGAAGAATTGAAGGTGTTTGAGAGTGTGAACAGTAACTGACGAAATCTTGATTTTGGGATAGAATTTCCGACCCCTTCTGCTTGGTTTTTGTTGTTGTTGCTGGACGTACTGAGTGCTCGAGCGAGGAGGACATGGGCAGACAGCAGGATTAGCTGTGAGACTCACTTGTGAGTAGACTTTTATTTTCTTTAAATATTGCATGCAGCACAGTATTAAATTTATAATGGATTATTATTTGAGTAAATGTGATTTTCGTGGAAAGCAATGAATTGGCAAGGAGGCTATTTCCGGTGCATGCGTACATTACCTAGTCGGCAGTCCCCTCTAGGTAATAGTCTGGTCGGCAGTCCCCTCCAGACTATATCCCGGTCGGCAGTCCCCTCCAGATGACATGAGTTAGTTAGTCGGCAGTCCCCTCTAACTACCTGTGGTTAGTCAGCAGTCCTCTCTAACCACCGCCTCCTAAATTCCGTCGGCAGTCCCCTTCGATGCGTCATCTGGGCGGCAGTCCCCTCTAGATGGCAGGAGACGACTAGACAGCAATCCTCTCTAGTCATCGAGCGAGTTTTCTGAAAAAGGATATTTCAAAAAGGAATGAGTTGGAATTGTTTTATAAATCTTGCTACATGTCGGATTTTAATAACTAGAAAATGGGGAAGCATTCAATTAATTGTTCATAACTTGTTTCAGTTTTGTCCACTCACTGTAACGGATTTTAAATGTTTTCCCCTGCGCCCTTCGGTTTCAAATGCCCAGGGTTTCAGATTGGCCTAAATCGCGTCCAGGAACTCGAGGCAAAGGAATCAGCGCTTCTGTTTTGACTGTAGGTTAATACTTAACTTACTTTATATGATATCGGCTTAGTTATGTAGTATTTCTCTGATAACCCTTTTTAATTTGGAGAATGTTATTACTTGAGAAGTTGTTATCGTTTTGAAGTTGTGATGAATTCGTACTTTCTGGATGTAACTTATACACTTGGAATGTAAATCTTGGATTGTGTCTGTGAGTGTGAGATTAGAGTTGATCATGTCCAGGTTTTGTGAATTTTGGGTAGCCCATTTTAGGGGAGGTTCTGCCAATTTTTCGATAGGATTTCACTTAAAGTGGGCCCCACAGGCTCGTATCCGGCTTTCGGGGTGAAATTTGGGTCGGGTTCTGTCAGATTGGGAAACTCATTTATCTCACTGTGACAAGATCGGATATTGTGTATTCTGTTCGGATTCTTAGCCAATTCATGAATTAGCCAAGGAAACCTTATATGGAAGCTGTCATGAGAGTATTGCATTTTATTAAGGGAAATCTGGGTAGAGCCATTTTCTTTCCATCAGAAAATGATTTGGCTTTAAAAGCTTATTGTGACTTCAATTGGGCAAGTTGTCCAACAACAAGAAAGTCAACAACTGCATATTCTGTTTTCCTTGGTAATTCATTGATTTCATGGAAATCTAAGAAACAAAGTAATGTGGCGTGTTCATCAGCAGAAGCCGAGTACCGTGCTATGGCTATGACTTCTCGAGAATTAACTTGGTTGAGGTACATTTTACAAGATTTCCAGATTATTCAAGATAAACTTGCTTCTTTGTATTGTGACAACCAAGTTGCATTACATATTGCCGCCAACCCGGTTTTTCATGAAAGAACAAAACATATAAAGATTGATTGTCATGTGGTTCAAGAGAAGCTACAAGCCAGATTGATTTCTACTAGATACGTTCCTTCTTCTCTACAAATCGCAGACATTTTCACAAAGGCATTGGGAAGAGATAGTTTTGAATCTTTAGTTTCCAAGTTCGGACTTCATGATATTCACTCTCCAACTTGAGGGGGAGTGTTGAGAATCTCTTATGATATGGAAAGATTTAAGTGTAAATGCTAATTGTTTCCCTTCACATTTTGTCAATCATTGTAATTTATTTTTGTGATAATACTTAGGATCTAGATTATTCCATATCATAGAAGGTAGATTGTTTTCCTATATATCTTGTAATATTCTGAATTGTAATTATCATCAATATACCAATTATCATTTTTTACAATTATGTTGTCATTTATTAACAGATGGACTAGCCTTTCAAAGGCCTTTTTTTTTAGGGATTTTGTCCATTTACCCCATTTCTAGGGATTTTTTTCCCACTTACCCCATTAAGTTTTTTTAATTCTCTCTTACCCAATACACTCTAAGGGAGTCTTCCCTAATACTTTTTTTTTTGTTTTTAATTTTTTTTTAATACCATTTTACCCTCACCCCCTTGTTACTTAGAGAGAGAGAGAGAGAAAATAGAAGAGAGAGAAACCATGGGAGACTTCGCCGGAGCCCGTCACCGGCCGCTGGAATCCGGTCACCGGCCGCCGGAATCCGGTCAACTTTCGCCGGAATCTGGTCACCGGTCGCCTACTGCCGCCCACCGGAATTTGCTGAAAATCTCACCGGAAAGTTTTTTTGCCCCCAATAGACATCTATTGCCCCCTAGTAGATGGGCAATAAACCTCTATTGCCCCCCAATAGACGTCTATTGCCCCCTAATAGACGTCTATTGCCCCCTAATAGACGTCTATTACCCTCCAATAGACGACTATCAGCCATGTATTGCCCCCAATAGACGACTATCAACCATGTATTGCCCCCCAATAGAAGCCTATTGCCCCCCAATAGGACTTTCAGTTGCCAGAATGGGAACTAATCTCCCTAAATTTAGACAAATAAAACTTTGATTATAGAAAAAAACAAGGAGATTACATCAATTCAAAACGTCTATTGCCCCCCAATTGCCGTCTATTGCCCCCCAATAGAACTTTCGATAGCCAAAATGAGAACTAATCTAAGCAGAGAAATACACCCAGGAGGAGCAGATTCTCAACATCATTAGCCACTTTCTCCCACAGATGAGAGAAAAGGAGAAAATTGAAAACAGAGGAAGTCCTCAAGTGGGAGCAAAATGAAGCAGAAACGAAATAAATTGAACTAACAAAGAAATGAAAGACAGAAGCATCGACTACTGATGGATTGTAACACAGAATCATTTCAAATTCTTACAGTCAAAAGCATCAAAATGCAAAAACAAAATAATCATTTCATATTGGATAGTGCAAACCCTATAACAAGCAATCAAACCAGAAATGCAATTGAATCTGAATCGGATGTGAAGAGTGGCTCAATTGAATCTGGATCGGATGTGAAGAGTGCGTCGGAAAACATGAGCATCTCCTCCACTGTGAGCATCGGAAATAGCAGATAGTAGAATGATTGGGTCAGAGTTCGCCGATACGGTGACGACGTCGACGGACGCCGATTTCGTCTTTGCCTTCAACGACAATAACTTCTCTGACCGGTTGATCCGGATCAAGATCATGGTCGGCTGTTCGAGGAAGCTGAGATCCTCGTCGTCCTCAACATCTCCTCCGTCTTCTCCTTCTCGAGCCTCAGAGCCAAAGGAAGAACAAGGCCGCCAAATCCATCGTTGATCAGAATAAACTCGTCCCCGGCGCCATGATCTCCCGCGGAGACAGCGTTTTCCGAGGTGTGGTGAAGGCGGCGGAGGAGCGAGTTTGATCTCTGGGAGGTGCTGACGATGTCGTTTTTGACGATTTCCGGGAGGACCAACTCCTTCTTTCTCCACGGCGATGGCGGCATAGCCAGTAGCGACGGGGAGGGAGGGGGCCGGCGTCATAGGCATCGTGCTGGAGAGAGAGAGAGAGAGAGATGAAAGATAAAATAGAGTGGCATTCTGTAGTTTATTAATTAAGGTGAGGGTAAAATTGTCATTTTAATTTAAATTGGGTTAGTGGGAGTAAAAATCTGTTGCTGGGGTAAGTGGGATAACTTTGGCTCATTTTCGGGCTTTTGGTCAAGGACCCTTTTTTTTTCCTCTTTTCTTTTCTTTTACTAAGAACAACACCCAAATATGATAATCAGAAAAGATGTTGATGTTGAAAGTTGAAATCCATCAACAAGTAGAATTATCCAAATTCTGCACCAAAAGTCTAAAACAGGCCAAGAACATTAACCAAGTTTTATTGGGTAACTAAATTGGAATGACAGGCTAAACAGGCTAATGTTTAGTCAGCCAAAGACATCGCGGAGGCTCCTCACCCCATCTCCGTCAAGCAAGCCCGCTTCTCTTTCCCTTTGAATTCAATTATGATGAAAATTGATAGAGATCATTCTAATTCCAGTTGATTTGGGTGCCTTCGATTACAGTGATTTGTTTGAAATTATTAGAAGTGAGTGTCTGATCTCACTGCATTACTATTGTGTTTATTGCTTGGTTAGGATACTTCTAGTGCCAATTCTCTCAAGGTTGCTTGTCCTCTGTGACCATTTCCCCTCTTAGACTTTAACAGTATTGCAAATCTTATTAAGTTGGGACTTGTTTATAAATTTCAACATGGAGAATTCCTCACTTAATTTCCCTTCTTTTCTAAAGCTTCACCTAGTTTTCTATGACTAGTATGTTTCCTTAACATACTTGCAGCGAGAGCACATTGAAAGGATTTGTGGAAAAGTCGGTTTAATCCCCCAAGCTTTTAGATACAGAAATATGACCTTAGTTTCTTTTGGCTGCCATGTCTACTGTATTTTGTAGTTGCTTCTGCTTGTGTTGCTTAATATCTCCATGTAGCTGCTTTCTGTTGACAGGTATTGAACAATCTGTTGTATCTGATGGGTTGATGAGAAGGCTTTTCAAAGTTGAGTGTCTTTGCCTTTTGCTTATCTTTGTAAACCTGGTAATCATCAAGTCATTTTTACTGTACACAAAAGTAGACATTATTAAACTTAATTATTCTCAGGATTCTTCTTACTTCATTAGGTAGTTCCAAGATTTTTGGATAACATCGGTTTTTCTGTGATATGCCATAACTAATGCACACAAAGATTAAAGATAATAATTAAACTGCTACACAGTTAGACAGCATTTTGATACCTTGTTTTCCAACTTAACCGCTAGACAGCACTCAGCATTGCTTGAATGAAACATCAGAAGCTTAGTATAAGGCTGGTTTCTTGGTTTTCTTATGTGTCTTGCAAACTGTGGTGATGATGGTACAATAGTCACTGATTCTTGAAAAAACATGCAGTTCATGGCAATGGACAAGTACAGTGAAAAAGAACAGAAGAATGAATGCGACCATCCCAGCCGGGTATTAATTATGGAGCCCCAAGATTCAAGCAGAGGGGAATAGTGGAATACTCATATGAAATATTATTCTTTTCTTTCTGCGCGCTCGTAGTCATATCGATGGCAAATGTTGGTGCTGGATGTGAAGATGTTGTTTATCACATTTGGGAGTAGTATTGTAATCCTAATAGCAAGGTAGATTTGAATCAGAACATTAGGGATAATGTGCCACTTGTACAGTTGTACTCACGATTGTCCTGCAACGTGGACCATCTGTGGTTATTATTTCATATGCCGGTGCTTCTGTTTATTTCCAGGTATGATTCCCGGCTATTATAAGAAGTTGTTTATTGTCAGGGTTGATCAATATAACTTTTATTCTTGTGATTACAAAGACATGCTAGTAGTTAGCTGGTGCTAAAGACTTGGCACCAAAAAGATCACCAAGGTTCCTCAGCTCTCAGGAAAGTTGACAGACCTCATCTCTGTCAAGCAGGTCCGTTTCTCTGCTCCTCTTGCTTATGTTTATTCACTTTGAATTCTTTTATGATGAAAGGGACATCTTTTTATTTGATAGAGATCATTCTATTTCGATTCGATATTTATTTATTTTATTTCGGTGTCTTCGATAGTTGATTTGTTTGTAGTTATAAGAAGGGCGTGTCTGATCTTACAGCAATACACTTGTGGTTATTGCTTGGTTCTGGTGTAAATTGTTCTGTTTATAAAGGAATTTTGCAATTGCTTGTCAATTCTCTCAGTGGTTGTAGTGATTAAAGTTGTTTGTTCTCTCTGACCATTTCCCCTCTTAGCCTCTTACAATATTGCAGCTCTTATTACGTTTGGAGTTGTTTAAAAATTTCAACATGGACAATTCCTTGTCCAAGTATTCATTTTTCCTTCTTTTCTAAAGCTTCACTTTGTTTTGTATGACTTTAGTATGTTGCCTTTATACTACGCATTTGGTACTTGCAGCGAAATAAAGATCGAATTGAAAGGGCTTTGAAAAGATACGTGGAAAAGTGAGTTCTGTCACATTGTCTTTCCCTATTCTTTCAAATACCGAAATGGGGCTTTTGTTTCTTTTGGCTGGCCATGTCTACTTTACTTTGTAGTTTTTTCTGCTTGTGTTACTGGAGATATTCATGCAATGTAATGCTAAGTTCCCTAGTTGCTTTCTCTCGACAGGTATTGAACAATCTATTGAGATATGTTTGAAGTGGTTAGAAGTTCTTGTTAGTCAATGTCTGTTTTTGTTAAGTCAAATAAATTCCTATGTTTCAGGAGAGTTATAGAGTTAGTCGAGTTTGTTTTAATTAGACCGAGTCCTTAGTTGGTTTACCACAATCTCAGGGTTGTTGAGATGTCGTTATGCTTTTGAATTCCCTGTACGTGTAATGGCTATTTAAGCCTGTTTGTTTGTTATTCAATAATGAGAATCATTCGGTCATTGTTGAGTCTACTTTGAGCTTCTGTGAGTTTTGATTCTTCAACATTTGGTATCAGATCTTCGAAAGGGGCCTGAAACTGAAAGGAGAGAAACACTGTGAGTGTAGAAAGAGAGTTTGAGAGAGAAAGATGTCCAACGAAGGGCAGAATTTGTTGAGTATCCCCAAGTTTGATGGAGATTATGAGTATTGGAGCTTGCTCATGGAGAATCTCTTAAGTTCCAAGGAGTACTGGAACATAATAGAGACAGGTTACAGAGAACCTGCTGAAGGAGAAGCTGTGACTGCGGGTCAGAGAAAAGTTCTTGATGATTTGAAGCTAAAGGATATGAAGGTGAGAAACCACCGCTTCAGTCCATTGACAAGATCATACTAAAGACCCTGGAACAGAAGGAAACATCCAAGTAGATATGGGACTGTATGAAGGTCAGATACCAGGGAAATGCTAGGGTTCAGAGAGCACAACTTCAGATCCTTCGTAGGGACTTTGAAGTTTTGGAGATGAAGTTGGGAGAAACAGTAGCTAACTACTTTGGAAGGGTCATGACTGTGGCCAATGAGATGAGGAATTACAGAGAAGACATGCCAAATGTAAAGATAGTTGAGAAGATCTTGAGAACGCTCATGGAGAGGTTCAACTATATAGTTTGCTCGATAGAAGAGTCTAAGGACATTAATAGACTCTCAGTTGATGAACTACGAAGCTCTTTGTTAGTACATGAATAAAAGTTTCGAAGGGATGGAGGGGATGAGCAAGCACTTAAAGTCACATATGAAGCTGGAAACCGAGGAAGAGGACAAGGAGCTATGAGAAGAAATGGTGCAGCAAGAGGAAGAGGCAGAGGTAGAGCCTTCAACAAGGCAATGATCGAGTGCTTCAAATGCCATCAATTAGGGCATTTCCAGTACGAGTGTCCTAAATGGGAGAAAGCAGCCAACTATGCTGAGCTAGATGAAGAAGAAGAATTGCTTCTAATGGCCTACGTTGAAAACAACAATGAAATTAGAGAAGGTGTGTGGTTTCTTGACTCTGGTTGTAGTAATCATATGACAGGGAATAAGCAATGGTTTGCTGAGTTAGATGAGAGCTACAGACACTCGGTTAAACTTGGAAATAATATGAGAATGCCTGTAATGGGAAACGGAAGTGTGAAATTACAAATTGGTGATGTGAAGCAAGTGGTGTCCGATGTGTATTATATCCTTGATCTGACAAATAATCTATTTAGCATCGGACAATTACAGGAGAAGGATTTAGCTATCTTGATCCGAGATGGAGCTTGCAATGTTTATCATAAGAGACGAGGCCTTATCATGGAAACAAAGATGACAGCTAATCGCATGTTTGTGGTGCTTGCCCTCATAGCAACCCAACAACCAGCCTGCCTCAATGCCACAACTGAAGACATCATGGAGCTGTGGCACCAAATATTTGGTCATCTGAGCTATAAAAATCTTTGAACCTTGCAATACAAGAAACTAGTAGATGGACTGCCTCAACTCAAAGCTGCTAGCAAGGTGTGCTCAAGCTACATGGTTGGTAAACAACACCGTGATGCTATTCAAAGGAAGAGTCGGTGGAGAGCTTCAGAAAGACTTCAACTTGTAATGCTGACGTGTATGGCCCAATAACACCTATTTCAAATGGTGGAAAAAGGTACATGATGAGTCTTATTGATGATTATAGAAGGAAAATTTGGGTCTATTTTCTTACTGAAAAATGTGAAGCATTTCTTTTGTTCAAAGTTTTCAAGAGTATGGTTGAAAAGGAGCTAGGGTGTTATATTCATTGTCTTAGAACAGATAAAGGTGGTGAATTCACCTCAAACGAATTCAATGAGTTTTGTGCAAGTCAGGACATCAAGAGACAGCTTACAACTGCCTATACACCCCAGCAAAACGGAGTAGCACAGCAAAAGAACCGTACTATCATGAACATGGTGAGATGTTTGTTAACAGAGAAGAAGATGCCCAAGGCTTTTTGGCCAGAGGCAGTGAGGTGGTCCGTGCACATCTTGAATCGAAGTCCTACTGTAGCTATGAAGGAGAAGACTCCTGAAGAGTGTTGGAGTGGCTTGAGACCTAATGTTGATTACTTTAGGGTCTTTGGTTGTATTTGTCATGTGCATATTCCGGATGCTAGGAGAACAAGACTTGAAGACAAGATTTTTAAGGCTGTGTTACTCGGAGTCAGTGAAGAGTCGAAGGCCTATAGACTCTTCGACCCCATTAAGGAACAAGTAGTGACTAGTAGAGATGTTGTATTTGAAGAAAACAAAAGTTGGGACTGGGGAAGAAATGAAGAAGAAGTAAAGCTTGATGTGTTGACATGGGGAGATGATGAGGAAGTCAAAAATGATAGTAAGGCAGATGAGACACAAGAAGATGAAGTGGCTGGTAGCAGTGAGGAAGTAGTAAACACTGGAAGCTCATTGGATGGATCTGCTTCAAGCTCACAAGAAGAACCAGTCCTAGAAGAAAGGATCAGAAGAACTCCAGTTTGGATGGTGGATTATGAAAGTGGGGAGGGACTCTCAGAGGAAGAAAATGTGGAGCATTTAACTGAAGACCTTGAAAACTTAGCTTTATTCATCTCTAATGCAGATCCTACTAGCTATGAGGAAGCAGCTAAGAGTGCCAAATGGAGGAAAGCAATGGACCTGGAGATAGAGTCTATAGTCAAGAATGATACATGGGAACTTGTGGCTCTACCTATAGGTGCAAAGAAAATTGGTGTGAAGTGGGTGTTTAAGACAAATTTCAATGAAAGGGGAGAGCTTGATAAATGTAAAGCGCGCCTAGTAGCTAAAGGTTATGCTCAAGAACACGGCATTGACTACAATGAAGTTTATGCTCCTGTGGCTCAGTGGGATACGATAAGAATGATGATCGCTTTGGCTGCTCAAGGACCGTGTTTCAACTTGATGTCAAAAGAACATTTTTGCATAGTGAATTGAGTGAGTCAGTGTTTGTGGATCAGCCCCTTGGCTACATAAAGAAAGGAGAAGAAGAGAAGGTGTACAAGCTAAAGAGGCGTTGTATGGTCTAAAGCAGGCACCGAGGGCGTGATTCAGCAGAATTAAGGGATACTTCATCAAGGTAGGCTTTGAAAAATGTAGTTATGAACACACACTGTTCTTGAAGGCTACTAAAGAAGGTAAAATTTTGATTGTTAGCCTTTATGTTGATGATCTTATTTTTACTGGCAATGATGGAGTTTTGATTAAAGAGTTTAAAAGCTCCATGATGAGTGAATTTGAGATGACTGATTTGGGAGAGATGAAGTATTTTTTGGGAGTAGAAGTCAGGCAAAGCAAAAGAGGCATACATTTGCGTCAAAGTAAATATGCTGGGGAAGTGCTCGACAAATTCGGAATGACAAACAATAATCCCGTGAGAAATCCAATTGTGCCTGGTTCAAAATTATCAAAAGAAAGAGGTGGGGCTGAGGTTGATGGAACTCGATATAAGCAACTTATTGGCAGCCTTATGTATCTGACTGCCACTAGACCAGATCTTATGTATATAGTTTGTCTCATCAGTCGGTTTATGGCTCATCCAAAAGAAGCACATTGAGCAGTAGCTAAAAGGGTTCTGCGTTATCTAAGATGAACTGTTGATATGGGTGTATACTATAGAAGAGAAGTACTTGATGATGTGGTGGGATAATGTGATAGTGATTATGCTAGCAATGTTGATGATTCTTGAAGTACAACTGATTTTGTGTTCATGTTGAGTACTGGAGCAGTATCTTGGTCTTCAAAAAAACAACCTATTGTAACATTGTCGACTACGGAAGAGGAGTATGTTGCTGCTGCAGCTTGTGCTTGTCAGTGTGTCTGGATGCAGGGAGTTCTTAATAGTCTTGGCTATGATCATTGTAAGTGTGTTACTTTATTTTGTGACAATACTTCTACAATTAAATTAGCCAAGAATCCTGTGTTTCATGGTAGGAGCAAACACATCAATGTGAGATTTCATTTCATTCGAGATCTTACAAAGGATGGTGTTGTGAAACTTGAATTTTGTGGGAGTAGTGAGCAGCTTGCAGACATATTAACAAAACCTCTGAAGTTATAAGCATTTGAAAGACTTCGAGGAATGCTTAGGGTCGTGGCAAAAAAAGAAGTAAACTGAACTGCTCTCAGCAGCTTCACTTTAGGGGAGGGATTGTTGAGATATGTTTGAAGTGGTTAGAAGTTCTTGTTAGTCAAGGTCGGTTTTTGTTAAGTCAAATAAATTCCTATGTTTCAAGAGAGTTAGAGAGTTAGTCGAGTTTGTTTTAATTAGACCGAGTCCTTAATTGGTTTACCCCAATCTCAGGGTTGTTGAGATGTGGTTATGCTTTTGAATTCCCTGTACGTGTAATGGCTATTTAAGCCAGTTTGTTTGTTATTCAATAATGAGAATCATTCAGTCATTGTTGAGTCTACTTTGAGCTTCTGTGAGTTTTGATTCTTCAACACAATCTGTTATATCTGATTCGGGTTGCTGAGAAGGCTTTCTAAAGTCTGAGTGGCTTTGGCTTTTTGCTCATCTTTGTAAGCATTGACGATGCCATTACTAATACACACAGAGTAAAGATAAGGATTAAACATGATGTTTATTTCCAAGTTTCAGTTACAGCACCCAACATACTCAGTAGTTTCAACTACATCTGATATAGCTAAAAGGTTTTAGCCTTATGAGAAGGCCATTTATGCTATAGATATTGTTCATTTTCCCCATCGAATTACAAAATTTATCAATGACTACAAAGACCACAACTTTGTAGCCAATTTGAGTCCTGGCCTTCCCTTTTGAGAAATTAAGAGTTAAGTCTGCCTAAATCCATGTCAATTTTCTTGTAATCTCTTGCTTTCTTTTCGCACTTGAGACGATGCATGATATAAGCCAAGATCTTAGAAAGCAAATGACTCTTTGTTTTATTAGGATTAAAAATTAGAATACATTATTTAGGTACATACATTTATTGAAAATTTCAACAACGATAGAACAATTAGGTCAATAACTAAGAAAACCATGCCATAATTTAATACAGAGAAACAACCGCTATTTGGAATCAAATTGTGTGGTTTCTTTGGCGCTCTAGACATGAATCATTAGTAATGTATAAAATAAACATTTTTTAATATATTTTTTTAATGTTTAAGCAGCATGCATATCTCAAGGATTAAAGTTAGTGATGTCCGCCGCCACCTAAACCACCGCCAAATCCTCCTCCTACACCACCAAATCCGCCCCCACCACCACCACCAAATCCTCCACCACTACCTCCACCGCCTATCCCTCCTCCAAATCCACCACCAGCGCCTCCGCCATTTCCAATTCCACCATCGCCTCCTCCACCAAATCCGCCACCAGCACCGCCCCCAACGCCTCCACCAACTCCACCTCCAAAGCCTCCACCAGCACCGCCCCCGAAGCCTCCACCAGCACCGCCCCCGAAGCCTCCACCAGCACTGCCCCCGAAGCCTCCACCAGCACCGCCCCCGAAGCCGCCACCAGCTCCGCCCCCAATACCTCCACCAGCACCGCCGCCAAAGCCTCCACCAGCACCGCCCCCTACGCCTCCGCCAGCACCACCCCCAACGCCTCCCCCAGCACCGCCCCCAACGCCTCCGCCAGCACCGCCCCCAACGCCTCCGCCAGCACCGCCCCCAACGCCTCCGCCAGCACCGCCCCCAACGCCTCTGCCAGCACCGCCCCCAACGCCTCCGCCAGCACCGCCCCCAACGCCTCTACCAGCACCGCCCCCTACCCCACCGCCAGCACCGCCCCCTACGCCTCCGCCAGCACCGCCCCCAACTCCTCCGCCAGCACCGCCCCCAACGCCTCCGCCAGCACCGCCCCCTACCCCACCGCCAGCACCGCCCCCTACGCCTCTGCCAGCACCGCCCCCAAGGCCTCCGCCAGCACCGCCCCCAACTCCTCCGCCAGCACCGCCCCCAACGCCTCCGCCAGCACCGCCCCCTACCCCACCGCCAGCACCGCCCCCTACGCCTCTGCCAGCACCGCCCCCAACTCCTCTCCTTATCCCTTCACCAATACCACCTTTGCTACCTTTCCCTCCATGTCCAATGCTTCCACCAACACCGCCTCCTTTTCTGATGCCTCCCCCTCTAGCGCCTCCAATACCACCCCCACTTCCTTTATGTTGATGATGCTCCTTTTCTTTTTTCTTGCGTAGCTTTCCACCACCTCCACCAATTCCTCTGGCTCCTCCACCTTTCCCGATACAATCAGGTTTTCCAAAACCAACGCCAGGTTTCCCAGAAGTACCATAACTATAACCATATGATCCCTTGCCGAAACTGAAAGAATGGCCAAAACCATACCCTTTCCCACCTACAGAACCAGCCCCACTCGGATTGCTATCATAAAACCAGAGTGGCTTTTCAACTTGTTCACCACCACCATCCTTGTGATGAGGTTCCTCTAACTTGAGTAACTTCCTTCCTTGCACTGACTGGGTGAAGCTCAGCACAACAGCAAACAACATAACAACAGACACACACTTGCTCGCCATGATTGTTCCCATCTTAGCTAGTAAGACGATGAGTCTCTTTCCTGGGTCATGGCTCTTTATATATATAGAAGGGATTTGCTGAAATTCGATCTCGATCTGTTCCTTTATGAATATGTATAGTTGGAAGTTGGGACATGCATATTGAGGGAGACAATTGCAAGATCTAACTTTAGCCTTTACATGCAGTAGAAGCTGTACGTAGTATTGCCAGCTCCATTACATGCTCTTCTACGTGATTCCCTGTCTTGTTTGCCATCAATGATTCCTATTGAACCCCGTGATTACTTGCTACTGCCTACCGTCGTCTGACCTAAATCTCAACTTGTTCCGCCCCATTTTACTCTATTGGTGATCGATTAATACTTCAATTCATAAAATGAAATTAATGCATTAACAGTATTTAAGGGCTTTTTTTAGCAAGGTCTCTGGGTTATAACGTTACCTATATATGTCACAAATTCAATCTTGAAGAAATGAAAACTATTCATTTAAAACGTGCAATTGCACGGTGATGAGCATTATTGTATTCATTCTAGTAAGATTATAGATCAAGCAATTGTGCAAAGGTTGCTAGATAAAAAACTCATTTGTTTTTTTTCCCCTTTCCTATCGAACTCTATTGATGTCTACCAGTTTTTCATTGTAACAATGAAATTGGCGGACTATGTGACTATGTAAACCAGTTTTGCAATGAATGTATATATGGATGTTAAAATCATTATGTTCCAATTATTTGAGAATTGGATATTTCAGTAGCTTTTTATTAAGGGTCCTTGACCCATAAGGACAAAAGTCCTCAAAATTTTCCCCACCAGTTGAGGATCCAAAACATATTTTCCCAAAAGGACATTAAACCCAAAACTGATACAAAATTATAATATTACCAGGCCATCAACTACCCTAAGATAGTTTTACACACACACACACACACTCTCTCTCTCTCTCTCTCTCTCTCTCTGATCCGAATTCAGTTTCTCTCTCATTCTCTATAATCCAGACTCTATCTCGCTCTTCGCAATCAATCGATCAAACTGCATTAAGAGCTTACATGCAAAAACAAAAGTCATCATGTAAGGTCATCTTCAATAGGAGGGTCAAAATGAGATCTCTAGCAAATTTTAAAAAAAATATGAACTCCAACAAGAAAAGGTAGTCCAGATCCAAAAGAGGGAGGGGGAGAGCTAAAAATAGCTCTAAAGGTGGCTTTTGGGCTCTTGTGGGGACCCACAAAAAACCCAACATCAATTATGCATAATTAAGAAGACTGCTGACGCAATGCATGCATTTGAAAAAAAGGAATCAACTGCCCAAATGAATGAACCATTGCAATCCAATGGTAGAAAATCAAGCTATCAATTAAACATAGTTGCGCCAACTAGCCGTTTGTTCAAATTTTTTTTTTATATGTATTAGTAACGTATAAATTTGTGTTATCAAGAAAAAAAGAGTTCATTTTTAGCTCTGCCTTACTAGAGATGGTTCACTTGAAAAATGGTCTTTTAAAATATTATTATAAAAAATAAAATTGTAAAATTAAAAAATATAATGTTGTTTATTGATACTTAGATTGTGTGTCTGGCCCAAACTCTAGTTACTTGCCTGAGTTGTAATAGGATAAGTTTTACACATATTCTCGAAGATATCTTCGTAGATATCCAAATCATTATACGATTATGTTTCCTTGTAAAACTCTGATTCTATGCTTGTAATCCTTTATATAAAAATGCCTCTATTATCAATGAAAATAACAACTCATTCTCCCAATTCTCTCTGCTGTTTTCTGCATCCCTTTTTCTTAAAACACGTTATCAGCACGAAGCCCTAACCTTGAAACAAATAGACAAACCCTGAAACAAATAGTCAAAACCTAAATCCGAATACAAAACCTTGAAACCCTTTCTACCTCTGCCGCACATCTTAAAGACCTTGATCCCAGGAGTCCTGAACCGGTGGCGGAATTCCCAGAACCGGCCTAAAAAGAACAGAACCGGCCCCTGGAAGCAGAATTAGATTCTTCACCAGTTGACCACCTTCCTGACCTCTGATTGCCACCAAATTTTGTCAACAACAGCACATTGATCCCAGGTTTCAGGAACCTGAAGCAGAACCTCAAGAATCAGTCTAAAAGTCACCGAACCGGCCACCTAAGTGACTGAACCACAAGCAGAAAATCAGACAAAAGCCATTTAGGGCAGTTCAGGCCAATTTCGACCACCACTAGCCAGAAGCACCATTTTTCGGCCAACTTCTGGCCAAAAGTTCTGTCAACCCTCGTTTGTCATTTTCAAGGTAATTTTTCATTTTAATTCCCGCATTTGTGTACTTTTCTGTAAGATTTCAATTCTTTTCTTTTCTTCGGGGACTTGCAACCTCCCTTCTTCTACCCCTCTTTCTTTTTCATGGGGAGACCTAAGTCGAACTGTGGGGGTTCGTGCTAACTCCAAGCTTGGAGCTTGTTGAGACCTCCAAACTTAGAGTTTGTTGAGAAGATATGATCAACCACTTATATCTTTGTTTCGATCTAATCCAATACCTCTTGAAATCGAATTTCTTGGGAGTGACTACACTAAGAAATTCCTAATTTCTTAGGAGCGACTACGCTTAGGAATTCTCAATTTCTTTGGAGTGAATACGCTCAGAAATTTTTATTATTTTCGTGGTATCCTTTTTACTCTGAAACTAACGCTTTTTCTTGTTCTCTTTCAAAATGAGTAACTTGAACAAACTGGACTTTGCTTTATTGGAAACAACTGGCTCTATATATCACAAATGGGTACGTAATATCCTCTAGCATCTCAAGGCCCAAGGAATGCTGGATAGGATTCTTGAGCCTAGCCAGGACGTGCTAACTGGTGAGTAAGCTCAAGCTTTGGAAGCAAATAGAATAGCCTTGGAGGCAAATAAGGCGAAAGCCATCATCCTAATGACTCGACATATGAATGATTTGCTCTAGTACGAGTATATGAATGAAGAAGCCCCCAGAAGGCTGTGGGTCTCAGTCGAAGAACGCTTGGGCAACTTCCGTGACTCCCTGCTTCCTGACCTAGAAGTGAGATGGCATAATCTCCGCTTCTGTGATTTTAAGACAGTTCTTGATTACAACTCGGAAGGACTTCACATTAAATCCTTAATGGAATTCTATGGAAAAGATATCACAGATGCGATGTTGATTGAGAGGACTCTCTCTAACATCCCCGTCTCTGCTTTGATAGTTGCTAAGAACTATTAAATTGATGTTACTGCAGGACGAATCATAAGATTTCATGAGCTAATTGGAGACATGAAAGTCGCTGAAAAGCACGACAACATCCTTGTGAAGAACTATAATTTGAGACCCGTGGAAACTATGTCTATTTCGGAGTCCAATTATAGTCGCGCCCCTAAGGGAGGGCACCAAGAGCGAAACCCTAAATCTAGGGACATTTCTGGACGTTTTGGTCTATATTCTCACTTTAATAAGGAAGGTAACCGCCAAAATAGGCGAACACGAAACCCTAAATCTAGGGACATTTCTGGACGTTTTGGTCCATATTCTCACTCTAATAAGAACGGTAACCGCCAAAATAGGCGAACACGAAACCGAAGAGGTCAACGTGAAAAGAGAGAGGGAGGCAACGCCTCTGGCTATGTTGGTGGCGCCACCAACACTAAGAGCCATCCAAATGACTCTTTCAAAGTGCCTCAATCAATGGAGTCAGAAAGCAGAGATGTATGTTCTCGATGTGGAGTATCCAGTCATTGGGCACACATTTATAGAGCTCGTGAAGATATTGTCACCACCTACAAAGGATATTGTAAAGCAAGAGAAGCTCACTATGTGGAACAAGAAGATTAAGAAGGTGATTTAGAATGAAGGGTTAAAGACTTCAAATCTAGCTGGGATCAATAGATTGCCAATTCTGTTTAAGTCTTTATTTTTCCACGAGATCTAATTGGTAATTGCCATATATTTTGTACTAAATGCCATTGGTTTAGTTTCTCTTCAAGTAGGCTCATCCAAAATGAGTATGATGTCTAGGAAAGTCTTGAGATAAGTGATAGTTAAGCGACCTTTGCTCCACCGATATCTCTCTAGTCACCTGGTCATACTTATTTTGGAGTTACCAAAAGAAGTTAAACGACTACCTTTGTTTTGCATTAGATAATTTGGGATTAGATTTTCTTTTGGTCAAAGAAACAATGATGTACACCGTTGACTTATGAATAAAATTTCGAGTCCTTTTCATTATGAGTCCATTTCAATTATGAGCTTTTGAGGAATGAATCCTAGATAACTTCAATGTCTTGCAGATAGTGCGACTACACACACCATTAACCGCCATAAGCAATCATTCTTAAGAGATGTTGCCTACACATTCCTCCGTGATTACAATGGCAGGGCCATCAAGTTTAGTTCAAGGACATGGAATAACCCAAATTTCTCTTGCCAAATGACACCTTGATTACTGTCACAGAAACTCTCTACACTCCTAGGGAAAATCGAACCTTATTGAGATATTCGTGCCAACAGATTCCATGAGAAAACGCATGTAGAGAACGAAAAAGAGTGTCTTTGCATTACCTCTAATGATTGTGAATAAAGGCTCATCTTAGAGAAACTTAGGTGTCTCTCTAGTGGATTTTATGTTACTACTATTTGAGCTATTAAATCCAATAAAGCTATGAGAGAAAATCTCTTGGATTTACACACATATTGGCTTTGTCACGACAGGATAAGTCATCCTAGTCATGAATGATGATCCGTCTACCAAAGACTTCACATGGACATCTATTCTTTCGAGCGAAATGAAGCAAGAATCAAAGGTTGATTCCTGGATTGAGTGTGACCCCTGTTGTTGCCTCTAGAGCCCCCGCCGTTGCCTCTACCTCCTCCGCCGTCCACTACCGGCCTAGGGTTGGTAACGTTCCTATCCATGATGCCATGGATGGTGTCCATCATGGTGATGACGCTAATGGTGATGTTGTAGCCACCAACTTTGCTTCCAATAGCGTTACAGACGCTCTGACCCAACCAAAATCCTCTTTGGTTACTTCTAAGGCCTTTCGCTCATTCTACAAAGCCTGTTCCTCATGGAAATTAGGAATGAGACAGTCCTATGCAAATAATGCGACAATACTCCTTCTGTTCTTACATAGAATTCGAGGCGATTATATATGTGGACTAATTCAACCAACTTGCAGACGTTTAAATATTTCATAATGTTGGTTGACACGCAAGCACACTGGCTACGTGTTGTGCCATTATCCACTTGTAATGCCACTTATACTACACTCCTAGCACAGATCATATGGTGACGGGCTCACTCCCCATATCATCTCATTCAGTCAATTGGATTTGACAATGCTAGAGAGTTTACATCAAAGACTTTTGATGGTTATTGCACTTGGACTAATGTTGGACAAGTGCGGACTGTAACACGTCGTGGCATGAGAATTAAACTCCGATCCTATGCCGGAATACAAGCACCGGCGTTGGAAGAGGCTTGGTAGCACCACTCACTCAAGCTCAGCTGGGTCTTTCCGATTCGATTCTCAGTGCTGGTGGGCCTGCTCCTGGAACGATGCAGCCTTAGATTTCTTGAATTGAGAGAGAGAGAGAGAGAGAGAGAGAGAGAGAGAGAGAGAGAGAGAGAGAGAGAGAGAGAGAGAGAGAGAGAGAGGCATTTATTGCTAGTATTTGAAAATTACGTATACAGGTGAAAAGAGAGATTAAATCATAAACCATAGAGTTTGTTTTGAAAACATTTGCGGGCCTAGAGAGCACAAACCGGATAACCAATCATTATGCAAACTACATCCTTACCAAGATTATTATCATATATAAATGGTAAGGAGTAGCGAGAGTGTCAATTTACGCCGTATCACATAGAAATAGTGTGACATCTCACAAGATGTAGGACATCATACCGTCCATACAGCCCCTTTGGAGGTTTATGGGATCGAAAGCCAAGATAGTTGCTATGCTCCACTCACGCTCAGGTCATCGCATGATATAGAAAAACATTGAAAACAAGCATGGCAATAAAATATCAAATCCTTTAAATTCATAGAGAAGTAATCACAGCCATGTGATATTATTTATATTGAAGAAAAATTTTAACTGAGAGAGTCCTGAATCACCTTACCTGGAACATAGCAGCTTTGACTCCATTCACTTCTTAGGCCAACACCACCACCATATTTCAACTTCTGGTAACTGGAGGTCAATAATTCAAGTGTTAATAAAATTCCAAACTATAACACTTGACGGAGCCCATTCAGTTAATTTCTTCCAAAAATGGATTTCTTTCCTTATTGGGTGTAATCCTTGTTATTTCGCCGGACACCCAAAACTATTCTCTATTCTAAACCATTCTTCAGTTTGAGCCAAACTCACACTTAAGTAACCAAAATTCTCAGAATTCTATTTGACAAGAATTTCATATGATCCCAAATAGCAAGGTTCTACGTCATCCATTAACACAAAAAGTATTCACGTACTTAGAACTTTTGTCCAGTACCACAATCAAATGATAAACCAAGGGTACTGGATACTATGCCAAATAAATTAACAATCTAATCACCAGGCTCAAACTCTTAGTTTTCATGTATACCACATACAAACTTATAATCATGAGTTATCCCATTGGCTTAATAGTTAATACCTTAACTAATTAAATATGTAAAGTTACATGAACTTGTGATAATGACTTTGACAAATTCATTCCTGAACTTCCAGATAACATCGAACCATGATTACAGCTAAAGCTTTGCAACTTAATTCAAACATCACAAACTTCATATTTACAGTATCATGACTCCATACCCTAGAAAGAAATCTCAGCTTACCTTACTTAAAACTTTGACCAATTTTGTCTCTTTATTCAGCTGGGTTCTTGGTCCAAGCAGAAATCAACAAATCTTCATCAATTATGGTCGGGCGTCTTTTCTAAGCCCTAAGGAATTTACCTTCAATGATACATGCTAATAATTATGAACTCCCAGACTTCATTGTAGTTCCGTACTTCCATTCCGCCAAGTCCATGCTTTCAAAATCTGGAAACAACGAACTTGATATTCTGAAGCACGTCAACCATAGCTATTCTGTTGTTTTCCATTTACAGAGATAGCTCACTTCATCTCACCAACTCAACCAATTCTGCATTTCAAGCATAACCAGGCATTATTATACGCTCTAAGATAAGATATGAACCAAGGTGAAAAGTAAGCTAAAAATGACCCAAATCGCCGCTGCTCACAGTGAACACCAACTTTTCCAAATCTTAACCGAAATTGAATGCAATTAAATTTTCATACTTCAGTTGCTATCGTCGGTGACTAGAGTCCCCGGAAAATGCATCTAAACTGCCGTAGATTTCTCGCTTAGTTTTGCTATCATGAAGGTTTGGTTGAGCAATCCGAGCCCATGTTCAGCTTCGCGCCGTCGAGGTGAAGAGAATACTGCTTGTTCGATTCCGCCAATCGACCGGAAGGTGGAGATACCGCCGGGTCGTTTTCGCCGGATTTCGGGTCGAAGAAACGGTGTTGAGTTTTGAAGCTTCTGGGTTCTCCGGGGTCAGTCTTGATATTTTATTTATTTATTTATTTTCCTGAGAATCTCAAGATCTTGATACTTATATAGTTCTCAAGTAAAATGAAAATCAACGGGCCAGATCAAATGGTGGACAACGTACTGTTTGTGGCGGTAAAATCACTTTTGCCTCTTACTTTTTGGTTAAGTTCTTGAGAAGTCAAAAATGGTGGCTTACTTCTTGCTTAAGTTTGAGAAGTCAAAAATGGTGACTTACTTCTTACTTAAGTTCTTGAGAAGTAAAAAAATGGTGGCTGTTTTTCAGCATATGATAGTTGTAATGCCACAATTACAACTCACCTATATCTAAGATTCTTAGGCTTTAAGAATCTAGTTGTAACCGCCTCTATCTGGTATAAATAGAGGACCTATGTTATAGAGTGGGGACTACATGTTGTGAGTAAAAACATAGAGAAAGAGATAGGGGAGTTTAGAGAGAAAATAGAGATTTCTCCTAAAACACAATTGTCTTTCTTTTGTTAGAGTGTATTTCCTCTTGTTATAAGAGAGAGAGTATTGTCAATTGTGCGCTCCTTATTGCAGAAGAGAAATTGTTGTATCCTTCTGCTAGAGTAAAAATCCTTCTACAATTTGCCTATCATCTTTTGCTCCACTCGTTTTTATAGTTTCTACTTCAGTTGTAATTGGGTGCCCCATACCACAATATCCTAACACAGCCCAGATTGCATCGTATGATTGTTCTTTTCTTTTTAAATGAATTTCCTTAAATTCCCAAACTTCCAAAATCTGAAATCAATAGCTATGATGTCGGAAAATTTTCTTGAAAATTACCACGAACTTGTCGCATTAATACCAGCCCTTAAATTGGACATTTCCCTTCAAGAAAATTTTTGAAAAATATATCTCAAAAACCCTTAACAAATATTGAGATAATAAAATAATCACAAATAACTCCATCTAAACTTCTTAAAATTTTACGAGTCTCACACTACCCTATAGTGGCATTGCAGTAATTTTAACAAAAAGTTGTTATAATTTGTAATTTCACATGAAATATTAGGGATTAGGCATACTCCATTCTCCTTAGACCTGGGCTTTGGATCCTGATTTGTATAAAATTTATATAAATTGAAACTGTTGTTTGTTGCTATTATGTATTTTTCTATAGGGAAAATGCCCATACACCCCTAAAATACCAATGTACTTTCCATACACCCCAACTTATTTTTATTTCCTTTCACACAAAACTTTTCCTTTTTTCTTTTCACCTACCCATCTCACCTACTTTTATACCATTAGTACCCTTTTTTTTTCCTTTTCTTTCTCCGACCTTTGTTAATTCACTATTACTATAAATAGTAAAGTTCTTTTATTTTTTTTTATTTTTGATGAAACGTGGTGAGCCCATATCTTGAAGTTATTTGTTTAGACAGCAAATACAGTTAAAATTCATCCTCTATATTCGAAGGTAAACAGTTATTTTTACTATTCATAATTTCGATCCTTTCCAGACTAGATTTAATTGCTATTTGTAAAAGAATTAGTAGAAGAAAGAGAAAAGTTAAGAAAATTAAAAGATTTTAGATCAAGGCTTAAAAGAGAAACTTCCAACTACTGAGATATTATCTTTATAATTCAGAAAAAAATTTATAAAGTTGAGAAAAATATTCAAGATATCAAAGATACTCTTGAAGAGGAACAAAAACCTTTTGATTACTTAAGCATCGGTTAGATCCGCAATTCACTAGTATCAGAGCTTGCTGAAAAGGCTCAAAAGGGGAATCCCCAATGGGGACAATGTCTGAATTGATATTAGAGAAGTTGAATTTTCTACTAAAATCTTCTGATGAGAAACATCAGAATCTAATAAAAGAATTATCTAGATGTCATCATTTAGAAAAGCTACCACATATAATCTTCCAATTAGAAAAATTGAAAAACAAGCTGGATTATATCAAAATACTGCCTAAAAGAGAAGAAGAACAGCTAACAAGTGTTAGTAGAAAAATCAATGAACAACAAGAAATGCTGGATTCTATGAAAAACTTTATGAAGGATAAGAAAAAGCCTCAAGCAAAATCCAAGAAAGCTAATGGATTCAAACCATTAGAAAAACCTAAGAAGAATCATGTTCCAAACATGATTTTTCTAGAACCCTCTACTAGTTTGACTAGTATCAAATATGAAAAACCAAAGCACTTGATAACAAGAGATGTCATTTTGACATGCAACTTTGGAAAAAAGAAAGGAGTACAACTCTTAAATGCAGAAGAATTTGAATACAATGAAATAGAACAGGAGGTGAAAAACTCCGAAATTCCAAAATTAGATTTCAAACAAATCTATAAAAGAAGAAAGTTTGAATTGATGAACAGCCACCATTTCAAATTATTGGAATTTACAACACCCTCTACAATAGGAGAAACAGATCTCTTAATGATCACTCCTCAAGAAGTTGCCAGAGCAAAGGCAAAAAATTATCAATTTATGCACATTGGAGCAGTCCAAGTAGGCATAAAATTGCTTGCCTGAGAAGGCATAAACTGTTCAGTTCTATGTGCCTTACAAGACAATAGACTAACAGATTTTCAAGCTAGTATGTTGGGAACACTTGAAGCATTTTTATGCAATCAAGTAATATTTTAACTGTTTCCCAAACTTCTCAACCAGCTTGAAAGATGCTGCTCACTGTCTGCGACTGAGAGTCAAGATAGATGGCATAACCATGAAAGAAAATATGTAAAAACTTGCAATAGTATACAGAATATATTATAAACTGATGAGTACCATAGTAGAACCTAAGACAAGGATATCAAATATCTCAGGTCTTACTACTGGATTTCTCACCAGTCAGAATAACCATTCACAACAAATTCACAAAGTTACATGGAATGAAGTAACTTTCCCTATTGAATGGAAATTATATGGTCCAAAGAAACCACTAGAAAGTGCTAAAGCAACAATCTATGAAAGTAGAAAGACTGGAGATATCAGTTTGAAATTTGATGATCATAGAAAAAGTGATGTCGGTTATGAGAATATTAGGATAAATAGAAATTTCAGAAGATGCAACAGTACTAGTGGCACTAAATTTGTTGAAGAATCAACATATTCTATTACTAAAGAAGAATTAGAAGTTGATCTAAATAGATCAGTAAATATGCTTAGAGCAAAAAATCTCTATGAACTCTATGATGAAGCAGAATCTTGCAAAAATACTAAACGATTAGAACAACTAATTGAAGAAATAAAAAATTTCAAAATAGGAAAGGAAAGAAAAGTCATTCCTTATTAAGGTATAGAAATGGAAGACGAAGAAAGCTCCAATTTCAAGACTTTTAGGTGGCGTTCGGTAACGTTTTCAAGTCATCTTTTTTATTTTATAAAATGAAAATGGCTTGAAAATGCGTTCGTTGGTCTGTTTTCAAAAATGCAGAAAATAATTTTTGAAAATAATTTTTTATTTTACTCGTAAAACATGAAAACGACAAATAGACATTTTCACATTTTCATTCTCATAGTTTAGAAAACTCGGAGATATATTTTCCAAAACAAAGAAAAAAAAGAATGTGCTCTCTTCTTCCATATTCTCACGTCACTATCTTCTTCTCAGGTCTCTCTCTCATCTCTAGTCGCAATCTTCTCTTGTTTTTGAAAATTGTTTTCGGAATAAGCTACCGGACACATTTTCGGATTTCAAAAATCCAATCTTGTTTTCTCGTTTTTATTTTCAAAATCGGTTTTTGAAAAATCATTTTTAAAAACGTCACCGGACAAGCCCTTATCATCAGAGAAAAGGGAAAATTGAAACTCCCTGTACAGAAAGCCCATACATGCAAAAGGAAGAAAGAAATTCTCAAAGATTTGTCCCAGAGGACAATATGCCTAGGGTAGCAATCACAAATTATGGTATATGGCTAAATCTAGACAAAACTCTATATAAAAGAAAAGCTATTGACCAATGGGTAGATAGCCTCATGATGGCTGTTGCTCTCATCCTCGGAAAATTTGAAGCATCAGATCTTCAAGTATACTTTGAAACTATCCACACTGGAGTAGCCAAGAAAGATTACTTGTCTTTTAAAGAAACTGACAGAGGAAGAGAATGGTTAGAAGAAATAAAAAAACTCGAAATCACCATATGATTTTGCAATACCCCTGTACGATCAATTCTGTGGAGATCTCTCAAATCTAAGTGAAAAGGCTAAAGAAGCAGCCAAATCAAACATTTATGCTCTCAAAATTTGTGACATGAGATATTTTGAGGAGTATCTAAATGAATTTCAAGAATACTATTGCTCAATAGGTGAACTAGAAAACACTGATCTAGTAAACCTGTTACATAAGAAACTTCCTGAACCATGGAGAACAGTTATGAGAGAAAGCATAGTTGAAAAACCAAGTTAAAGATTTTCAGTTGGAGGAATTGCCGACAGAATCAGGCAACTACTAAAAGAACAATGCAAAGTAAATCTTAGAGCCACAATGGCCAAGAAACAACTCAAAGGAGTTGAAAACTTCGGCTATGGAATATTGGACATGCCAACCAACTGGGGATGTCATGAATCCAAATTTCGAAAGAAGAAAAAAGAAAAATATTACTCAAAACGGTTCAGAAAGAATGAAAACAAAAAAGGTTGGAAGTTTAAGAAAAGTTCTAACTTCAAGAAACATAATGAAGATGCAAAGAAGAAATTCTTCAAGAAAAAGAAGAATCACCAAACCAACCATCAGAATAAACAACTAGGCAAGAAAGCTTGCAGATGCTGGTTATGCAAAACTGAAGGGCATTATGCCAATGAATGTCCAGAAAAATAAAATAAAAGATCTACAAAAGCTCTATTTGAAGAATATGAGCCTATAGTAGTGTTAATGTTTGTGACTGAGGGGTTTAATTAACGTTTAAAGAGAGAGAGAGAGAGAGACACACACACACACACACAAAAAGTATAGTGGTTCGTCTCCCGCCTTAGAGGGAAACTACGTCCACTTGAAAGCTTAACTATGTGTGTTGGGCCTTGTGGCCCAAGAGGATTACATGAGATGTAATGGGGTGGATTTTAAGTGGGAGGAGGGGTCCCTTTTATAGGTAAGGGCTCTCCTTTACATTTTCTTAGATGTGGAATGCAAAACAACTATTCTAGTCTAGAAAGCCATATTGTGGAGGCATGTTGGCAAGGCCTGGAAGGTGGCTTCTCGGCGAGGTATTGGCAACTTCCGACTACCGTGGCGTAGCCTGGACATCGGGTTACGGGATGCATGTCTCGGTTAGGCCCCACCATGGCTTGTGGGCTCCTCTAAGAGGGTGTTACTTATGCTTGGTGAGATAGTAAATTAGCTTGCTAGTAGAGGTATCTACAAGTCCCCAAAGTCCCCAAGTAAGAAGAACTTCTTGGTTGGGGAGTTATACACATGATGTCATCAAGCATAAGTAACGTTCGAGAGGTGCCTAGCCCCTACAAGTCCCCGACCTCCGTAAGCAAGAAGGGACTCTTCAACCTGTAAAACAAATATAGGAACATGCACACGTAGGATGCTTGTTGTGTTGGGCAACATATGTGAGTTGCATGGATATGCATTGGCATATATGAATGTACGAGGTGCATGATACATGGTGATGTATACATGTGAATTGCGCCGAGTAAGATCGATTATGATGTATAAACTCAAGAACGCATATGGTTGTGTGAACATATCACGAATAAGCACATGAATTGCATATGATGCACGCGGTGCTCGCAAGAGAACAAACGAGTCAAGTTGACAAGGTTACGCTCAGTGTAAGTTGCATGAGTGCCGTGAATGCAAGCGTTTGTAATTCGTGAACGATGAATACGCAAACGCCTGTGTTCGTTTGGTTTTCGCCCGTATTAATGGAACACAAAAAGAATTTGATTTGTTGCAAATGACAAATGGTAGAAGAATTCAATGTTCCATTAACGTGTACTATTTCGAGGGGATATGAGTGTAAACCTTGGGGACTGCCGGAAGGCAAGAGCGTGAAAGCTTGGGGGTGCCGGGCAGGCTTGAGCAGAAAGCTCGGGTTGCCGGGAAGGCATAAGCGGGAAGCTCGTGGGTTGTCGGGAAGGCATGAGGGGGAAGCTCGCGGGTTGCCGAGAAGGCATGAGCGGGAAGCTCGTGGGTTGCCGGGAAGGCATGAGCGGGAAGCTCAGGGTTGTTGGGAAGGCATGACCAGGAAGCTCGTGGGTTGCCGGGAAGGCATGAGAGGGAAGCTCGGGGTTGCCGGGAAGGCATAGGTGGGAAGCTCGGGGTTGCCAGGAAGGCATGAGCGGAAATCTCGAGGTGCCGCGAAGGTGTGAGAGGTAAGCTCGTGAGCTGGAGCTCGGGGTACCGCGAAGGCGTGAGCGGTAAGCTTGTGAGTGGGAGCTCGGGGTACCACGAAGGCGTGAGCGGGGAGCTCGTGAGCGGAAGCTCGGGGTGCTGGGAAGGAATGAGCGGGAAGCTCGGAGGTGCCGTGATCGCAAGAGCGCGAAGCTTAGGGGGTGCCGTGGAGGCGTGAGCGTTAGTGCTCGTGAGCATGAAGCTCGCGGCGAAGGGGTGAGCGAAAGCTCATGAGCAGGAAGCTCGGTTATGTCGCGAAGGCGTGAGCGTTAGAGCTCATGAGCGGGAAGCTCGGGGTTGCAGCGAAGGCTTGAGCGGAAGCTCGTGAGTGCGGCGAAGGCATGAGTGTTAGAGCTTGTGAGCGTGGAGCTCAGGGGTGCCACGGAGGCATGAGCGTTAGAGCTCGTGAGTGCAGAGCTCGGGGGTGCCATTGAAGCGTGAGCATTAGAGCTTGGGAGAGCTGAGCTCGGGGTGCCGCAGAGGCGGTGGGCATTAGGTAGCTAACCTAATATTTGATACCCAAGCGTCGGGGGTTAATTGCCGGATCAATGGCTACCACGGGCTGTGTTAACCGGTCCATTTACTCTTTCTCGGAGGAGAAAAGCTTGACTGTAATGTCGTATAGCGGTCATCGTCATTATGAGGTGTTGCCTTACCGCTTGGCTGTTGGTCGTAGACCATAGACTCGTGGAGTCTAGACCCGTTTAGGTCTATTTCCTGTGGGGAGGGTTTGACAACATATGGTGGCAAAGAGGCCAGACAAAGTATTTACACAGTGTACATGTAAATCTTGCTAATTATATGAACAACAAATAAGCATGACATAGTTTGTTTGAGTGTCACATGTTTATTTAAGTTTGCAATTAAAATAGAAACATGGTATATGTGTATAGCATGTACTTGTAGTAAAGTTTCTAATAACATTTTTTGCATTGTTGTGAACATGCTTAAGGATCATGAAGACATGTAAATACATATCAAGTGTGATATATTGTAGGCATGCTTAGAAGTAGTAAAAGCATGGCATTGGCATGGCACTAACTCAAATTGAAAGAGCATGAAGGAAGATATAGTTACTTAGCTTATGCCGATTTGGAGTGAGTTGAAGTTGGAATTGATGTAAGTGCCCACATTTTGTTGGAGTTGTCCTAGCGGAATATGTCTCCGCCGGACTCGCTAGCCTTGCTGGTGGAAGATGTCCCTGCCAACCTTGCTGGCGGAAGATGTCACCGCCAGACATGGTAGCCTTGCTAGCGGAATATGTCGACACTGGACACGCTAGCCTTGCTAGCGAAATATGTCTCCGTCGGATAAGCTAGCCTAGCTCGAAGAAGATGTCGCCGCCGGACTCGCTGGCGGAAGATGTCACCTCCAGACATGCTAGCCTTGCTAACCAAATATGTCCCCGCCGGACACGCTAGCCTCGCTGGCGAAAGATGTTGCCGCCGAACTCGTTGGCAGAACATGTCGCCGCCGAACATGCTCGCCTTGCTAGTAGAAGATGTCGTCGCGGGACTCGTAACACCCAGTGAGGAAAAATTTTGCTACCTCCAAGTGAGTTTACTGCTGGGGTTGAAGCTCAAATTTTTTTTTTGTCAACTTTGACCAGGTGTGATGGTGTTGACCGAGCCTGATGGGCATTGACTTGACACTAGCGGATCAAAAGTTCACGGTACGTGACGAAACCTTTGTGTTGGCTTCTCACAGACGGCGCCAATGTTAATGTTTGTGACTGAAGGGTCTAATTAACGTTTAGAGAGAGAGAGACACACACACACACTCACACAAGAAGTATAGTGGTTCGTCTACCGCCTTAGCGGGAAACTATGTCCACTTGAAAGCTTAACTATGTGTGTTGGGCCTTGCGGCCCAAGAAGATTACATGAGATGTAATGGGGTGGATTTTAAGTGGGAGGAGGGTCCCTTTTATAGGTAAGGGAACCCTCTCCTTTATATTTTCTTAGATGTGGGATGCAAAACCACTATTCGATCTAGTCTAGAAAACCATATTGTGGAGGCATGTTGGCAAGGCCGGGAATGTGGCTTCCCAGCGAGGTATTGGCCGCTTCCGACTACCATACCGTTGCCTGGACATCGGGCTACGGGATGCATGTCTCGATTGAGACCCACCATGGCTTGTGGGCCCCTCTAAGAGGGTGTTACTTATGCCTGGTGAGATAGCAAATTAGCTTGCTAGTAGAGGTATCTACAAGTAGAAACAGTAAATATGAAAAGCTATGAAATAGCTTATTTTGATGAAGAAGATGATGACAAGCCAGTATACTCTGCCTGGTCTGAAGAAGATGATGACAGGTGACTCTGAAATAGATTCTGAAATAGAATATTTAGAATCTAGACAGATGAATGTTCTTAAAGTAAAAAAGTGGGAAGAAAGTAAGACAAAAGCGATAATGTCTGCATATCAGGTTAACCCTGGTACATTCATTTGCGACTACTGCCTATGTCATGAAAAGAATGGACTTCCCATGTTCTGTGAAGAATAAAAAAAGACTTACCACAAAGAATGCTTCATAGCTGAAGCAAGAATAAAAACAAAAGATGGCAATATAAGCCAACTGGTGGAACAAGAATTAAAGAGTATTTAAGTGAACAAAAAGAGAAAAAAGTAGAAGTTTTGTTCCAAGAAATGACTGCATCTTCCTCAAAGATAAAGGAAGAAAAGATTGATGAGAATATAGAACTAGTTGAACTAGAAAACATTCTAGAAGAATGTAAACCATTTGTACCACGAGAACAAGCAGCTCAAGACGAGCTTCAACAATCGAAAATCATCTCTATTAGTAAATACAGCAACTACATAGAGATTGGATTGAAATTCACTGATCACAGAAAGTATCATCTACATGCATTTGTAGATAATGGGTCAGGATTCACAGTTGCAAAAAGATTTGCAATTCCAGAAGAACTCTGGAAAGAAGATAATGTCACGCCCCTGATTTTTACAACAATAAAAATCGATATATATAATCCCATAATTATACATGCGTGAATATTCAGTCATCAATACAAATACCTGGAACATCTTTCCCTTAAAACAAGTACTGACTGATACACTGAATCATCCAAGATAACATACACTCGCTCCACAGAGTTATATATTATACAAATTTACGAATTTAATTGTCATCACAATAAAACGTAAATGCTCCTCAGAGCTTACTGCATAGCGGAAGTCATATATTGGCAAAGCCAACAAAAATTGCTTCCTACCCGTTCTGCTGCCAACAAGCTCCTTCAGCTTCAGCCACGATTTTCCTGACCTGCAGGATTAGCCCCTACACCATATACAATGGTGCACCGGGGTTGCCAAACAACAAACCCGGTAAGCTTCTTCAAGCTCGTATGAGTAACTCATGAACATCAATCAACAACTCACATCAATCTACTTAAGGAAACATGCAGCCATGATTCCTTCTAACATTCAATATCCTTTCCACAGAAAGGACAACATGAGTCACCACTATGACCATGCCTTATTTGCTAACTTAACCATCAAGTAGCAATTCAAGTCTCATCTAGACAATTAAAGAAGAATGCCATCGAAACTCTCCTTTAAGCTGCATACCTATGAGTCTCAAGCAACCTCGACCGTTACTCCCATAAGCTATCATGGCAGATAAACTAGAACCCTATTGAAATTGTAATCACTCGTCCTAACCAGAACGTGATTACCTATTTCCTGCCTTGATCACCATCTGTGATCTATCACCATCTGTGATCTGTCACCATCTGAGACATATGATTTCAGACTCCGTCTAGTCAGGAAATCAACATCAAGGTCGCCATCTGCAACCTGTCACCATCTGTGACCTATAATCATTAGACCCCATCTGGTCTCAGCTCAACCATTGATCACCATCTGTGACTCATGATCTTCAGACCCCATCTGGTCATGAAGTCAAACATCAAGGTTACCATCTGCAACCTGTCACCATCTGTGACGTATGATCTTTAGACCCCATCTGGTCTCAGCTCAACCATTGATCACCATCTATCACCATCTGTGACTCATGATCTTCAGACCCCATCTGGTCATGAAATCAACCATCAAGGTCACCGTCTGCAACCTGTCACTATCTATGATCTATCACCATCGGTGACTTAAGATCTTCTTAGACCCTATCTGGTCTCAGCTCAACCATTGATCACCATCTATCACCATCTGTGACTCATGATCTTCAGACCCCATCTGGTCATGAAATCAACCATCAAGGTCACCGTCTGCAACCTGTCACTATCTATGATCTATCACCATCTGTGACTTAAGATCTTCTTAGACCCTATCTGGTCTTAAGGTCAACGTTAAGTAAGTCGCATCCGACCTAAAAACGTTACAACATCTAGTTTCGGTTTTCCTAATCCCTGCTCACCATCTGTGACCCTTGATACTAAAACCAATACATCTAAAATGAGTCACGCTTGACTCAAATGTAACATCAAGCTCAATACTTTCCAAACAATAGAAAACATCTTTTTCTGTAATATTATTTCCTGAAAAGTCGCATTCAACAATAATATGAACACCATCATGCATATTATTATTCATCACAATCATCCACAAGGATATATATATTTCATCTAAATATATATATGTAGTCATTCGCTCAGGAATGCCTACTAATACCAACTATAGTTTGCAGTTAAATAATTAACGCCAAAACAATAATGGTACTTCTGTTCATAAAGGTCCTTGTGAGATTTACTCACCTTGAACTCCTGCTGCGTCTTCAATACAGAACCGAACCAAAACTATCACCAACCACTCGTCTGAATACTTCGTCAAGTACCTATTCACATATGGTTCCAACTTAGTAATGATTCACATTTGATTTAAGTTCGAAACCCCTGTTTTTGAACTAAAATCCCCAAGTGGTGCCAATCGAGGCAAAACCACATCCGAGACCTCCCTAAGTCTTCGGAATACATCCACGATCGATGTGACCAAACCACAAGTCGATCGGACGCTCGTATCCTCACGGATCGAATAAATTCACCGATATGAAACGGCAAAAATCATAACAAATCCATTCGAACTCCAAAATTTGCATATTATATATCGAAACGCTCGTATCGACGAGTAAAAGACATATAATACCAGAAACGGTCCCATACATGGTCGGAACACCGCCGGAACGCCGCCACAGGTGGTGGCGCACCGCCGCCGGCCAAAACTCAATATTTCACAAAACTCCCAACATCAAAAAGCTTCATCTAAGCATGCTTGTGAACTTTCATAACTGGATCGAAGTCAGAAAACAAGCTTAAGGGATCGAAAACTACCTCACAAGCCGTGAACAGTGATCCAATCCGAGTTGATCGAATTTTCACGTGAATCGATCCAAACAACCACCAAGGATCGATCGGCGAGGCAGCTCTGAGCTCAACCAAGAAAACTCGAAGCCGTGCCGACGTCGGAGCTGTGTTTTCCGGCCGGGTCCGAAAACACAAGGCTGCACCGCCTTGCAGCGCCGCCGTGGAGAAGAATCGGCGATAGAGACCACCAGAGGGACGACCAGACGGAAGAGGCGACCCTGCTGGCCAAGTTTCAAGGCCGGAGACCACCGCAGTTGGCCGGAAAAGTCGGGTCGGATCGGCCGGGTTCGGGTCGGGTCAGTCGAAAATCTTCGATACTGAGGGAGCGGACGAGAGAGAAGAGAGAGAGAGGGTATGGTTTCCGGAAATGGAAATGAGGAAAAATGAAATATTTTTCTGATTTTCCCTTTATATACTAAAATGGAAACTTCTTTCCATAGCCATAACTTCCTCATACGAACTCCGATTTACGCGTTCCGCATGTCCACGAACTCGTATCGACGCGCTCTACAACTTTCGTGAAGGAAATTTTCCGAGAATCCCAACATATAAAAAGTCAAACTTCACACGACCCCCTAAACTGTGAAATTCAATTATTATACGTACGAAAATCATTCCACTCTACATACAACCTACGAATAAAGCATAATAACAATTATTCGTACAACTGGTCCATTATTAATTACCAAAATTACATAATGAAAATCCAGGTCATCACAGATAATAAAAGAATAGCTGCTGATGTTCAGTTTGATGGAAGCCACTTAACCATTAAAAAGGTAGGTAGAGATGTTCACATCACCATAAGTGGAGGAACATTTATTATCAATACTCTTTGACAATCAGAAGGCCAAGGATCAGATTTCTTGTTGGGAAATGATTTCATTCTCCAACAGAGATTTGTTTAAGATGAAGAAGCTATGGGCTTCAGAAAAGGAGAAAGAATGTTTTGGGCTGATAGACTTACCCAAGCAAAAAGTGTAGTAGGTCCAAACTTTACTACTCAATATGAGAGATTGCAACGAAATAGTGGCGACCATAAGCCCAGATTTGAACTTGTGATTCAAATTAAGCAACAAAAAGAGTTGCTTATCTAAGATTCTTCTTCTTTTGAAGAAGAAGGAACTAGCCAAGATGAAGAAGCTAGTTTCATTCATGAGCATAATCTCAAGCACTTTCAAAATAAGTTTGAATCTCAGAAAATCCCTACTCTTGATCAAATCAAGAAAATGCTTGAATAGAATATAGATGTCGACGCTAAGAAATTTTGGAAAAAAGACCCAGTGGTCTGTGAATTAAGATTACATGATATGAATGCTATATGTCATGTAAAAGCTATTCCTCAGTATAAAGAGGAAGATGAAAAAGAATTCAGAAAAGATATAGAAGATCTTCTGAACAAGAAATTAATTCGACCTTCTACTAGCCCTCATCATGCTCCAGCTTTTTACGTGAGAAACCATGCAGAAAATGTCAGAGGAAAATCTAGAATGGTAATTGACTACAAAGATATCAATAAGAAGACCGTTAAAGACGGTTATCAAATAGTTCAATCAAGAGTCTTGATCAATCAGCTCAAAGGAGCTAAAGTCTTTTCAAAATTCAATGCAAAGTCGGGTTTTGGTAAGTCAAGATGCATCCTGACAGGACCCGCCCCGAATTTCACCCTGAAATCCGAGGTGGCCCTGTGGGGCCCACCTTAAGGATAACTCTATCAAAAATTCGGCAGAGTCACCTCTAAAATGGACTACCCAAAAACCTGTAAAACACATCAAGCAAACCAACCTTATACTCCTGGAGCCACCCTGCTCCCAATTACCAATAACTCCACTTTCACAAAACACAAAACTCAAAAATACTAATCCCAAAGGTTATCAGAGCAATACTACTATACACAAGGATATAAAAAGAAGAGTAAAGGATCAAGCGATCCTACGCTGCGGAAGTAGTGACAACTATGCCTCAAATGTCATGAACGCCTGACCTCCACTAATTCGCCTGCAAACTGGGCATTAAAAACTGAAAGGCCCAGGGGAAAGTAGACGAAAAACGTTAGCGTGAGTGGACAAAAATAAACAATTTAAAGGAAAAAGGATTTCATACTTTCCCACATTTATTTCATTAAAAACCGATGCATGCAACAATTAGAAAAACACATTTAGCTTTAAATCCAAGAATTCCAAAACGATAAATCGACTAGCCTCGCTAGTCACCACATTCGAAAAATACATCGTAAAACCGAAATCTCGTTTCTCAAGAAGATAAGATCAGCCCCGCTGGCTACAGTGAAAATCGGACTAGCCCCGCTAGTCAAGCAACGAAAAAATATGGGGAAGAAGTCTCACCATACGAAAGAAGAGAGCCTCCCAGGCTCGGGTCGGAGTGTCCCACACTCTGGAGCATCCCATGCTCTGCTCTTACTCACCCACGAACACATAGTAAGCAGGGAGGAGTACTAATAGGCTAGCTAGCAATAAATATGACGACCCAGGTATGGTGGGTTAAAATCATACGAAAATCCAAAAACAGTAAGGCTTCCCCATAAGTCCCATGAATAAAGAAAACACGGGTACGATTCCCAACTGTACCCGGAAATTCTCGTAGAAAGCCACAAAAATCGACAGCGTGTCCCACACGCTAAAAGAATAATTAGATCATCATCAAGGCATTCCCAATGCCAAAACCGAAGGTCGATAGATAAATATGAAAACTAACTCCATCAAAATCTCATTTCGAAAATCTCTTATAAAATCTCAAATCGACGAATAGCAATATAATATAAGTAGTATAATTCCGAAAATCACGTCGGAAAAATAATTCGTCGAAATTCAACATAAATTATAAACTCGAATCCGAGCATAACAAATTAATATCCGAAATTCACAACCGGTATAAATCATAATTACTTCATGAAAATCATTATTGAAAACAAATCCACGAGATAAATCGAAATCAAATTCCGAAATCAATTCATATGCTCGGAAAATAATATGTTAATTAAATAAAGCATTAATTCAAGAAAATAAACGCATGCATCATTATTTAAAACAAGAGTCCACTCACAGTACTATTGGGCGACCACGCAAACGAGTTCCTTCATTTAACTGTAGCTCGCGGCATTGCCCTGTACACAATTATATTTCCGTAAACGGCAATCCGATAAAATAATTACGAACCTAAACGAAACCTGAAAATCTCTATCTCCATTACTTCTCAAATTCAACCCAAATCTCTCCCACAACACCAATTCCTCAATTAACATATTCCACAACGAAAACGAGGGAAATCCGACGGCCGAATTTCCAACAATTCAATCACAAAACTTCAAACTTCGGAAATTCACAAATAATTCCAAACTCCTCCATAATTCACCAAACTTCACATATAAGCTCTACAACATATATACAATTTAATGGGCTAAAAACCAAAATTAAAACACTGCCCTCCACTTGCCACCAACAGTGGCAGCGCGTGGGCCCAACACGCCACCGGCAACCACCTCCGATGGCCACCAAAATTTGGCAGCACCATCTACTCAACAAATCCAACCTCTTTCTCAACTACAACAAGTTCCAATTTTACCTGGAAGAGCTCCAATTTGGCCCGTGAAAAATTTCCAGAAATTCCAAGAACCCTAGAAATTGAAATTGTTTATTCGACCTCTACACTGCAAATTGAAATGAAAGACCTTAGGGGAAATGATCTATGTCGAAAACCGAACCTTCGACGCCAATTTGGTGGCCGGAGATTGCCGGAATCGGAAAATATCGGCGTTGACTCAAAACTGCTACAGTGACCGTCCTCTTCTTCTCGTTGCTGCATCTTCCACAGTTCATATTAAGCTACGAAACGAACCCAGAAATGAAGAGAAGGAAGAGAGCTTCCCAACGACATCTTATACGTCAAAATCCGTCGCCGGATGGAGGAGTTATGGCCGGAAGAAGGTGAAGAGGTCGGAGAGGAAGAGAGAATCGGGAGGGCTCGGTAAGTTTCCGAAAATGGAAACTTACCACAGTAACTCGGCTATTTATAGAAAATTATCATGAATAGTAACTTTAGTATTTTGGCCATAACTTTCTCATATGAACTCCGATTTTTACGTACCACATATGCACGCGCTCGGTTTAACGTCCTCTACAATTTTCATGAAGAACATTTTGTCAAATTTTAACCCGAACAAAAAGTCATATTTTAGGGCCCCCTATTAGTACTTAAACGACAGTAAAAGCGAAAGTAAATGCCGTTTACCGTCCTAATGATTAGTAGATCAGTAAATTTAGGTTCGGGACGTAACACATCCAAATAGTGTTCCTCTCACTGCATTTTGAACACCGCAAGGTCATTACGAATGGTTAATTAGTAATGCCCTTTGGCCTAAAACAAGCCCCTTCAATCTTCCAGAGAAAGATGGATGACATCTTCAAACATGTTGCTGAATTCAGTGTCGTCTACATTGATGACATCCTTGTCTTCTCCAAAAACAGAGAAGAACACATGAAACACCTTCACGAGGTTGTTAAATTGATAATTCAGTATGGAATCATCCTAGGAGAAATGAAAGTCTTTTTTATTCTAGATGAAGTTGATTTTCTTGGTATAAAAATAAAAATGGAGTAACAAAACTCCAACCTCACATCCTCGAGAAAATCTGGAAATTTCTATACATAATTCCTGACGCTAAAAGTCTAGAGAGATTTTTAAGAGTCATCAACTATGGGAGAGATTTCATTCCCAAAATCTCAAGACTAACAACAATGTTATCTCCTAAAACAAGTTCCAAAAGAAAATGAAACTTCACAGAAGATGATGAAAAAATTGTGAAGCAGATAAAATCCCTTTGAAAGAATCTCCCTCCTCTACAACAACCAGAAGAGAATGATGAAATCATACTCCAAAATGATGCTAGTGATAATTACTGGTCCGGTGTTGTTCTGGAAAAACGCCTGGAACTAACATTGAAAAGATCTGTAAATTTTGTATTGGCAAGTTCAGCCCTACTGAACAAAATTATCCTACAGGAGAAAAGGAAATCTTGGTTGTCAAGAAAATAATTTTAAATTCTCCAGCTTTCTTAGGAAAACCCTTTACTGTACGCATCGATTGTGCTAGAGTAAAGAATTTTAAAAATTTTAAACTTGATAAAGTTGCTGATAGAGGAAGATTAGCAAATTGGCAATTATTTCTTAGCCAATATGCTTATAATGTTGAATTAATTACATGAAATAAGAATTATCTTTCAGACTCCCTAACCAGAGAAATGGCAATGTTCAGTCGAAGAGAAGGCGATGAAGGTCGCAATCTCAGAAACAGAAGAACAGGAAAATGCTGAGGAACCCAAAGAAAAAATCCTCAAAAGATTTTTGCTAAATCGAAAAGGATTAGCCACAAGTGATCAATCCCAGGGTAAAGAATTGGGTAGCCCGTCTCAAACGGCAGACGGTAAAGGCTCATCAAGATTGTTTAAGGCTGTTGCTTTGCCAAAAAGCAAAATAATTCCATCTGGAGTTATAAATGTTTTCAATTGTGAATTAAAAAATTTCAATGAACCTGTGTTCAGAATTGGCAGAAGATTAGCATATCACCAGAAAGTTATTTTAGATAACCTTTTATATGCTTTTTAGGAAAGAAACAGTAGACTCATGTTCCCAGCTTTGTTTTCCCTAGCTGAAGAACTCCATGAAAATGCCAGGCCACAGTTTGAAGAAGTTCATGAAAAAATATGACACAGCAGAGTGCTGTCCAGAATGAGAATATTCAGTATCTTGAAGATCCTGAAAGTGCTAGAATTCCATTCTTAGCACTAAAAGAATTAGAATGGTTCGACTTTCATAATCTTATTAGAAGTCAAAATTCTGACTCATGTCTGCCTCTAACCCTTTTCATTGTCCCTGGACCTTATGTTGGAAGATATGTGGTCAATGTTTAGAGTGAACATACCCAAGAACACAAGCTCTGGCTTGTTGAAAATGATTTTGTCCATAATTTTTGGACCAAAACAAATGATGATCTCAAGGGACTACCCCCCATCATTGTCAACACGGTCAAGAATGTTAGAAAAAATGACTGCATTCTCATATTGAAGTTCAGATCTACTCCGCCAGAGTGGATTTAGAAGAAAAATGGTGAGGTTGACTATATTTCTCCATACCATTATGTGAGAATCATGTAACGGAAATATCTTCCCCTGCATGTGTTGGATATAATGGACAACCAAATTCCAATATTCCCTGAATAAAAGCCATGTCTCTAGAATATATCAAGAAGATCATCGAAGAAGATACAGAAAATACATTCCTGGCAGCAGGAGAAAAAATTATTGTTACTGCATATGACCATTCTGAGGCTATTAGTACTGACCTTTTTCTTTCTCATAAGAGACAGGAAATAGATTCCACGTTAGCCTGCTTTCAGTGGATCGAAAAGATTGAAAATGACAACCACTATAAGATGTATGAAGATATAGACATAGAAGAAAGCAGAACAAAAGTCAGGATGGAAAGCAACTCTTTTGTCCTGGGCAACAATTCAGAAACAGATGAAAACATGTGAAGTAGCCGGTGTAGAAAATACCGAAAGCTTTTTCTAAAGATGTTTTTTGCTTTTCAAAAAGAAGAAGGTGAAAAACATTTCACCTAAAGGAATCTGCTTTTCGTCATTCGACCTCAATCAGCAGGAGCACTCACGAGAGCAGAGAATAATGGAGTTGTTTTGTACATTTTTATGTTTTGAATTCCAGTTTGAGTTCCACTCCCTATATAAGGAGCTTTAGTTTCAGTTTGTAAGGCATCAGAAAATTAAGCAGAAGGGTCTTCTCTCAAGAAGTAAGAAAGCCATAATAGAGTAGCAGCGTGTTGTTTCTTTCCTATCTAGTGTGGAGTGGCCGGTGTGCTTTCATTACAAGTAAGTGTCTGTAATCATTCTCATGGATAGCTAAACAACTTTTAAGCTGTTTACCTAAGAATGAGGCTCTGAATTTTTAGCTTGTAATTATGTTTAAATAAATAATTTCAGATTGCTCACCCACTTCGTCCTTATTTCAATATTCCAGTTTTTATGTTATTATTGTTGTTATCTACGTTCAGCCTTAATCTTGTACTATCTTCGAGTTTGAATGTTTTTTTTGGAAAGATTTTCCTCTGCTTAAGATAGAAACAAACAGCAGTGATTCCGCCTGCTAAAGTAATCGTTAGGCAAGGAGCCGTTAGGTGAAAAACTTGGGCATGTTGAAGGCTATTTTTGTGTTTTTAAGAAGTTTGAAGAAATTTTCTTAAGAAAAAGCAAATTTGAAACCTAAAGGTCAGCATAGCATACATTAGGCACTACCCTAAAAATGACTACCTTTATGAGTCTTTTCCCCTAAGATTTATGTAAATCGGCACAATACAACTGATTTTTTTTACCTGTATAACCCTCAAATATTAAAATATCATGGATTACATTTTAACATCAGGGATAAAAATATAAAAAGCAAAATAAAACAATAAAATAAATAAAATAAAAGAAAATAACTGTTTCATACTCTCCACTGTCAGAATTATAACTCTCCACTACTCTCACACCCACCGGGTGTGTGGATATTTTCTAGTTTATAATGGCCATAAGAGTAACCATCAGAGGCTTGTTCTTCATTTATGAGTATTCAATTGTTTCTTCACTCCAAATGGTATAAATAGTTGTTGGTGGACAAAGCTTTTTTCTCTTTGTATTTTTCGTAGTTATATTAAAAGGGAATCAAATATATAACAGGTTTTTTGAGAAGGAGAATAGAGAGAGAAATAAGGTGTGTGCGATTTATTCCGAAGAAAATTAAAAAATTGTTTAAAAAAAAAGGTAACCTATGCTGGGCGCAGAGGCGAGTAGAGTGAAGATCTGATGAGGGATTCGTGAATCAATCGATCGATAAAGGAAGAGGCTAAGACTTGATTTGATATGATGAGGACCATAAGTGGATGGCGTCGCTTCCTCATCCTCGTCCCTCTTCTTTTCTTTCTTGCTCACTTCTTCTCCGGTAATCCCCCATTCTTTCTTGCTCTCTTTCTTGCTCTCTCTGTCTGTTCATCTTTTCTTTTTGTTTTCAGTTGATCAATTGCATTACAACCCACGACCTGTGCCCAACAAACAAAGCAAATTCAACCACTTGGTTCTCGGACCTGCTGCCGGCCAAGGCTTGACCAATCGTCTCCAATGCCAACCCCAAGGTAGCTTCAAGCTTCCATGCTTCATTTCACTTCCAAATTCTCACTTGCCTCTTGTCTCTCCCTACTTACATCTCTCATATCTACAGGAATCAAAGCTCTTAACAAAACCCATTTCTCCTCTGCCACTGCCCCTGCACTTGATAACATTCACTTTGTCACCGTCTTTACCCTATATAATTCCATCCGTCCCGATTATCAGTTATCAAACTTGGTTACAGTTGGCAATGCTTCTTACACTAAATTGGAGAGGTCTATGGCCATTCTCAATATTTTTGTTAACTTCATCCAGGTAACATTTCTTATCGTGTCTAACCGCCTTTGCTTACTATGTATCTCTTCTTGCTATCTTTAGACTTTGGAATATGAATTCTATATGATATCGATACTTTGTCAGAAGGAAATCAATATATATATATATATGTTTTTTATTCTTGTATCTTGTTCAATGCTGAGCCTGCAATGTGAATTTTCCAAATTCATGTGTGTACTTCTTTCGTACTTGCAGGTGGCAATGCCCCGGAGCGATGTAGTGATTTTAACTGACCCAGCATCTGATCTTTCAATGCACAGAAATGGGGTCACCATTTATCCAATTCAAGGTGAATATTCGCGAGACAAGTTGATGCTTCAAAGAATCAGGTCTTACATTGTAAGAGCAAAGTATTTAAATTATAACTTAAAAAAAAAAAAAACATGTTATTCATCTTTAGCTATGCTTCTCAGGACATAGTTCAATTCATACGTTTGAATTAACCAGCTCCTGAGCTTCGTTGATGTCGTTCTCTTATATCGCTTATTTCATTTGTTTCAGTTCACCAATTCCTAAACTTGCTTGAGGTTTTTCTTTTGACTGATTTTCCTGTGGCTGACTGATGCTTGTGTTTGGCCATCCTTACCTGGGGCCTTTCATCCGTCTTTTATTTGGTTATTTTGACATCAATATGTAATACCTCTTGACATGTGGTAATGGCCTCCTTTCTTGTATAAGAAATTTCTGCAGCTTGCAGCTTTCTTTATCCATATATCACTTTTGATGCATTTGTTCTGTTGTAACCTTTTCTGCATTTTTGGGTTTCTAAAATGTTAACCACAACCCCCTTGTGTCCTCATTTATATTGCTATATATTCTGTTTATCTAGATTATGAGAGAACAGACTAATACTTTATAGTTAGGGATATAAGTGTACCCAAGCCTGAAATTGTGTATTTATCATCATCTAATATACTTTCTATCAATGCTCTAACTTAATGGCTGCATCAAATTTGCTGTAATTCAGGCCTTCCTAGAAACAAGGATGGAGGAGGTTTCTCAGAACCAAGGTCATATTCATCATTACATCTTCACCGACTCAGATATAGCTGTGGTTGATGATCTAGGACATATATTTCATGATTATCCAAATTTTCATCTGGCGCTGACCTTCCGGAACAACAAAGAACAACCTCTGAATTCAGGATTTATAGCAGTCAGGGGTACTCCTGCTGGCATTTTAAGGTGCGTCTGTCACATTATCTGGTTTTCTTTTTCATGTATGCTCGGCTGGGTTGCAAGTTGCAACAGAACAGATACAGAGAAAGTTTATCTGATATCCGATAGTAAAGGTAAGATGAAAAAAAAATATATATACAAAGAAAAAATAAATTGTGGAGTCAAGTTCAAGATGTTTTTTGTTTTGTTTTTGTCATCTATCTAGTCAATATGTACCGTTTAAGACGGTATGTCTAGTTTTTGGTATTGACAAGTTTCTTGCAGTTATAGAATGATATTAGTTTCTATGTTTGTTTCTCCTCAGAGAAAAAAAAAATGTGTGTATATATCTCATATATTAAGCCAATAGCCTTTTCAAATGATTAAATTTATGAAAATCCTGTTGTACCCTTGGTTTATTAATTTGCAAGAAAAGCACAATTTATCATAAAAAGGCAAAATTGATATTAGCCATAAAACTGGAAATAACTACCCGCTATACATTACTTTTCTTTTCTTTTTTTCACTAATTCCTAAAAAAAAGGCCAGCTGACACAGATGGAGTGTGTGTTACGAGGCTAGTATATAAGTATACAGATTGCTTGGTTTTGTCAAAGTTTAGGACTCCCAAAGTGAAGCTACTCCAATACTTTGTATATATAGCTTTTTTGTTTTTCCGGCAAAACGTTCTGGGGCTATGGCCCCCTTTGGTTTACACTGGGTTCCAACCCTGTTTTGGATCATCTTCCACATCTCACTTACTGGAACAATGCAGGGCAAAGACTTTTCTACAAGAAGTACTGAAAGTTTACAGGTCAAGGTACATGAAAGCTTCACGGATGCTTGGGGATCAGTTGGCCCTTGCCTGGGTGGTCAAGTCACACCCATCTTTTGATCCAAAGAAATTCACTAAAGCCCAAGCTTTCATAGAAGATATCGGCGGTGCTGCAGTGTTATTTTTACCCTGTGCTGTATACAATTGGACACCACCAGAGGGTGCAGGTCAATTTCATGGCATGCCCTTGGATGTTAAGGTATACTGCTATTCTCCTACGCACGAAACCTGGATTTTCATTTCAGATGATTTCCTGTAGTTTTACTGAGGAATTGAAAGTAGAAGCAAGTTTGATGCTTAATGGTGCTTGTTATGTAAATTTCCAAGTCTTATATCATATACTTGGTATAGGTCATTCATTTCAAAGGATCAAGGAAACGACTAATGCTCGAATCATGGAACTTCTTCAGTGCATCTTCTGACATTTCAGATATGTTGTGTCTGATATTGAAGAGTGGGAGAACGAAGTACGATTTTTAACCAACTCGATTTTGTTTAACATAGTTTATGAGTGGTACCTACAACAAATTCCATTGAACTACCTGCTGATCTAATTTGAAGAAAGGAAGTATGCTCTTTACCGCTCACAACAAATGGCAGCACAAGGTAACTACTTTCTCGTCAGCAAGGTAATGGTGGCTGCATCAAATGCTATTTCATGTGTGGTGGATGGATTTGATAGAGAAAATGCATGGTTACTGGTGTCTACTTTAACCTTGCACTAGCCCTTTCTTCTTCTTTTTTTTGGAATTTCTTGATATTTTTCTGTATTGGTAGTGCAAGTAGATGTCGAATGATTCAAACCTCTGAAGTACAATTATAGATTTTTTTTTTTTTTTTGAGAAGAAAAGTATAATTATAGAATGAGTGTTTTATTCAAACCTCTCTTCCCATCTCCCTCCTTTCCTCCCTTGAAGAAAATTTGATATTAGTTTAGATAACAACTAAAACAAGGGTAAATGCTTAAATTTTAGGACTGTTGACTTTCATGGTATACCATGAAATCTGAAGTATGGTGCCATAAGTTTTAGTGCAAGGTTAAAGTAGACACCATTTGGAATTTCTTATGTGCACGACACATTTTGTTGAGAATGGCTAGGGCCATTTGGAAAGTTAATTTCTTATTCTCGAATGCTTGTTGGGATAAAATTGCCAATGCTCATCACCCGTAGTTGTCTGCCCGAAAAACGGCACAAACTATAGAAGCTTAAACGTGTCAATGCTTATTATGAGTTAAATGTTATAAAGCTTCCAATGGGTAGTATAAATTTTTTTAAAGCATCATTGGATATCTTCTGTTCATGAACAAGAACTCTAAAATTTTCCCAAGAGCCATATCGTGTATCAATTGAGTTCTTTGTATAACTACGGAGATACTATCATGTATACAACAATGAATCAATCACACTTCCGTAATTGTTCAATTCAAGGAAATGTCCCTGGAAGCCACTCGACAATATACTCGAACTCTCTGGCTTAAATACTTGTTGATCAAGTTATGGTTCGCAATAATTGTTTCAACAGGATTGGGATAACTGTGAAGACTTAAACTTGGTTTAAGTTAATAAATCTAGTTTACTCTACTTCTAAACTATGTTATAGCTGTATACTTATTTGTTTTGGTAAAAGAAGGGCGAAATATAGAGGGGTCTAGCTTTGTGTATGGGGTCATGAATGATGAATTGCTTAATCCCTGTTGATTTTGGTTTTTGTTTTTATAACTCAAAAACCAACTTACTTTTGTTAACAAAGTACTAGAGTAGAACACAAGTACTTCTTACAAAGAAAACCAAATATTAACTTGTATACAATCATTGTCAAAAAGAAAAGAGATAGTACAGATTGTTCATGGTTTCAAGAAGGGTACATAGATAGCCACAAAGTACTATATCTACATTAATACATGTTTCCGTAAGCCACATTACATCAATTTCTTGTTCATGATTTGTACTTATAGCTTCCTTGACTTGCTGCCATTACATTTTGCAAAAGTACCAAAATTTCCAGCAAATGCTTAGCTAATTGTGCTTCTTCTTCTTGAGTTTTCTTTGGCTGGAAGTTTTGTTAAATCCTACAACACATACATGTTGGAATCAAATGTGGACTTGTCACAAATTATCATAATGTATATGATGATTAACTTAATATCAATCCTAGTTTAACATGGATACAAACTGAAAATCTATACTAGTGGCTTAATGAAACAGTGTATCAATTCATTAAGTAAAGTAATCCAATTCTTGGTCTGCAAGGAAGACTACAATGATGTGTTACATTAAGAATCTAACTAGGAAACCTAAATCGATATGGACTGCTCTAATGGGAAGCTTCTTGAGGTTTAAGTCTCCTATATATATGGATGAATTGGTCCCTGTTGCCACCATGGTTTATTGCATTAGTTATGTCCATTGAGAAGCAAGTTGGTAAGCAACAGAAGGCTATATTCTAGTGATCGAGTTTGCAGCTGCATAAGATGGAATCCATGCCTGTGATTGCTGAAGGTAAGTTTTGATCTTGTTGTGATTGTTGTCGAGTTGTTTTGCATATGTTTGTGAGCATGAATATATGGTTTTACAATTGGTATCAGAGCATAGGCTCACAAATATGTTTTAGTTGTGCTTAACATGAAAATCGATTTAAGGGTTTTGCAAAACAACCAAACAAAAAAAAAAAAATTCTTTGCTTTACGGGTGTTAACAGCTCTAGGCTCAGTCACAGCGTGCGGACCATCCAAGCCCAAACCCGACCAAAACAGCAAGAAAAGGTGACCGTTGTATTACAACGGTTAGTTTTGATCAATACGAAAGTCAGGGACTGGATTCGGAAACGCGCACGATGTTTTCATCTCGAGAAGGGATTCAAAACCCCAACTGCTGTGGATCAAGAAGCCGATAGAGTCGATTGTTGCATTTGGACATCAAATTCATGCTTCAACTGAGATTTTTAGCAACAAATTGGGGAAAAAGCAAAATCAGGTTTTTCTGTGAAATTGGTTTTGATTTATAGCATAATTATTGAGTTTTTGATTGTGCTTAAGAACCCTAGTTTCATTCCCGACGTGCGTTAGGCTAGAGTAGATGGTGACTGGATGAAACTTACAATTTATTGACTATTCTGTGGTTTCTTGGAATCGAAACAACTTTGGTTGTGCTTGAATATGCATGATGAATTGATTGCTTATATGGTATTGTATCTGTGATTGTGTGACAATGTATGAAGAATTAGAATCTCCCAAAAGCTTTACACATTGTAGAAATTGACAGATGCAAGAGCTTAATTTTCTTACAAATACAATGATTTGGGTAGAATATAAAGTGAAAAGCTCATGAGTTTTGTGGTTTTCTGTTGGCATAAGTGAACATGGTGCATAAAGCATCCTTCATTGATGTTGGCAGAAAACATATGGTACAACAAAAATGAAATTGTGTCTTGTGTTTTAAGACTATGCTTTTGTTTATCTTCCAAACAAGTGGTCAAGTGTAGTTTTAGAATGCAAGACAGCAGTATGCATGCTTAATGGAAATATATTTGGATACTTGAAAAATTTTCTTTTGTCTAAAGATGTGGATGAATCTCATTGGATAACATATTTTGATTAAGCATGGCATATTGATAAGGAACTACAGGATATTAGGCTTCTGCTCAAAAGTGATGCTTGATATTGTTTTATATGTGGACTGACATGAATGCAAGTATGGGTTGATTAAGTTTTTTGTATGATCTTGTTTTGGATTGTTCTTGTTTTGGTAGCTTAAAGCTTAATAAAACACAAAAAACTTAAAGTTACTTTCTTTACAAATTGAGAACTCACATGAATTTTGTTTTGCGCCTTAGGTAACTCTTACATGAACTTGAACAGTGTCTTGATGCTAACTGGAACCAACTATAGAGCTTGGCTAGACTCTGTAGAAAATTATATGGGAATGCATGAAAATATAGACTATTGCTTTACTAAGGATAAGCCTGCAGAGTTAAATGATAAGAGCACCAAGAAAGAAACTAATCTTTACAAGAAGTGGCATAGATCCAATAGAATGGCTAAAAATCTTATCCGTTCCTCTATGTCCAAGACTGTAAGGGGAAGTATAGAAGAGCCTGAGCTAGCATCAGATTTTTTGGAACTCATAGCTGCTAAGTTTAAAGAAAGTGAAAAAGCAGAAGCAGCTAGGCTAACTAAGGAGTTTCATGATTTGAAGTACACAGGTTCAGGGGGGAGTTAGAGAGCATATTATGAAGATGATCAATATAAATAGCAGGCTCAGGGAGCTCTTTATGGGAGTCAGGGATGAGCAGGTAGTGCATTATGCACTGCATTCCCTACCTAATAGTTTTAGTCATCTTAGAACCAGTTACAATTCTCAAAAGGGAAACTGGACTCTAGATGCCCAGAACAAGCTCAAGCTTACCAAAGCCATAACTAAGAGTTCAGCAGCTGCAGTGGCCAAGGAAAACAAGCCATTTAGGTTCAAGTGCTACTTTTGCAAAAGAGTAGGACACATGAAAAAGGACTGCACTGGCTACAAGAACTGGTTAGCCAAAAAGGGTAAGATTTTTTCTAATACAGTTTTTTCTTTAGAAAGCGTGATGAGAAAAGGAGATGGTAATCTCGCCATATGGCACAAGGCTTCTCACAAAATGCCCTGGAATCGACTATGATGAGACATATTCTCTCGTAATGGATGTCATTGCACTCCATTTCCTTGTCAGTTTGGTAGTTTCCGAATAACTAAACATCCAGCTTGCGAATGTGCTCACTACGTATCTTTATGGGGATCTAGATACGGAATATACGTGCATAAAGGTTCCTAGTGAACTCTATTTACCAAAGTCAAATGGCTCTAGACCACGGAGCGCGTTTGCAATAAGGTTGAAATGCTCACTAAGTGACTACTTGACTGGGAAGGGATATGTAAATGCCCGCGCATTTTCATAACAAGTTCCGGATTCTATCGTGGTTCATGTTGGTGACATGATCTTCATTGGAAGCCCTTAAAGAGTTAAGGGAAACTGTTGAACACTTGAAATCCGAGTTTGAGATGAAGGATCTTGGGAGAACACGATTTTGTCTCGGTTTGGAACTTAAGCACCGTGTTTATGGATGCTTAGGCCCATGATCGTCCGTAGTCTTGATCTTGAAAAGGATCCTCTTCGTCCGAGGGATGATGAAGAAGATGTGATAGAGGCAGAAGTGCCCTACTTGAGTACAATAGGCACATTATTATACTTAGCTTAATGCACAAGACCGGACATCTCATTTGTAGTGAACTTGTTAGCTAGATATAGCTCTGCGCCAACGCGACACCATTGGACTTGTGATAAGGGCTTGTTTTATCCCTACAGAGAGATGATGGATTTGGACCCATCACACACCAGGAACGCCGCCAACACTGTCCTGCATCCTTTATCCCCATCCCAAAACGACAATAGTGTTTTGGAATGTTTTGCTGATTTTGGTTATCTCTCTAACCCACACAAAGGTCATTCCCGAATTGGTTATATGTTCACCATGGGTAAGACCACAATATCTTGGAGGTCTATAGAATAGACCCTAGTTGCTACTTTTTCAAACCATGCAGAGATTATTGCTCTTCACGAAGCGGTTTGTGAATGTATATGGATTAGATCCATAATTACGCATGTTCGAAGCAATTGTGGTTTGAAGTCTACCACAGATGAGCTTACAAGCATTTATGAGGATAATGCTACTTGCTTTGAACAAATGAAGAAAAGCTACATCAAAAGCCACACCACCAAGCGTAATCAGCAACAACAGACTCTCCTCGAGATCAAAGTGAACTAGGTTCGATATGAGGATAGTGTGGCAGACTTGTTCACTAAGTCATTGCCCAATTCTACTTTCGAGAAACATGTTGGTAGGATCATTTGCGGAAGTTATCCTAACTCCCATGGCCGTAGTCATTACGGGGGAGATGCAGACATCATGGGGAGATGTCTACATGTATGGTCTCGAAACATGAATGGTGTGTTGTACTCTTTTTCTCCTTCGACAGAGGTTATTTTTGTCCCACTGGGTTTTTATTACTCGGCAAAGTTTTTGATAAGGCAACGAGATGAGCACCACGTTTGGGCGACATAAGAGGGAGTGTTTAATGACACCTAGATTGTGTGTCAGGCCTAAACTCTAGTTACTTATTTGAGTTGTAATAGGTTTAGTTTTACAGATATTCTCGGAGATATCTTCGTAGATATCCAAATCATTGTACGTACGATTATGTTTTCTTGTAAGACTCTGATTCTATGCTAGTAATCCTTTATATAAATAGACCCCTATTATCAATAAAAGCACAACTCATTCTCCTAATTCTCTATGTTGTTCTCTGCATCCATTTTTCCTAAAACATGAAGCACTTTTTAGGAATTTTTACTCTTTTCCTTCTTCTCTCCTCAAATTATATTTATTTCCATCATTAATTATTTGATAACATTTGTAAAATTTTGAAAATATTACTATATTTAATCATGGATAATAAATTATAGAGAATATGAGAAGCTGTTGGAATTGAGGAAGAAAAATTATGGAGATTTTAACTTAGAAATCTACATAATGGAGATTTTAATTATAAGGAAGTTGTGGGAGTTGCTCTTCCATTTGTCAAGTTCTGAAAAGAGAGAAAAAAAAAATGCAAACCCTATAGCTCTGCATTGACTCCCCTAGTCTGTGAGCCTTACTCCACCGGAGGATTTTGCTAGCATAGTAAATACATCAATTCCATCATATATCATTGGTGTATCAGTTTTGTTAGTCCTAGAGGCTCCACTCTTCAACGGGTCAATATGAGATCTTGATAAAAAAGATTAAAAACACGAACTCAGCCATAAACCATGGACTCCATTAAGGGTTGTCCCAAATGAACTGGACATCCTATTAATTTACTGCACTTATGTTCTTTATGATGTTTTCATATGCAAAAGTTTTGAATAAAAACCAAGCAGATATATAATTGGGGTAAACATATGCATATGGTTATTGTTTGTTTGCCAGTGAGTTGTGACCTGCTGGTAAGTTATAATTCCAACCTTGTAAATGTCATGAGTTCGATTCTCACTTACATATGTAAGAGTGGGATGGGCTAAGATTTTTTTTTTTTTTAAATGGTTATTGTTTGTTTAATTCCATTGAGTAGTTTTTAGGGTCCTTGACCCAAATGACAATTTCTTGGAAAAAATTTCCCCAACAGCCCACTAACAGTATGATCTTTTCAATCAGTTAATTTAAGCGTGAAATTATCATTTTGTAGTATGCTTAATATTCAAATTACAAAATCTGCAATTGTCGTTCTCTCTCTCTCTCTCTCTCTCTCTTCCCACCACATCACCAACGCCGGTCTTTGGTTTACTGTTTGAGCCTTGTCCAACCTTATAGTACAAGCTGTAGTCACCGGCCTCTTACATCTTGTCCATCCAAAATGACGTTGAAGTGCGAGCCTTGTCCGGCACCATTGTTGAGCAGTCCTTCACATCGCCTCCGATATCACCGGACTACAACATATGGAAGACCCACTCCTCAAGTTCATCGATCACGCCAGGTCCGCTCCCTCGCTTGAAAAGGACAACGATTCAGTCCGAACGGAATGGGGCAGAGACCGCTAAAGTCATTGAGGTTTTGGATTCTTGTATTCGGGACCAACGAGCTTGTTTGGATTCCTTGTTGATTTAGTGTTTATGGTTTGTGTTCTTGAGACCATCAAAAACACAAGTTCTGTTTGACGATGATACTTGTGTGTCAATTGTGTTGTAGACCAGCAGATTGAATAACATGATTGCTAAAATTTGGTGTTCCTCTTCTTCTCAATGTTATAAAGGTAAGGGAGTCTTTAGTTCGGCTGGAATTTTCTAGCTTTATTCTAAAGAATAAGAATCACAAGGCAAAACATACTAAGTTTGGGGATAATTTTAATAGTGGTGGCCTGGTGAAATATTGCTAATTATTAATGTGTGGATGCCAAATTGGAAGAGTTAAGTTATTGTGTAGGGCTGGGCATTAAAACCCGAAAACCCGCAAACCCGGACCGGCCTGTCAAAGCCCGACCCGTACGGGCCGGGCCCAATTATTTTTTTCATCGAAACGGGCCGGGCCGGGCCTTGACTTTCAGCTAAACGGTTCGGGCCGGGCCCTGTGTTTGAAAACAGAAAAAGCCCGTCAGGCCCGTATTAGACATCAAAAGACAGATGGCCATGTATTATTGGTCCTAATATAGAGAGTAAAATCCTTATCATAGGATTGAACACACAAGATTCTTCTCCAAAACCTAAACCTAATCTTCAGACTTCAGCCTCCAATCCTCCATTGAGTCCAAAACGGCAAAACCTAAACCTAAAGTCCTAAACACAAACTGAGCTCTCTCCTCCGCCCTAGCTGTGAGGCCGAGCCGCCCAGGATCGAGACCGATTCCCCTTTGTCTCGATCGGAGCCCACGATCCCACGATTCCACGATCTCCCAGGATCGAGACTGATTCCCCTTAGGCCGGGATCGAGACCGATTCCACGATCGGAACCCAGGATCGACACCGACGCCTCCATCTTTCTCCTTCGTAGACCGATTCCACGATCGGAACCCAGGACCGTCTAGCCCAGCTCTGTTCCTCTCTCTCTCTCTCTCTTCACTTCACCTGCACGAACAAACCGATCGGAGAAACCAGCGACATATGAGAATCATGCGATTGTTCCGGTCTTGTAGCCTGGTTAGCAGCTGCGATTTCTCAGGTTATCAAGGTTTCTCTCTCTCTCTCTCTCTCACCATATGTGATTTGATTTCCTCTTCATTACTAAATGCGATTTTTGAATTTCCAAAACTGCAGTACACTTGGATTAAGCACAGAGTGCTCTCCAGTCTAGCATCCTCCTCCTGCTGTAGTCTGCGATTTAGGTACTCCTCGAGCTGTTCCCTTTCTCCTTCTTCTTTCTTCGATCAGCAACCTCGCTTCTTCCGCGAAAATAAAAAATAAAAACTCATTCTCCAGCAAAAGCATCCATGAATCTATGATCCATGTAACTCTCCCCTTGTCTCTGTCTCATTCATAATCAACAATCAAAGAACCATAATCTACAGTTATGGATAATTGAACTTTAAAGCTCTTTTTCTCTATTTCTAGTTTGAAGAAGGATCTGTTAACAATCCTTCAGTGTTGCCTTAATTTGTTATTTGGTTGATCTGGAAGTCCGTATCTCAAGTCCTTTTGCTGTAAAGATCCAATGGATGAAGATCAACACCTCTGTACCAATCCGACAATTCTCGGAGTGTTAAAAATGGCTGATATGGAGAGATCGTTCCAGTTGAGAATGAAAAGGATATAGATGGGATATGGGATTTGCAGGGAAAAAAAAAGGGCAAGGATTGGGGTTGTGGATACGGATTCATATGAGATGAGAGTTTAATTGTTAGTTTCGGTATTTTCTGGGATTCAAAGAGTTCTGCTGCTGCTTTGCTTTATTTCATATTCATCATGTGATTGAGATTGAGATTGAGATTGAGATTGTGATTGTGATTGTGATTGAACTATGCAAATTGTCATTGATGTTTCCGTTTGTCACTTTGTCTAGTATCTCGTTTGATTTGAGGAAAGAGTTTCTGTTTATTGTGGTACACCCTACGTAATTATTTGATTTCATAGGTTAATCATAGATTCTGTGTATGATTTAATCATAGGTTAATCTAATTCTTCTCCCTGTTTTGGTTGTAGATTCTGTGTATGATTTAATCATAGGTTCTGTTTTGGTTGCTGCTTTGCTTGCTTGATGCATTTGCCTTGCTATGTGTAGTGCTAGTTGACCCCAAGTTGCAGCTTGAATGGTTTGTTATCTAAATCGATTTATGATGCTTGTTGTAGGGACAAGTGTGGAAGCCAATTAATGGATGGCTACATTGTTGGTGAACTGCTGGATTGAAGACTGGAAGAATGGCTACTAAGTTGTTGTATTTGAATTAGGACTTTCTAATTTCTATTTCATTGCATATTTGTACTTGAATTTGGACTTCATATTTAAATTTGGACACTTTGTATTTCAATTGTAGCTTTAATTGTTCTTGAAGAGTACTTGAATTTGGATATTATGTATTCTGGATATTAGAATTTGCAGCTTGAACTTTGGATTTTGATAGTGTTTTAATTCAAATTTTCACCAGGTTGATCTGAATGATATATAGCAAAGTAGATATAGAAATGGTAAAATACAGGTTTTTGGGCCTGAAAGCCCGCAAGCCCGGCCCGAAATGAAACGGGCCGGGCCCGGGCCGGTCCCTGTTTGTGTCAAAGCGGGCCGGGTTCGGGTCCAATGAAAAACGGGCCGGTCCCGGGCCCAGTGAAATTATTGTTAGACCTGGCCCGTGCCCAGCCCTATTATTGTGTATGGATCCTCTCCTTGGTTGTTGTTGGGCCTTGTTTATCCTTGACTTTCAATTTTGGCCATCGATTTGATATACGAAGGTCATTAATGAGCCACATCAGCAAATTACACTTAATGACTCTAAGTTTGGGCTTTTCCAAGACTAATATACTCTTCCATTTCAGTCAAGACTCATCGTTCTTCCTACTTTTTCATCTCCATTCTCAGATTGTTTTTTGTTCTTTCTTGAAAAACTTCACCCATGTTCATGGCCTCTGGATTGTAACGAAAACAATAAATAGCTAATAGATTTGTTTCATCTCTATAATCTGAACAGATGGATTTTAGATCTTAAGAAAAATGGATCGATTGAACACACCGAATTTATCTGGTATTTTGAATTTGAAATCTAGACTTCTATCAATTTCCTTTTAGCATGGACAAAGACATGGTCGAAAAGGTGTGAAGTGGGTCTCTTGTGATCCAAATGTGATCCGATCAGGTTCATTAGAGGTTGAAGCTCTCAATTTTTCTGAACCACAATGACCCAAGTTTGATTTTTCACTTTAACTTTAGTTGAAACCCTGCAAACTGTCTTCACAATCAAATTTGAGAATTCATTAGACATAGATAACAACTTCGAACACTTAGACATTCAATTGCTTGCTCTACTCTATGCCCATACATCATAATTCAAAAATCCTCTGTGTTGAAAGTTACTTGAACTCAACAAGCTTCATAATCTCATCCATTGAAGAAGTAATATGTTTTCTCACCAACATATACTAACAACATATGAATTCAATGTCTCAAACTTGGTTTTCACCAAACTTTGCCCATTTTAGTAAAAAACCTTCTCACCAAGACCTAAACTTCTCTTTCATTGTGCTCAATTGGTCGAGGAGTGATGGCATTTGGAAGGGAGAAGAGCGAAAAGAGATTGAGAAAGAGGAGGAGATAAAGTCGTTATTGATAAAGAGGAAGAGATAACATTATTATTATAGAAAAGTTAACTTTTGGATAATTATTAGTTATTTTGCAGATGTGGCTCATTAATGACTCTCAGATATTGAATTCATGGCCAGAATTAAAAGTCAAGGATAAACAAGGCCCAACAACAGCCAATGAAAGGATCCGGATCCGGTTGACGATGACCAAGGGTGGCTTCTCATTACTTGCAAATGGATACATGGCGGAGTTTTCCATATGTTGGCAAATATGTTGAGCATTTAGGTTATTGGGTATTGGCTAAAGCAAGAATTTGGTTTTGGTATGTATCCAGAACAGTTTTATTTCGAGTTTTGTGATTCTAGATTGAGTAGATGTAATTGTTGTATTGTTTTATTACTGGATGGTGATTATAGGCATTTTCATTTCATTTAGGAACTAATGCTTATTCTTGAAAAATGCAAATTTGGGTATATGAGACTGATGTTTTCCATTTGTAAATGGTGATTTTGCACTCATTATTGACCCTTAATAAAAAAACTGCCTATAACTTATAAAAGCAAGTAAATTGTGATTTTTAGATTCCTTATTGACCCTTAATAAAACTGCCTATAACTCGCAAAAGCAAGAAAATGGTAATTTTGCACTAATTATTTTTTTTTTATCAAATAATCGACTCATATACAAAAGTCAGTCTATTGTGAGTTGAACTCAAGACCTCCCACTTAAATGTCCCGAGTAGAAATTCTTCTTTCCAATTACTTGCCCCTGTCATGAGCAAAGACAATAAATTGTTTGCTGTACAAGGTGGTGAAAAAGGTCGAAAACTTTTTTATTAATGTGTTTGTTTACTTGCGTAGTCTGTCCTTGATGTGTTTGAGAGCTTTCTTCTTGTTCCATTACATTGTTGTTAACATTTTTCTCCGAGCATGATTAATACTACCAAGAATAATTTAACATAGTGGACTATAGTCTGTATGTTAGTTCAAAATCTAGTTTTGTTATAATTATATACTTGACAACTCATTGTGGACCTCGGCTAACCAAGGCTTGTGATCGGACTAATATTTTCTATGTTTTTAGTGCATTTCTCTCTACATTTTGCTTAGTTATTCTCTTAACAATATCATTTTCTGACTTAGTTTTGTGTTTTTAGGTACATTTGAGCTCCAAATGCAGGAAATGAGCTAAAAAGAGCTAGAAATGATGGAACTGAAGGCAAGGAGGAAATGAAGCATAGAAATGATCAGAAATGGAGAAATGAAGCTTTCCTAATCCTACCAGGAAAAGGAATCCCAGTTGAAGTAGGAATCCTAATGCAACTAGGAGTGAGCTCAGAAAAATGGTGTTCGGAAATGAGAAATGACAGAGTCCTAGTTGGACTAGGAAACCTGATCACACTAGGAGTCCTGATGATGCTAGGAGACCTGGTGAGACTAGGAGATGCTGTGGCTTCAATATGAATCAAGATAGTTCAAGAATGTTCTAGATTGCACAAGAAATTTCAGCAATTGAAGAATGAGCTTTGAAATTGTCCAATTGAGAAGCCTGGCCCAAACATTGAAGCATGTGACTTGCACATGAGTTTCTAGACTACCCTTCTTGACGCCTTGGAGGAGTCCTAAAATGTTTCTAGTTGGTTTTTGTAGTGAAAAATAAATAATATTTCAGAAGATTTTGGAAATCCCAAAAAGGGAGAGTTTTTAGGAATTTGCTTGTGCAGATCAGTCAACTTCGACAGAGTCCTGAGAACAGGTCAGAACGAACTAAATTGTGATCTATATATGGTTGGAAAGCTACAAATGTATAGTTTCCAGAGATTTTTACGGTTCTTAAATATCAATTTTTTAGAAGAAGTTATGGCTGATTTAGTGCACGAAGGTCAATCTGCCCGGAAATCGGTTTTGTGCAAATAAGGAGAGTTTCAGATGTGAATATCTTTTGGGACGAGTTTGGGAAGGTCTCTACTCCATATTTGATCTAATTTTGAGGATATATTTCAGCCATGATGATGTGGACCAATGAGAAAATTCAAGAGGAAATCTACATCAACACAAAGAAAGGAAGGAGAATCAAAATTGAAGACGAAGAGCTAGGGTTTGACGTCTAAAGCATCCTCTCTATATACACACCTACGTTGGACGTTTTTGATATATTCCTTCACTCCATTCAGCCATCTCTCCCCTCCATACACGTCTACCCCTTCCACAACTTAAAAATATCATCAAACTCTGAATCAAATACGGAATCCTCCCCCTTTTCTCTCTCAAATTTCGTCATCCTCTCTTCAAGTCAAGAAGCCGTGGTCAAGCTCCATCAACATCTCCTTGCCGTGATTCTCATCTTGCCTCCACTACCTTTGAAGCTTTCTTGCTTTCTTGAGATCTTCAAAAGTGTAACCATGTCATTTTCTAGTTTAATTTCGGTTTTCTTCTCTTGTAATTCAAAACATATTTTTGTTTTGTTATTTTGGATGTTTCAAATTCTTATTAGATTAAAGTTTGGATGTTAAAGATTGATTTCCAATAGCCATGAAACATGTTTTGTTTTAGGTTTTTCAGATTATAATTTTCGCTTTCAATATGTCATGATTGTTTGTTCATTTTGTGCTTCAATCCCACCCTTTATGTGTTTATGTTCTTTGGTGCGCAACTTAGAATTATAAGCAGGTAATTGCATCCAAATTAAGATATGCTAGCGTTCTAGGTCTTAATTGCTTAAGTGGAAAACCTATAATTCCTTAGGTAAATCAACAATGAGCTTTGCATGATAAGATTAGAGTTCTAACTTGTTGTCTTTGCTTAAATCAATCAAACTTCCACATGTGCTTAATGCGTTAATTGTGTTTTGTTGGGGAATTGATCACTCACTAGCTTTGCATGATTAATAGGGTTAATTATGGTGCGTTCATCTAGTTAGTCTAATTAAGGGAAGTAATAAGAACTTATGCATGCGTTCATGGTTTATTCTTGATTGATTTCTTTCTATGACATGTTTGATTCGAAAATTATGTTTGATAATTTGCTTAATGTGTTAATGGTTGTTAATTATATCTCTACTTCCTCCATTCATCTACTTCTACTTTGATTCAGATTTGTTTGATCACTTGTATAATATTTAGTAGTTAGATTTAGATACAACTTTCGAAATCCCCCCTATCTTGTAATTTTTGTAATTATATACTTTGTTTTATTTTTCTTTTATACTTTGTGAATAATACTAATTTGTTTAACGTTTTTGATAGGAAGTATACCCCAATACCCGGCTTAGAACGATACCCTACTTATTCTATACTACAATCTGATGCAGAGTTTAAATTGACACTCATTTTGAGTGTATCAGCTTGCACCACCAATAGTTCACAAAATATAACACCTTGTTCCTTGGGTACTTTTATTATGTAATGATTTGAAAAATCAATGCAGCAGCTTTTTCTCTCTCCTCTCATCACTTGTTGACACATCAGTGACAAATCCGTAACTAAAAAGAAAGGCCAAGGGCAAAAGAGTCTTTTCGGAGAAGTGAACAACCCTACTCTCTCTACTCGAAGAAGAAACTACCCACCCACATTTGCAAACGGCAAACCCTGAAAGAAAAAAAAAATCTCTGAGCTACTTCGAAATGTCTCGCTTGCGCTTGCTGATGCGCTCTGCCAAAGATGTGACGGTGATAGTGCTGATTCTGGCCACCAAGGTGATCAATCGGATCCGCATTCCACGGCCAACATGGAAGCAGAAAATATTTGATCCAGTCAAATTCACCTTTGCTACCATCGGCTCGATGGCTACAAGCTGTCTGAGTTTTCATGGGCCATCAACAGCTTCGTCATGGTGACCATTGAAGTGGATTGAAGCGTGAAGACAGGGATGAGCAGAGAGCCATTGAGTGAGAACAGAGGCAAGAAAAGGAGTTTCAGGAATAGACGAGACTCTCATGGAGCTGGGGGGCCTTAAGAGCCTCGGAAGCAGCTACAGCTTAAGGTAATTACACTACTTCTACTAATTTTGTGTGGGAGAAATGGGAATTTGGGGATTTTGAGACGCTGGTTAATTTGTGATGATTTGTTTTAGTGAATGAAATTAGTGGAGAAGAGAGCTTTTGGGTGGTTTATGATATGCAAATAGGGAAAGCTTTACCGATTAGAATTGAGATTTAGTAGTGGGTTTTGGTTCTTTGTGTGCTCAATGATGATTTGACTTGGCTAACTACATTTATTATAAGTATGTGTATGCATCCATGAGTGTGTTTCTGTTACCTATTGGTATTTTTCAAGAGATATTGGTGGGGTAAGTCTGAGGGTAAAGCAATTCATTGGAGAAGATGGGAAAGGCTTTGCTTTTGGGGTTTAAGCTTTCGATATTTGATTCAGCTAGGATACTTCCTGTTAAAAACGTTAAATAAATTAGTATTATTCACAACGTATAAAAGAAAAATAAAACAAAGTATATAATTATAAAAGTTACAAGATAAGGGGATTTATAAGAGTTTGTATT